>NC_056676.1:16313571-16655357 GCF_018350195.1 Panthera tigris | reverse complement strand
TAGACTGAGGGTATGGCCTCTACAAGAGTCACCAAGAAAATATCCAGAAATTGTACTGGACTGAAGGGGATAACATGTTAGAGAAAACTGCCCCACACATAAGTGGGAATATTTTTCAGTCTGTAGTTCAAGACCTCATTCATTAGCAATTTACTCATCATGTAAGAGGAGAAATCCCCTGCATATGTTTTAGACCTTGCTCAATGCATATCTGATCACTGCATGAAGACCCTCCTCTGAGAACACAGCAGGACATACATAAATCCTGGGGGTCTGCAGGAAGCTTGGTAAGGTAGACAGAGTTCCCAAAGCTTCCTTTGGTGCTGGTTGGGGACACACTGGTACAGCCTGAGCTTGAGTCAGAGTAGAGTGAATAGCTCTACTCCATAGTAATTAGAGTGTCAGAGTCCCATACATCAGACTGGAACAGAATTGATGAGACCTACCTTCTCAGAGGGGCAACTTAAGGAAGGAGGAGGGTCCAAAGCATCAAGGGAAGCTAAAGAAATATTACCTACAGCAGTATGAGAGTATATGCAAAGTGTTGAAGTAAAATCATCTTAGGAAGAGAGGCCCAATCAATGAAGAGTCAGGAGAGACAGGAACATGAGTCAAGTAGAAATGATAAACACGGGCCAGCCTTGCAAGGTGCAATGTGGTCAAGCTGGGAAGTTTCTCCTAGAATTGCCTCCACATCCCAGGGCAGGATACCTGCTTTTGTACCTCCAGTCTGGTAGGGTGCCAGAAATTCCACCTGCTCTGCTCTACTTAAGAACTGTGTGCCTGAATGGCCATAAAATTCCCCTGCAGTTTTAAGAATTTAAGAAGTTGCATCAGATTTCTGGCAAGGCACTCAGATAGAAACATAGGTCAGGAGGGAAAGGGGAAAGGCAAGATGTGGCAAGACAGTATACTGTGGAATGGCTACATGAGTACCAGGTGTGGAGTGTCTGCCCTCAGGGCCAGTAACTCAATCCTTGTCTTTACCAAATGATTCATTTAGGTTCATCCCCCAACACTGTAGTGGAGATATATAGAGATCACAAGGTTCTAGGAAGGTCTGCTATTATATCATGTTGGATACCCCAGGTATTTATATTAATGCCCAGGACCCTGGCATTTATAAAGAAAAAGAACTATATTTGTTTGTAGACCTCAAACAAATGGAAAGACAAAAATACAATTTATTCCCTCAAAAACTATAAGGTTTCAGAGTAGAAAACTTCAGGCATGAATGTTCTACAGCTCAAACCTCCTCATCAAAAGCCAGCCTCTTTTCCTTGGGTCTGCCTTCATTCACAGACTGTCCCCATGTCCAGGCTTACTTCATTTCTCTTCTAAAGAGAAAAAAGAGCTTTGATTTCTCAGTAGCTCCAACAAAGTTCTCAAGACTGGCTCTGTTTGGACTTATGGCTCGTATGGCTATGAGCAAACTAATCATTATGATTAAGGGTATGGAATACACTGGTTGGCCAAGACCTGAACACTGTAGGAAAGAAGTTTTGTTTCACCTGAACCATGGCCTAAGGAAAGGAGAAGAGTAATTTCCCAAAAGAAAAATTAAGATATTGTTAACTATAGTGAGAAGGAGGAACAAAGCCTGGAAAAAGAAATACAAGATAACAAGGGAACTGGGATAAAGATGGGTGTACATGGGGCCAAAATAGAGATACAGTCAGGAGAGTCATGGTACTGAGCTGAGTGAAATTGGAACATGAATCAAATAAAAAGGGCAAGGCGAGGACCCATATATAGCTCAATAAGCAGAAGGGTTGGTAACTGGGATTGTTAAGGGCATGGATCTGTGAGTAAGGCTTTGCCCAGGTTCGCCAGAAAATAGAGCCTAAGGCAACACTTAATTGCTTATGCTTCATTGGGAGATGCAATCACCAGGCAGCAAAAGTGAGGGAGAACGGAAGTGACTATAGGAGCCGACACAAGAGGTGTCACTCTTTGTGAAGAGACACAGAGGACCTCTTCTATAAAGGGGACATCTCCTTTATACTGCACTGGAATGCCGTAGCTCAGAACAGTCCATTGTAGGGAGGGACAGAGAAGAAATTTATCTGCCTTCAGAGTGTGTCCCCATAGAGTTAACTCCCCTAAACTTCTGTGATGTTGCCTGGCCCATTCAGTATGTGAAGCCAGATTTATCTAACCTATGGCATGGTGTTTCATCCACGTGCATGTGGGGAGGTAGTGGGAGGTGCAAAGATTCTGGACGTTGGCCTCAGGCAGTAAAACAGTATAGACTGAGTGGAACTCAGGGAGGGAGCTGACTGCTACAGAAACAGCTGAAGAGAAGTGACAGAGGGCCCAGGAGTTGCAAGGCTAGCTCTGTACTTGGCACATTGCAGGCCCTCTATAAATGTAGATAAATAAGTGACTGAATAAGTGCAAGACATTAAGTTGTGTGTTTGGGGACACAACAGCAAGGAAAGCACAGATTTCAAGCAGATAAATTCATTTAGGAAGGTCAGGGATCAGTTAGTTCATTTTAGAGGGAGCTTAACTGGGCTGAGGGCAGGCTGGAGTTTTTGAAGATATAGTCCTGACTTGGGTTCCAAGCTGTCATCACTGAAACATTTCCACATAATAGAATTTGGGGGATGGCCTGAAGATCACTGGATTGTATATATATTTTTGGTTTTCTGTTATGATATTTTGACATCTTAAAAAACCTTTCTAGCAGGGGAGAGATTGCTCTTCTCTGACCTAGCCAATTCTTGGAGATAGCAAAGGGCCCAGCCAGAAGCATGTCTTTCACGTGCAAACTAACCAATCTAGAGTCAGACCTCATATATCTAGCCTGGCACCTCAAGAGCCAATATTCCTCTGCCTTACTCATCCCAGGGCCAGGTATCAGGCAACTAAGAACCATCCTTGTAGCCCAAAGTCCATGAAAATATTCAAACTAGCCAATCCTAAACTGTTACCCTGCTCTGCCTCACCTTTCCTGGGAAAATCCCAACAAAGATCCTGGCCTAAACCTTCTCCTTGCTCCTGTCTTCTGGCTCCTCACCACCCCGGTACCCTTGTGACTCTGCATGGTGTGCTGTGTCTTCTGTCTCTAGGACTTTGAGTATAATAGACTTTGTTTTTTCCTGAGCATTTCCTGTGTCTCCTCTTGTGGCTGCACCTGACTGACCACCTCAGAAAAAAATACAAAACAAACACCAATTTATGTGCAAAGCATTACATAATGATTACATATGTTGTATCTATACATATGTTATCACATATGTATCCATATGGATATATCCACATATACAGTGTTTATTGATCTGATATCACAGATGGCATGTGTCACTCATAATTTTTAGATGTAATTATTAAAATGTTTACTGACAACCACTCCTATAAGAAGTTATAACTAACAATCATGTAGCATTTATAAGTCCCAAACCCTGCTCTGAGTGCTTTACCAATGTTAACCTCATTTAATTTTCACAATTTTATGAGATAGTTAGTGCATAGCCCACCAAGAGATCTTAGGCTCCAACAAATGCTCAGACCAAGTGACCATGAGCCACCAGCCTATTCAGAAAGATATAGGAGAGGAACCAAAGCTTGCCAGCAGGTCAGCTTCAGAAATTTCTTTTCAGTGGCAATTCTTGAAGCAGGCCTACAGCTCAGGGCAGGAAAAAGACACACATGGGGTACGTTCAGGATCCACCTGGCTTAGAAGTCTCTTTCTCCAATTTTCAAAAAAATTGAGCAGAAAGTACAGTTTCCATATACCTCTTCAACGCTCTAAACACACACAGTTTCCCTTATTATTAAAATCTTGTATTAGTGTACCACATGTGTTACACTTGATGGAGGAACCAATGAGTCTATAACTTATATTAGGGTTCACTCTTGGTTCTGTACATTCTGTGGATTTTGACAAAGGAGTAATGTCACATATCCACTATTATAGTATCATACAGAATAATTTCACTGTCTTAAAAACCCCATGTATTCCACCTACTCACCCTCCCTCCCTCTTCCAGACCCCTGACAACCATTAGTCTTTTTATTGTCTCCAAAGTTCTGCCTTTTCTAGAATGTCATATAGTTGTAGTCATATAACAGCCTTTTAGCCTGGCTTCTTTTACTTAGCAATATGCCTTTAACATCCCTCCATGTCTTTCCAGGTCTGTTAGCTCATTACTCTATTTCTGAGTAATACTCCATAGTATGGATGTGCCACAGTTAGTTTATCCATTCACCTAATGAAGGACATCATGGTTACCTCCAAGTTTTGGCAATTTTGAATAAAACTGCTATAAACATTCATGCATAGATTTTTGGGTGGACATAAGTTTTCAATTCATCTGAGTAAATACCAAGCAGCACAAGTGCTGGGTCATATGTTAATATCTTCTGTGGGATTTTTGTGTTATAGCTACAAGGGCCCTGCAAGGTACAAACCTAGTTTTAAGAGTCACCATACTTACAGAAGCCCAAAGCCTGGCATCCCCTTCAGTTATTTATAGTTCCTTTCTAATTCCTCTCAGTCCAGATGCAGTTTACCACTCAGGGCTCATTTTTACCATAAACAATGTCTAGTAACATAGAAATCATTTCTACTTTTTCCAGGTTGCTAGCAGAACAGAGCAGGGTAGTCAACCAATGGTTAAGTCTCACAGAGGAATAATAAGTTTTGTTAAACCCTTTGCTCACAGATAAGTACTTTTATTTCCTCCATTTTTCAAATGAAGAATCTGAGGCACAAAGGGCCAAATAATATACTCAGTATCACATAGCTAGTAAAAAGTTGAGCCAAGGATCAGACCCAGGCATGTGACTCCACAATCTATCCTCATAAATGCTACATTATGCTACCTCAAGAATTATTTGCTTTTCTTATAAATAAACGGAGGTAATGTAAATAAGTCATGGGTTATTATTTCTAGAATATTAGATTATAAGCCTGTGACCACCAAACTTGCTGTAATGCTGAATTTATCTAAGGGCCTCTCTATTTCTGTTCTCTGGGGGAAATTTTCTCAAAGCCTCTAATTTCCAAGGGGTGGGGAAGTCCCCCGGATTTCTGGGGACTCTCACCAACTTAAGGCCTCCAGCTCTTCTCTGACTCAGGCCCCTGCACCAAAGCTTACTGTCTTAATTTTATTTACCACAAAAACCATGATGCAGAACTTGACCACTTTATTGGTTTTCAGAAGAAATCCAATCCACCTCAAGCTTTTTGTGATTTTGTAAAATTTCCTGAATGTGCGTGAGATCACTGACAAGATTCACCTTGCTTAGTTCATGGTATTCCACCTAACATGACATTTGCTCGTGTCTATTGTCCTCCTTTTCCTCTCTCTCTCCCTCTGCCCCACCCCAAATGCAAATAAATTTCTCTTTTTGTCTCTCTTCCTCCTCAGAAGACTTCAAACCATCTGAATCTATACTCTGCAGGGAAGTATTCATTCTTTACAGGTTTCTCAAGGCTTTATCCATAAGAAAAGTGGGTCTCCCCCAAGGGAAACCTGTTTCTTCCATCTCATTATATTGTGATGAATTACCTGACTAGCAGCTTGTTCTAATAGGCCTTCAGTGACTATATTTGAGAACAGTAATATAATGACTAAAACATCACCAGAAATGTCACTAAAGATCTTTTAGTCTATTACATTCTTTTTTTTTTTTTTTTTTACTTTTAACTTTCCATTCAGTATAGCCAACCAAATAGTAGAGACAGCAATAGCAATTTCTTACTTCTCATTTAGCTGGGAGTGTACTTTTCTCATAAACCTCAAACTCTACAGCCTAGGAATCATAACTAGTTGTTCTACCCTGTGTCATCAAATGTCCATAAGTTTTCACTTAAACAGGGCTTTATTTACAATGCCTGTCTTTGTTAATGATTAACCAATGCCATGGTTGGCAAATTAACAACAAATTGAAACATTTCATCTCTCACTCTTGAACTAGTATTTTCAGATTTGCCATGTGATGTAATTTAGGTCAGAGCTATCAATTGAGATACTGTATTCACTAGGCTTTAATTCAATTCAACTCTACAAATATTTTGAATGCTTGCTATTTGCAAGGCACCATGCCAGATGATGGGAGAGATATGAAGACAGTATGGCTCTGGAAGGAAGCCTAGTAGGACATATAAGACATGAACCTAGTAACTGCAAATAAGGTAGAACATAGCTGCCAAAAGAAAGAAAAAGTTACAAATACTGTGCTATGAGATTTAAGAGGAAAGATCTATCACATCCAGTTGGGAAGACTGGGAGACGGCATTAGAGTCAGTCCTTAAAGGCTAAGTAAAAGTTTGAGAGTTCAGGATGATGGGGAGAGTAGTCAAGATGAGAGGCCCACAAAAGCAAGAGTGGGGAAGCGCAAAAGTAAGGGGTAGAATCAGAGATCAGCAAAGTGCTCTTGTTTGTCAGGAACACAGGATATTGAGAGAGGACTTTGGGTGAAAGGCTGGAAAGTTAAGACATTTGAAGATGCTGAAAATCTGCCTTAAAATAGTAAAAATAGTTGAGGGTGGAAAACCTTCCAGTCTTGATGTTATAAGCAGTTTCACCTCTGGGATAGACACTGGAATTTACCTTTGGGGCCAAACTGCTAAATCAGGTTTTGTAAACATCACTTCAATGGGCCTTTTAATTGTGTAGGTATAAGGGCAAGTAAGTATTCACTGTTTTTCTTAAGGCCAAAATGCGATGAAGTGACCCAAATGCAAATGCCTTGAATAGTCTATTTAGTAATGTAAATTGGGTGTATCTTAAACTCGCTTATGCTCCTGCAGAGTTATAATTTTTTTCTCAATCTAGATTTAGAATTTCTTATGTCTGAAAATTGCTGGTTGGTCTTGGGAGATGTGGTGATTGATTTTTACCCAAGCATTAGTTTACAGGAGATCAGGAATGAAAATGTGGCTGTAGTAGGGGTATGAAGGACCATTCTTCTCGTCACTGCATGCTGGAGGAAAGGCTGTAAAGGAATTGTATTTGGCTTGCGGTAATCCTTCCAGGCTGCATTCTTGGTGGCCTACCTGTGGTAATATAAAACTAGACAGTCTAACTTTAGTAAATGTGGTCTAGGAGGATTGGACCTGCTGAGCCATTGAGCCTGATTAATACTTAGAGGCGAGGTTCCCAGGTAAGGGGATGGATGTCCTTAGTATCTCTTAACATGGGAAGACAATCCTCCTATCCTAAATCAGGAAAATGAGGATATCGCGGACAATGGTTTACTCCCTCCAGGCCTGGGTACCCCCTGGTTCTGGACTCCCTACCATGGACATTATGGGAGCATTTGTGATGGAGTGAACTGACCCTTCCATATGGAAGCAGGAACCATTTTATTTAAAGACCCTGAGGTCACGTTTTAGCCTGTGGGCTCTAAGAGTAGCCAACTTTTAGTAGCAGTTTGACATTATTCTCTGTGTTATGTTACCCTCAAGCGTTGAATAAAGTTTTGTTGAAAAGCTACTACCTGGCCTCAGGTGTGCTGTGAGGAATTAAGGAATGACCATTCAGGGTTTGGAGTGACAGGCCATGGGGCTGCAGTGCACTTTCTCAGAGGTCTGATTGGATCTGAATGGTGGCTGTCAGCAGAGAGAGAGCTGGGCCTTCTTTTGAAGCATGCAGGAGCAGAAGTGGTGGGCAATGAAGTTTCTGAAGACAGAAAGACAGAACTGGAAGGACTGGCTTCAGATCACACATGAGGTAGTGCCCTGGGGAACTCTGAAAAATAACTGGGGAAATAATGAGAGAAACCCAACTAAAGGACGTTCCACAAACAACTAGCCTATAGTCAAGAATGTGAATTGCATAAAGGGCACAGAGAGGCTGAGAAACCATTCTAGAATAAAGGAGACAAGAGACCTAACAACCAAAGAAATGTGTGATTCTGGATTGACTCCTGGATCAAAGAAATAAATGCCATTGGGGCATCTGGGTGGCTCAGTTGGTTAAGCATCTAACTTCAGCTCAGGTCACGATATCATGGTTTATGAGTATCAGCCCTGCATCGAGCTCTCCGCTCTCAGTGCAGAGCCTGCTTCGGATCCTCTGTCTCCCTCTCTCTGCCCTTACTGCCATCTCTCTCTGTCTCTCTCTGTCTCTGTCTCTCAAAAATAAATAAACATTAAAAAAAAGAAAGAAATACCATAGAGGACATTTAATTATTGGGATAATTGGTGAAATTTAAAGCGGGATGTATGTTGGATAATAGTAATATATCACTATTAGATTTCCTGAATTTGATTAGTGAATTGTGGTTATGTAAGAGAATGTTCTTGTCCTTAGGAGGTATTTAGGTATTTAGGAGATATTATCAGGTATTTAGAAGTGAAAGGTCATGATACTTACAACTTATTCTCAAATGGTTGAACCACAAGATTAATAGTAGTAATGTGTGTGTGTTTGTGCACACATATATATGTGTATGTATGTAGAAAAGGAGAGAGAAAAAAATCAAATGTGGCACTGAAGAGCAATAATTTCATGAGTGAGAACTCAATGCAAAATAATTTATTATCAGAAGTGTGACTTTATTTGATACATCAAATAAATACTTTGCTAAGTGCATCTTAGCAAAATACTTTGCATCTTTGCAAAAATACTTTGCTAAGTACATCTTAGCAAAGCCTGGGACATACAGACAACTTCATTTGGTAATCACATCTTGGTATACACTTAGTCATATGTTTATAACACTTTGTGCTACATTGATAAGGACTTAAATAAGCATGCATACCATGTCATAATGTATCCCTTTTCCTTTTGGTGATTTAGAGATAGAACTTGCTAATTGCTTCATTTTATGTTATGGTACAGAAGACGTGTGCTGGTTGGCATGCCTGATTCACTTGGTACCCTGAAAACATATTGACCTAACTCATTTTTGCATCTTTAACATCTAATAATGTCCTATTAATGATGCTGAATGAATTAACTAAATGAATTGAGAAGCTGTATAAATAGCACTAAAAGGAGGCAATGAACTTTATGAAATATACAGTATGGACAAAAAGGACAAACCTTCCTGATGAGATCAGTTGACAGATCCTGTCTAGAAACATCTCATTCCATTTGTGAGCTGTGGTATCTTCTTTAACCCAGAGTCACATCTGGCTTTAATCCAGCTCTTCTATGACTTGGAGATGTTCCAGCCTTGTTCTTTCCTACTTGGGGATCTCAGCAAATGGCTCTCCTATCAAGTTCAACCTTGTTTTCTGGCACTTGCTAAGTCTATTTGATGCATCCAACCCTTGAGTAGGTAAAGATCTTGACTTCTGCCATTCAGTTTCCTCCCTTGGGACTAATAAGTTAGGGACCATATTTAGTTGAATGTCAAGCCCATTCCAAATTATTGACCAAAACATAGACTTCTTGGCTGAGAAGAGATAACTACCAAACCATATTTGCTGAGCATGTATTACAGTGTGGTGTGGTGTGGTGTGGTATAGTATGGTGTGTGTGTGTGTGTGTGTGTGTGTGTGTGTGTGTTGTAGGCAGAATAAGCAAAGAAGCAAGAATTGGCAGATGTTAGCCAAAACCAAAATAGAATATCTGTCCACTTTAAAGACTAAAATCATTATTTTTGCTTTATTCCCCATTTCTGAGATTGCCACATACATATATCTATATATCTATATATATAGATATACACACACATACATAAAGAATTCAAAATTCTTAAAGTATTAAGGAACATTTATTAATTTACTCTTCTCTCAGTATTCTGACATTATTAAAATTGTTTTTTAAATGTGATTTTATGAATAAATGAAAGAATGAGACCTTAGGCCTAGAAGTATTCAGTTTTAAGTGTATTACCCCAACATAATATTGATCTAAAGACAGACTCCATTTCATAAAGAAAAAGATTAAGGGCAATAAGAGTAGTAATTTATGTTTAGAGATAAGAGATAAAGAATATAGCAGTTATAAGTTCATATCTGGCGGTTGGTAAAAAGTTCACAGATTTAAAAGGGAACTACTCATTTTCCATTTTGCTTTGTGTTCTCTGCCCAGGTAATGATCATCAGACTGGAAAGGCTAATACAAAGACTCTCTTTAAGCCTTAGTTAAGAGAGGATATTATGAGAACCCCTGACTGCCAGAAACACAGACATAATTGTGCCACTAGCTATAATCACTGTGAGCAAGAAGATAGGTGTTAGATAAGGGCAAATGGTCTCCTGTTTTTCAAACAGAGGAAGATCATGGATAATAGAAAGATATTTTATTGTATTTATTTAGCAAAATGTTATTGAGAACCTTGTTATGTAATAAGCACTGTGCTAAGTACTGGGGGTAAAAAGAAATAAGACATGATTCCTAAAGAAGGGAGATACTTAACTAATATAAGAAACATTTGGAAAGTACAATGATATTGATTTGCACAGGATACCATCAGGTGACCAGAACTGTAGTTAAGATCATAGGCTTAAAGGATGCCTGGGTGGCTCATTCGTTTGAGCATCTGACTCTTGGTTTCAGCTCAGATCATGATCCCAGGGGTTGTGGGATCAAGCCCCACAGTGGGCCCTGCACTAAGTGTAGAGCTTGCTTGAGATTCTCTGTCTCCCTCACTCTCTGCCCCTCCCCCACTCACACCTGCACATGCCTGCACACGCTCTCTCTCTCTCAAAAATAAATAAATGACCATTAAAAAAAAGAAGTGAACATAGTGTTAATAGCTTTTCACAAAGAACACAGCAAAGTCTCCTGTACTACTCCATGAGGAATTTGGGAAAAGTAGGTTAAGCCAGGTGATGGTACAGCTAGATGGATTTTGCTTGTGGTTGATGACTCTTACCAAAGAGTGATATAAACCTGAAGAGAAGTGTATATGGCCATTGTTTTGCCCTTCCAGTTCAATATTTTATGAACAAATTTAAAAAGACCTTTGATGGTAGTCTGACAAAATATGACTTCTCATTAGAAGAGAGAAGTAATACGTTTCATGATGGGTTCAGGACCCCAAAGGAGCCCTCTCCATAGACCAGAAAAACAGATCTAGGATCCTTAAATTTTTTGCCTATGTGTAATCTTCAAAATAGTCATGATTGTTGTAGACTCCATGGTCTGATTCATAGAAAAAACAATAAATCTTAAGTACTCTACTACAGACTAAAAGCAAGGAAAATGTTAAACTACCCATCTCACATTACATTAGAGATGTATTCCTTCTACACAAAGACCGTGCTGCAACTCGTACACTATGTCACTATGTTATACTAATATGCATGTGATATAATAAGAATTTAACTCATAATAAGAATTTCTTGATGTCCCAGTTTTATCACTTTGGTAAATAACTAAAGCTACATTTTGGTAACAAAATATAAGTTTTGTCTTTGAATTTTTTGATAATCTTTGAAATTATACATAGACTTTACCCTCAAAATTAAAAGTATTTCTCCTAAACCAGTTGATTACTCAAACTTTGCCTTTAGTGTTTAATAAAATTGACATGGATGATTGCATAGCATTATGCCTTAAACAAAAATGTCTTTGATTCTGTTTTCATGAAGACAGGTTATGCTGAGCTGAAAATATATGTTGTCTCAATGGAGAATATAGGGTGTACTTCAGTGAGGCAGATACTGGCTACAATCTTTCTACTCTTGGAATCTCGATAAAAGCCATTATAAACATGAAAAAGCCACGTGAATCTACACAATAATCTATGCATAAACAATCCTTACAGTGGGTTAACCTTCTGAAGGAAAAGTAACTGTTGAGGTGGTGGTCCAGGCCTGTTGGTTCAAAGCCAGCAGTGATCAGCTTTTGTGTGCTCACATGAAAGTTGTAATGGGTGGAATAATGACCTCCCCCACCCACCAACCCACCCAAATTCATGTCTCTCCCAAAATCTCAGAATGTGGCCTTATCTAGAAAAAGCATCTTTACAGATATAATTAGTTAAGGTGAGGTCATATTAGAGTAGGGTGGGCTCTAAATTCAAGCTAACTGATGTTCTAAGAAGAGAAGAGACACAGACATGCACACAGAGGGAAGATGATGCGAAGACAGAGACACACAAGGAGGAAACCACATGATGACAGAGGCAGAGATTGGAGCGATGCATCTATAAGCCAAGGAATGCCAAGGATTGCTATAATTATCAGAAGCTAGGAGTGGAAGGGATTCTCCTAAAGGCCTAGACAGAGCCTGGCCCTGCCATCACCTTAATCTCAGACTTCTGGCCTCCAGAAATGTAAGAGAATAAATTTCTATTGTCCTTAAACCATCCACTTTGTGATACTTTGTTACTGCAGCCCTAGGAAACTAATACAAAACCTGAGGTGCCTATGGAGAATAATTTATCTTATGAATTTGTGAAAAATAAAAATTCAAGGTGCCCTAGGGTTTCATAAAGATCTGATGAGGCTTCACAGAATAACAGATAGAGCCTCCCATCTTGCCTCACTTTGGCTGGTCTTGCCCCACTACAATCTGTTCTCCTCTTGGCAGCCAAGATGATCTTTCTAAAGCCTAAATCTCATCTCTTCATTCCTCTGCATAAAACACACCAATTGTTTTCCCCATAACCCTCAGGATAAAACCCAATTTCCCATCATGGGGTCTTCCAGATCTACCCCCAATTTACCGCACCTGGTGCCAACCCTCTAGCCATCTATGTTTCTGGGTGCTCCTGCTCTTTCTCCCATCTGGCCTTTGTGCTTTTATGCACTCTGCCTGGAGCACTCTTCCTCCTCCTCTTTTCCTGGTGCATCACAGTATCCTTTCTCCTGGCTAATGCATCTCATTCCTGACTTGGAAATCTCTTCCCAGGAGCCCTTTTCCCCAACCCCCAAGTGATTTCTGTGCATTCACTGTTTGGCCCAGCATTGCTCATCCCTGTGTTGCACTTGCTTGTTTATTTGTGTAGCAAGTAGGGATTTTACTCTTCACTACTCAGGTGCAGAAAATCTCACATTCCATTATTTCTAAAATTAAAACTAAATGTGCTTCTCATTCTCATTCTCATTCTCTTGAATCATAAGAATTCAGTCTATGGGCTTCCTGACTCCCTTCCTTCCTCCCATGAGATCACCCAAGAATTCTGAATTCAGGCAATATCAGAAAACTGGTTCTCCAGCTGCATGGTGTAGCAGTTGCATGCTGACCTGTTGGGTACTGGTCATCTGGTGAACTCAGGGACCAACCCCCACTATAGTAATCCCCTCCACCAGCTGCAGGAGGATACAGAGCCTTCATAGGCACTCAAAGCCTTAGCATGGATTGGCCAGGATTCATTGACTCCCTACTAAAGCAGAGATTCACCCCACCTTATATGGCTCACTTCATCAAACACAGAAACCCCTCAAACTCCTTAGTTTCATTTACTTCTAGGGAAACCTCTGTTCTTTCCTCTCTCCTTGCACACATATACAGCTAAGCATTCCTGTCTTTCCCACTTAAGTCTCTATTCCTTGCCCTGAGTCAAACCAAAATATCCCTCCTCAGTCCACTAGCAGCAGAAAAGGCGCATGCTGACCTGTTGGGTACTGATTCTCTGGAGAACAAGGAACTGCCCTTAATACCACATGGCATAGGATGGGTATAAGATGATTGGATTTTATAAGCACAACATAGGGCTCTCACCTAGGTAGAAATGGAAAAAGATCTTGATTCTCATTACTGCACATTCCCCAAAGCTGCAAAACAAGAGCAATACAAAAAATAAAATACCAGTTAATTTTCTGAAAACACTCAACCTATGATACAGGTTTTCTTCCTCACTAACAGTAGAAGTTTCTTGAGGAGAAAGAGAATACCATGTTCACCTTGAAGTACTTGCTCTGTAGTAGCTATTTTGACCATTGTAGTGTACTGGTAGATAACAAACTGTCTTTAGAAAATGGGCAAACTGGCTAATAATTAAATAGCATAAAGTAGGGGTAAATAGCATGAAATAGACTAATCTGGATTTGAACACACATGCCTTGCTATTTACAAGCTTGTGACTTTGATGTTTCCAGAGCATTTGACAACCAGAGTAATCATTATCTTTAACATTCCCTCCTCCATACAACAGTTATTTTCAGTAATCCTCATGTAATAATTGGTAAATGATCATTATTTTCTCAAATTAATTCTTCAGTTTTAAAACAATTAACAGTTTTACAAAGTAAGTTTCAAAGTGAAAGGTATTCAAACACATCCAAATATTTGTACTTAATAAAAAAGATTATACCACACAGTTGGCAGCTGTTTTATTAATTTAAATCTTAAAGAAAACTAAAACTCAAAATTATTCACCTAGAATGATAGCACTGGTAACTCAGGTTCTGTTCTTTGTCTTTATAATCATTTACTATCATTGTTTATTTTAAATTTAGTTAGTTAAACAGAGGAATGCGTAATAGGGGTTCAAGATATGAATTGCAGTCAAAGCAAAGTCAAAAATTTCAAACCCTCACAAATTTATTCTCTAAATGAATAAGGACTCCATAACTCCTGTTCTTGGAATTAACTTCTGTGTAGAATCCAGTGTTTATTAAAGGAAAAATAATCTGTAAAATGTCCTAATTTTGAAGCATACACTGTTTTTAAAATTCAATAATTCCCACAATAGTTGCTTAAAACTTGAACCAAAAAAAAATGTTTTTTTCAGGAAGGATTATTTTATTGCTGCCATTATTTAGAATTATTGGTACGTAATGATTTAAACACACACACACACAGTACATACACCCACGATACACACACACACACACACACACACACACACACACACACCCATGTTCATAGGAGCATATTCACCGTTGCCAAAAAGTTGAAGCAACCCAAGTGTCCACTGATGGATGAATGGATAGACAAAATGTCATACATCTACTCAGTGGAATATTATTCAGCCGTTGAGAAAGGAGGGAAATTCTGACATGTGCTACAACCTGGATAAACCTTAAAGACATTGTGTTAAGTGAAATAAGCCAGTCACAAAGGACAACCCACTTATCTGAGGGACTTAGAGTAGTCAAATCCATTAAGACAGAAAGCAGAATGGTGTTTGTCAGGGACTGGGGGCAGGAAGGAATGAGGGGTTATTGTTTAATGAGTTCAATTTTTCAATTTTGCAAGATGAAAAGAGTTCTGGAGGTGGATGGTGGTGATGGTTGCACAGCAGTGTGAATGTGCTTAATACCACGGAGCTGTATATTTAAAAATGGTTAAGACAGTAAGTAAATTTGTCATGTATCTTTTTATCACAAATTTTTCAAATGCTTTAAAAAAGCAATCAAGGTAGTCTGATTTTTAGCTAGTTTTATTATTATATTTAAATTACCTGCAGGGCAGACCACATCCACATCCATCCCTTGTTGTTCTCCTGGACTTTGGGCAGGTTACTTAACCTCTTGGAGTTAAGGAACTCCAAGAAGGAGTCTCAGTTTCCTTATTCGCAAGATGGAGATGGAGTTGTTGAAAGACAAACTGTCTAAGGCAGGTAGTAAATGCTTAGCAGTGCTATTGTTGTATTAACATGTAAATGATATTTAGGTGCCATGACATCAGTTAAGCCAGGGAAGTGATAGAAATGTCGTCAGAACCAGAAACTGGCAGCATAATAAATGGGTCCTTTTTTAGGAGAGAATTCTGGCCGTGTGTGACAAAGTGTCACGTGCAATTTTGACCTACTATTTCACTTTGGGGAATATATGTTTCTATGAGGGTCTGGGACCACCCCACTGCCTCTAGTGACCACCCAAACCCAAGCAAGCGTCTTCCCCATCCTTGAAATTAATAGGAGTCAGCCGAGCAGATTTAAGCTAAACCGCACCTGACAGGTAAACTGAAGCCTCAGCCCCAGCAACGTTATCAACATCTTTTTGATCTTCTTACAGCTCTCCCAGCAAAGGTTGGGAACTTGGAAGTTAACATGAAGTAATAATAATGTTTAGTTGTCATTAGGGCTTCCTCTCTTGTAAAGTTAAGTTAGAATGATAGTTTTGTGAATATTTTTCTGTGTGGAATTTATTCATTCTCAGAGGCAGCTCCTGCTTCTGCAGTACGAAGGAAGTTGTACTGGTTCCTTCAGAAACAGGATATCATTGACCACATCTGACATGACAACACAGAGAGGAAATTCGGTACCTTTGGTAAGTGTTCATGAGGCCAGCTGCTGCTACAAGAGTTAAAAAAAAAAAAGTTAGTAGGATAGAATAAAAAGCCACCCTAATGTACAGAGCATACACCACACAAAATAATTACTGTGGTGTTTTTAATTTTAAAATTAAGGACTAGAAACTTAATGTCCTTTTGATTTTGTTGTTTTTATTAGTTTTGAAAAACATTTGTTCCCTATCACAGCATAAAAGGCAAGCTTTTTCCCACATAAGTCTTATTATAAATGACAACTACCGATGGGAATTCTGAGATCTGAAAGCAGTAGTGTCTCCAGAATTTAGTAGGAAAATGAATTCTTTTTTCTAAAGAGTATGTAAAAAAAATACTAAGCCTTATTTTTCAAAAGGAAGTAACGACAAGAAGTGAGACAAAGAAATTATCTTCAGAGTCTTATTTGACACACTACAAACAAGTTTCCACAGTGAATCTAGGCAGAAGTTTTGAATTGAAAGACATTTTAAAAGGTTTCCATTTAAATGACAAAATGAGTTTTAAGCCCACACCACCACCACCATCATGGTCCATCTTTTTTCCTGAATGTTGGTGTAAGGTGTAGAAGGGGATGTTTTAAAGTGAACTCAAGTTTGGAGAACAGACAGAAATTACATTAACCTTAATCAGGCACAGGTTTCTTGCTAACAGGAGGGAGGAAAAGGAAGGAATGAAGGAAAAGAGATAGAAGACAGAAATTAATTAATCAATCAATTAATTACAGGCATACTTCCTTTTATTGTGCTTCACTTGATTACACTTCACAGATGTTGCATTTTGTACAAATTGAAAGACTGTGGCAACCCTGCGTGGAGCAGGTCTATCAGCGCCCTTTTTTCTACCAGCATTTGCTTGCTTTGTCTTTCTGGGTCACATTTTAGTCATTCTCATAATATTTCAAACTTTTTCATTATTATCTTTGTTGGGTTTTTTTTTTGTTTTTTTGTTTTCATTATTATCTTTGTTATAGTGATCTGTGATCAATGATTTTTTATATTACGACTATAATTATTTTGGAGTGCCACTATTGTGCCCACATAAGGTGGTGAGATTAATCAATAAATGTGTGTTCTGACACACCCAGAGGTGATTCACCTGTCTCTCTCCCTCTCCTCAGGCGTCCTATTCCCTGAGACACAAAAATATTGAAATTAGGCCAGTTAATAACCCTACAATGGTCTCTATGTGTTCAAATGAAAGAAAAAGCCCACTGATGCAGCAAACTTCATTGCTGTGTTATTTTTACTTATTTATTTATTTTGAGAGAGAGAGGGACAGAGAGAGGAAAGAGAGAATCCCAAGAAGGCTCCACACTGTCAGTGGAGTCCGAAGGGGGTCTCAAACTCACAAACTGTGTGAGATCATGACCCGAGCCAAAGTCAAGAGTCGGATGTTTAACTGACTGAGCCACCCAGGCACTCCCAATGCTGTGTTATTTTAAGAAATTGCCACAGCTACTCCAACCTTCAGTAACCACCACGCTGATCAGTCACCAGCCATCAGCATTGAGGCAAGACACCCTCCCACCACCACCAACAAAAAGAGTATGACTGGCTGAGAGCTCAGATGATAGCATTTTTAGCAATAAAGTAGTTTTCAATAAGGTATGTACATTATTTTTTGGACATAATGCTGTTGCACACTAAATAGACTACAGTAAAGTATAAACATAACCTTTATATGCACTAGGAAACCAAAATATTCATTTGACTCATTTTATTGTGATATTTGCTTTATTATCATGGTCTGGAACCAAACCTGCAGTATCTCCAAGGCCTATACCTTAAATGTCTTTTAAATCTCTATTATTCAAATTGTGGTCCAAGAACTGCAGAATTCAAATCCCTGGGGACTTGATAAAAAATGCAGACTTTTAGTTCTACCCACAACCAGACCTATGGAATCAAAATCCGCCTTTTTTTTTTTTTTTTTTGAGAGAGAGACAGAGACAGAGACAGAGACAGAGACAGAGCAGGAGCAAGCAGGCAGAAGAGGGGCAGAGAGAAAGGGAGAGAGAGAATCCCAAGCAGCCTTCACACTAAGCACCGAACCCGATGTGGGGTTAGATCCCACAATCGCGAGTTCATAACCTGAGCTGAAATTAAGAGTCTGCTCTGTAACCAGCTGAGCCATCCGGGCACCCTCCAATCTGCATTTTCATAACATCCTCCAGTTGTTTTGTAGTGTATTAAAATATGAACAGCACTGTGTTTCAGAACTGTACCAAGGCCAGACGGTGGCAGGGCCTCAGCCACACTCTCCTCCACACTGGGATCTAGTGCCCCAGCTAGAGAAAGCAAAGACAGCCTAGGCTAAGTGCCAAACTCAGGAGGCAGGGAGGTTAACAGAGCTGAGAGAGGGCACAGGCATGGGGCCCAGGATAGGCAATATCCTGGCTACATGGAAGGCACAACAGAAGGCATAGGCCATGGGACTGAAGCCTGTGCCCAGAGATGTGGCTGGAAACCAATCCCAAATCCCTTCTGCTCTGAGGACTCTGTGGTTAGAAATCACCTCTGGAAGCTGAAGGACTGAGTAATACGTTCCCTGTGTCCCTGGTTATCAGAGAAGCAATTTTGTTGTGAATTCTGTTCCTCACACAAAAGGGCTTTGGAACTGAGGTTACTCTTGAAAGTATCAGGTGAAATTTTTAAAATTAAAGCCAGTTAACAAAGGCAACTATGCTGAAGTAACAGATTTTAGAATGGAGTGCATTAGAGGGCTCTTTACTACTACTTGGGAAGCAGATTGTCACAGAGGAATAGGCAACTCATTGTCAAAGACAGGGCCACTGCTGTTTCCTCCAATGGATGCATCTACCAATAAACCTCAAACTCCTGAAATCCCCTTGCCTTCTCCAGCAGCCCTGTATAAGGGATATGGCAATAAGAACAAACAAGTGTTTTGTTGTTCATTGTCCATTCCTCCTGACAAAACAGGATATTATTCTACTGATGATTACTTTAGACACATAGAAAGGGAAAAACTTTACACAGGACAGTTAATCAAATGATACTTCAGCAGATGAATTCCCAATCCAGCAATTTTGACATAACCAAGATAAATAAACTGAAGTTCTGTTGGACAAGGAAGGATGCTGACACAACTTAAAATCATTTGTTTTACAGAAAATATAAAACTCTCCCTTTTCTGGAGGCCCAAATTCATGTGGTTAGGGATCCCGTGAGCAGTACAAAGTTGGCTCCATTGTCAGAGTAACCAAACATGCTGAATGGGACACCCTTTGTTTGCCTTAATCCAAGGCTAGATTTCTCTTTATAGTAAGAAAAAAATCATTTTATTTTCTATATTTATTTTATTCTTTTGGAAAAAAATCATTTTAAATAAATTCTATGCAAGGGATAGAATTGGCAGGCATCTTAGAAAAAGATCCCTTCCAATAACCAGAGCACAACACGAGTTCTTGGAACCTGCTGCTCCCTTCATATTTGGCATTAACCAGCTTATTGTCCTTGTCTAGACAAGTGCTATGGGCTGTGTAAACAGTGAATTGCTACATAAAGCCTCTATTCATCCAGAATCAAAATGTGTCAATGTGCAGCCGTTTAAGGTCCAAGAGGGGCCTTTGTGCAGAGAAAGAACTACTTATAGTCACTTTGGTTTTAAACTAGCATTTACTGATTAACATTATAAAATTCAAAATCTAATTTCCTTACATTTTAAGTGCAATCTACCAGTCATGTAATTCTATTTATAATTCTAATAAAATATGAATCATTTTTACTTATTCTTTTTACTAATATTTGATTGACTCAAGCTAAAGAGGCTAAATTCTTTTTGTTTTTTACTTTTTATCTCTTTGTTTTTACTTCTTTATTTTTATTTATTTTTTTACAAGAGATATTTTATTTTTATCTATTTATTTTTGAATTTTATCTAAATCTAAGTTAGTTAACATATAGTGTCATAATGGTTATGAAATTCCGAGTAGAATTTAGTGATTCACCACTTATATGTAACACCCAGGGCTTATCCCAACAAGTGTCCTCCTTAATGCCCATCACCCATTGAGCCCATTCCTCCACCCAACACCCCTCCAACAACCCTCAGTTTGTTCTCTGTATTTAAGAGTCTCTTATGGTTTGCTTCCCTCTCTGATTTTAGCTTAGTTTTCCTTACCTTCCCCTATGTTCATCTGTTTTTTTTTTCTTAAATTATACATCTGAGTGAAATCATGTGATATTTATCTTTTTCTGTCTGACTTATTTTGCTTAGCATAATATATTCTAGTTCCATCCAAGTTGTTGCAAATAGCAAGATTTCATTCTTTTTGATTGTTGAGTAATATTTCATTGTATATATATACCACATTTTTATCTACCGCAGTAGATATATATCCATGGTAGACAAAGAGGCTAAATTCTTTGTAATAATTATTCCCATTTATTCCCCAAGTTATTAAGTTACTTTCTTTTTTATTATTTTTATTTTTATATTTTTTTAATTTTATTTTTTATATTTTTTTAATTTACATCCAAATTAGTTAGCATATAGTGCAACAATGATTTCAGGAGTAGATTCCTTAGTGCCCCTTACCCATTTAGCCCTAGCCCATCCCCCCTCCCACAACCCCTCCAGTAACCCTCAGTTTGTTCTCTATATTTATGAGTCTCTTCTGTTTTGTCCCCCTCCCTGTTGTTATATTATTTTTGTTTCCCTTCCCTTATGTTCATCTGTTTTGTCTCTTGAAGTCCTCATATGAGTGAAGTCATATGATTTTTGTCTTTCTCTAATTTCACTTAGCATAATACCCTCCAGTTCCATCCACGTAGTTGCAAATGGCAAAATTTCATTCTTTTTGATTGCCAAGTAATACTCCATTGTATATATATACCACTTCTTCTTTATCCATTCATGCATTGATGGACATTTGGGCTCTTTCCATACTTTGGCTATTGTTGATAGTGCTGCTATAAACATGGGGGTGCATGTGTCCCTTCGAAACAGCACACCTGTATCCCGTGGATAAATGCCTAGTACTGCAATTCCTGGGTCATAGGGTAGTTCTATTTTTAGTTTTTTGAGGAACCTCCATACTGTTTTCCAGAGTGGCTGCACCAGCTTGCATTCCCACCAACAATGCAAAAGAGATCCTGTTTCTCTGCATCCTCCCCAACATCTGTTGTGGCCTGAGTTGTTAAGGTTAGCCATTCTGACAGGTGTAAGGTGGTATCCCATTGTGGTTTTGATTTGTATTTCCCTGATGATGAGTGACATTGAGCATTTTTTCATGTGTCGGTTGGCCTTCTGGATGTCTTCTTTGGAGAAGTGTCTATTCATGTTTTTTGCCCATTTCTTCACTGGATTATTTGGTTTTTGGGTGTTGAGTTTGGTGTGTTCTGTGTAGATTTTGGATAATCACTCTTTATCTGATATGTCATTTACAAATACCTTCTCCCATTCTGTCAGTTGCCTTTTAGTTTTGCTGACTATTTCCTTTCTTGTGCAGAAGCTTTTTATTTTGATGAGGTCCCAATAGTTCATTTGTGGTTTTGTTTCCCTTGTCTCCAGAGTCGTTTTGAGTAAGAAATTGCTGCGGCCAAGATCAAAGAGATTTTTGCCTGCTTTCTCCCCTGGGATTTTGATGGCTTCCTGTCTTACATTGAGGTCTTTCATCCATTTTGAGTTTATTTTTGTGTATGGTGTAAGAAAGTGGTCCAGGTTCATTCTTCTGCATGTCACTGTCCAGTTTTCCCAGCACCGCTTGCTGAAGAGACTGTCTTTATTCCATTGGATATTCTTTCCTGCTTTGTCAAAAATTAGTTGGCCATACGTTTGTGGGTCCATTTCTGGGTTCTCTATTCTGTTCCATTGATCTGAATGTCTGTTCTTGTGCCAGTACCATACTGTCTTGATGGTTACAGCTTTGTAGTATAGCTTGAAGTCTGGGATTGTGATGCTTCCTGCTTTGGTTTTCTTTTTCAAGATTGCTTTGGCTATTCGGGGTCTTTTCTGGTTCCATACAAATTTTAGGATTATTTGTTGTAGCTCTGTGAAGAATGCTGGTGTTATTTTGATAGGGATTGCATTGAATATGTAGATTGCTTTGGGTAGTATCAACATTTTAACAATATTTGTTCTTCCTCTCCAGGAGCATGGAATATTTTTCCATTTTTTTGTGTGTCTTCTTTGATTTCTTTCATAAGCTTTCTATAGTTTTCAGCGTATAGATTTTTCACCTCTTTGGTTAGATTTATTCCTAGGTATTTTATGGTTTTTTGTGCAATTGTAAATGGGATTGATTCCTTGAATTCTTTCTGTTGCTTCATTTTTGGTGTATAGGAATGCAACTGATTTCTGTGCATTGATTTTATATCCTGCAACTTTGCTGAATTCATGAATCAATTCTAGCAGTTTTTTGGTGGACTCTTTTGGATTTTCCATATAGAGTATCATGTCATCTGCAAAGAGTGAAAGTTTGACCTCCTCCTGGCCTATTTGGATGCCTTTTATTTCTTTGTGTTGTCTGATTGCAGAGGCTAAGACTTCTAATACTATATTGAATAACAGTGGTGAGAATGGACACCCCTGTCTTGTTCCTGACCTTAGTGGGAAAGCTCTCAGTTTTTCCCCACTGAGGATGATATTAACATTGGGTCATTCATATATGGCTTTTATGATCTCGAGGTATGCTCCTTCTGTCCCTACTTTCTTGAGGGTTTTTATCAAGAAAGGATGCTGTATTTTGTCAAATGCTTTCTCTGCATCTATTGAGAGGATCATATGGTTCTTGTCCTTTCTTTTATTGGTGTGATGAATCATGTTAATTGTTTTGTGGATATTAACCAGCCCTGCATCCCAGGTATAAATCCCACTTGGTCGTGGTGAATCATTTTTTTAATGTATTGTTGGAGCCGGTTGGCTAATATCTTGTTGAAGATTTTTACATCCATGTTCATCAGGGAAATTGGGCTATAGTTCTCCTTTTTAGTGGGGTCTCTGTCTGGTTTTGGGATCAAGGTAATTCTGGCTTCATAAAAGAGTTTGGAAGTTTGCCTTCCATTTCTATTTTTTGGAACAACTTCAAGAGAATAGGTGTTAACTCTTCCTTAAATGTTTGGTAGAATTCCCCTGGAAAGCTATCTGGCCCTGGACTCTTGTTTTTTGGAAGATTTTTGATTACTAATTCAATATCCTTATTGGTTATGGGTCTGTTCAAATTTTCTGTTTCTTCCTGTTTCAGTTTTGGTAGTGTATATGTTTCTAGGAATTTGTCCATTTCTTCTAGATTACCCATTTTATTGGCATATAATTGCTCATAATATTCTCTTATTATTGTTTTTATTTCTGCTGTGTTGGTTGTGATCTCTCCTCTTTCATTCTTGATTTTATTTATTTGGGTCCTTTCCTTTTTCTTTTTGATCAAACTGGCTAGTGGTTTATCAATTTTGTTAATTCTTTCAAAGAACCAGCTTCTGGTTTCATTGATCTGTTGTACTGTTTTCTTGGTTTTGATAGCATTAATTACTGCTCTAATCTTTATTATTTCCTGTCCTCTGCTGGCTTTGGGTTTTATTTGCTGTTCTTTTTCCAGATCTTTAAGGCATAAGGTTAGGTTGTGTATCTGAGATCTTTCTTCCTTCTTTAGGAAGGCCTGGATTGCTATATACTTTCCTCTTATGACCGTCACCTTTGCTTCATCCCAGAGGTTTTGGGTTTAGTGTTATCATTTTCATTGATACTTCCACGTACGTTTTAATTTCCTCTTTAACTTCTTGGTTAGCACATTCATTCTTTAGTAGGATGTTCTTCAGTCTCCAAGTATTTGTTACTTCTCCAAATTTTTTCTTGTGGTTGATTTCAAGTTTCATAGCGTTGTGGTCTGAAAATATTCACGGTACGATATCGATCTTTTTGTACTTACTTAGGGCTGATTTGTGTCCCAGTATATGGTCTATTCTGGAGAACATTTCATGTGCACTGGAGAAGAATGTATATTCTGCTGCTTTAGGATGAAATGTTCTGAATATATCTGTTAAGTCCATCTGGACCAGTGTGTCATTCAAAGCCATTGTTTCCTTGTTGATTTTTTGATTAGATAATCTGTCCATTGCTGTGAGTGGGGTGTTGAAGTCTCCTACTATTATGGTATTACTATCAATGAGTTTCTTTATGTTTGTGATTAATTGATGTATATATTTTTGTGCTCCCCATTTGGCGAATAAATGTTTACAATTGTTAGGTCTTCTTGGTGGATAGACCCTTTGATTATGACATAATGCCCTTCTGCATCTCTTGATACAGTCTTTATTTTAAAGTCTAGATTGGCTGATATAAGTATGACTACTCCGGCTTTCTTTTGTTGACCATTAGTATGATAGATGTTTCTCCATCCCTTTATTTTCAATCTGAAGGTGTCTTTAGGTCTAAAGTGGGTCTCTTATAAAGAGCATATAGATGGATCTTGTTTTCTTATCCATTCTGTTACCCTATGTCTTTTGATTGGAGCATTGAGTCTATTGACGTTTAGAGTGAGTACTGAAAGATATGAATTTATTGCCATTATGATGCTTGTAGAGTTGGAGTTTCTGGTGGTGTTCTCTGGTCCTTTCTAATCTTTGTTGCTTTTGGTATTAATTAATTAATTAATTAATTTCTATATATATATATTTTTCCTCTTTTCTCCCCTCAGAGAGTTCCCCTTACATTTCTTTGCATGGCTGGTTTAGTGGTTAAAAACTCCTTTAATTTTTGTTTGTCTGGGAAACTTTTTCTCTCCTTCTATTTTGAATGACAGCCTTGCTGGATAAAGAATTCTTGGCTGCATATTTTTCTGATTCAGCACACTGAATATATCCTGCCACTCCTTTCTGGCCTGCCAAGTTTCTGTGGATAGGTCTGCTGCAAACCTGATCTGTCTTCCCTTGTAGGTTAGGGACTTTTTTTCCCTTGCTGCTTTCATGATTCTCTCCTTGCCTGAGTATTTTATGAATTTGACTATGATATGCCTTGTTGATGGTCGGTTTTTGTTGAATCTAATAGGGGTCCTCTGTGCTTCCTGGATTTTGATGTCTGTGTCTTTTCCCAGGTTAGGAAAGTTTTCTGCTATGATTTGCTTACATAACCCTTCTTCCCCTATTTTTCTCTCCTCCTCTTCTGGGACCCCTATGATTCTGATGTTTTTCCTTTTTAATGAGTCACTGATTTCTCTAATTCTTAAATCATGCTCTTTTGCCTTAATCTCCCTCTTTTTTTCCATTTCATTATTCTCCATAAATTTGTCCCCTTTATCACTGATTCTCTGTTCTGCCTCATCCAGCCTTGCTGCCGCTGCATCCATCTGTGATTGCAGCTCAGTTTTAGCATTTTTAATTTCATTCTGGCTATTTTTTACTTCTTTTATCTCTGCAGAAAGGGATTCTAATATATTTCCAACTCCAGCTAGTATTCTTATTATCGTGATTCTAAATTCTGGTTCAGACATCTTGCTTGTATCTGTGTTGGTTAAATCCCTGGCTGTCGTTTCTTTATGCTCTTTCTTTTGGGGTGAATTCCTTCATTTTGTCATTTTGAAGGTAGAAAAGGAATTAATGAGGTAGAAAATTTTAAATTTTAAAAATATTAAAGTTAAAAAATTAAACACACACACACACAAATCAAATAAATGATGCTAGATCATAGGTGTGTTTTGGTCTGGGTGTTGAAAGTGGTTTGACAGATTAGAGAAAAAAAGGGGGGGGAGGAGAAAAAAAAAAGGAAATCGTTTGAGAATTTGAAAAAATGAATACACTAAAATAGACCAAAATGAGATGATGGAGGTAAAATAGAATTTGAAAAAATATACATAGAAGTAAAGAATATAGTAAAAAAACTAAAGAAAATATTTTTATTAAAAATTAAAAATAAAAAGGAATTTTTCTTTTTTATATTCAAGAAAAAGAAAAGAAACAAAAAAGAGAAAAAAGAAAAAGGGGAAAAAGGGAAAAAAGGAAATCGTTTAAAAATTTGAAAAAGTGAATACACTGTAGTAGACTGAAATAAAATGATGGCAGTAAAATAGATTTGGAAAAGATTTACATAAAAGCAAAAAATATAGTAAAAAATTAAAGAAAAATATTTTTAATAGAAATTGAAGGTAAAAAGGAAGTTTTTCTCTTTCTGTATTCAAGAAAATGAAAAGAAATGAAAAAAAGAAAAAAAAAGAAAAGGAGATCATTTGAAAATTTGAAAAGATGAATACACTGACGTAGAATAAAATAAAATGGTGGAAGTAAAATATAATTTGAAAAAAAATTCACAAAAGTAAAAAATATGGTAATAAAAATTAAAGAAAAATATTTTTAATAAAAATTGAAAATAAAAATGAATTTTTTCTCTTTCTGCTGAATTCTGTGGTTCAGGTTGTGCAGATTGTTGTGTTAATCCTCCAGTCAGTTTTCAAGGTGTGTAGGATGGTTTAGTGTTGGTCTGGCTGTATTTCATGGACGTGAGACACACAAAAAACTTCCATGCTGTTCCGCCATCTTGGCTCCTCCCTTAGTTACTTTCTTAAATACATTCCTTAACTACATTCACAAATCTCATGTATTTACTATTCTCTTTTACAACTTCAAATGCTTGGCAGGGTAAACCCAACAATCCTTACGAGCAAAACAATTCCATAAGTTAATAAATTGAACATATGCATATATACAGTGAATCTCAAAAGTTATCTCAAATAATTCTTAAAAATTTAAGAACTATTGGGGCGCCTGGGTGGCTCCGTCATGGGCATCTGACTTCAGCTCAGGTCATGATCTTGTGGTTTGTGAGTACAGGCCCCGCGGCGGGCTCTGTGCTTACAGCTCAGAGCCTGGAGCCTGCTTCAGATTCTGTGTCTCCCCGTCTCTCGGCCCCTCCCCTGCTCATGCTCTGTCTCTCTCTGTCTCTCAATAATAAATAAATGTTAAAAAAATTTTTTTTAATTTAAGATCTATTGATAAAACTAGCCAAATTCTATCCCTATCAATTTAAAACTATAAGTCTGAAATCAATAATGTGGGTAAAGCCAAAAGCACATGGGTAATCTGTCTTAAGTATTACACTTTAACAAATAAAAGATATTACCCAATGATAACTTCTTCCTATACGTTACATAAAAGTATTATTTGTGGGATGGTTAATTTTATTACATCTAAATTGCATTCTAAAACTCCATATGGTTGGAAGGACACTTAACTGGACAAAAGTGGAATTGTAACATCCCAGGAAAGTTGAGGTGATTGCACTGACCCTGAGACCCTGAGATGGTTGCTTATCAACCAGATCTCCAAGACAGGGATACAAACCTAAGGATACACACTTGCAAAGAGAAATGTGACAAAAGAGAATTCTAATACTTGTTCCCTGGGTTTGTTTTTTATTTTTTTTCAGTTTTTTTTTAATCATCATTATGTCTTGATTTTAGTAGATGGAATTCTACAAACCACCTTTTGCATTCCTTTGTTAACCCTGTCTGAATTAAACTAATCCTTTCATTGCATCATTAAGTTTACATTCTTTTTAGATCTTTTGCAGACAACAGTTCTCCAGCCCTGCTGATGTCATCTCTTGGATCATAAATTCTTTTCAATCCTCTGCCTGGGTCTGTGACTACAAATCTAAGAGTCATACCAATGGCAAAATTTTATAATAATCATTTCTGTATTCCAAATAGAATCTCTGAATACCTTCAGGAAAATTATTAGAGAGGTTAAGAGAATTTACTAGCACCATTTACTAGCTATATGACCTTGGGCTGTGTAACACAATGGATTGATGGTCCAAAAGCCATTGTCTTCCCCCTTGTCTTTTCAACTATAGAAGCTCCAGAACTAAGATATTTAGTTCAACCTCCTTTGAAGATGAGAGTGATCACAGACCGAATTCTGGCCAATGAGAAGGAAATGCAATTTACAAGGAAGATATTCTGGGGAAAGATTTTTTAAAGGGATAAACTTGGCATATATCCCCTTTACCCCTTTGCATTCCATCTTCTACTCTTCTCTCCTCCAAGAAACAATGTCTAGAGGCCTAAAAGGATCTTGTAATTCTGACACTAAATGCTGCACACTAAGGATGGAAAAGAACAAAAATGCAAGGAGTACCAGTCCTCTTGATTTCTGTTAATATGCAAAAAATTAAGTGCTAAATGTTTCAGCCCATGATAATCTGGTTTTCTGTTACTGGTTTCTATTCCCATTCCCCTTCCTAATTGAAACGTGCAAATTACTTATTCTATCTATGCCCTAATTTTTTCACATATGAAATAAAGATAATAGCAGTATCTATCTCATAAGAATATGAAGATTATATCAAATAATAAAGGGAAGGGGTCTGGCACATTGTAAGTGCACAAAGTTGTCTATCATCATCATCATCATCATTATCATCATCATCACCATTGTGGAAAGTGTTTGAAATATAATTCTATTAACTGACTGCCCAAAGTAAACTAAAGTTAGGTCTCTGTCATTTGATTCATACAATTATACCAGTGACCCATTATTATAACGTATTGGTACTTACTGGTGTAATGTACTGGTGTAAACTTTTCTACAATATTGTTGTTCCTCCAATATTACTATAGGCAGTCAAGAGGGCATGTCAGTGAAAACATACTTAAGCTAAAACTACTAAGATATCGTATTGTGTTGTATTTTAATTTTTTTATTATATTAACAATACAGAATCATTAAACAAAATTTGGAAAATAACTAAAAGATCAGTTGTTAAGACTTTGCTTATTTTCTTCCAGTCTTTTCTCTTTTAATATATAAAATATATGTATTCAAAAAACCCTGTACATATGCATGATATAGAAATTTGGGGCTATACTGAAAATATTTTTAACTTGTACCTTTAACAGCTGTTATATTATGACCATTTTCTTATGTAATTAAAATATTCTTCATAAATGTGATGACTGTTGGGAGTTCAATTTCTGGAATGGAGGAAGAATTTGCTCCATTGACCCAGGCCCCAGAAAAACAGCTATATCTTATGAAAATTATAAAATAAACAGCCATTTTAAGTCTTTGGAAATTGCCTTAAATGCATACAGCAAAGAAACACTTAATTCAAGAAAATCTACTGAATCGCCATAAGAACAGCAAGTCTGTGACACTTGAACTATGACTCATTCCCTTCCTCCACACTCCCACCTTCCAGCAAGATGTTCCAATCCAGGTGAGTATGGTCAAGAAGATGGGGCTGCCCCTACCTTCAGCAACTAGTTAAGGGATTGAGTGTCTCCCTGGGAGAGGCAGGCCCACCAGAATTTCTAATCCTCCCAGATTCAAGTTCCTTGGTGAGTGTGGCTAAGAGAGTGAAGGCTCCCTTCTTCCATCCAGCCTCCACATATATGGTGGAAGCTCTACTCGAGGGATGATGGCAAGCCGAGAATACTGGATTCCAATTGACTTCACTGGAGAATATCCCCTCCCTCTATGCCCTACTCATAAATTAGGAGTGTCACTCTGATAAAAGTGGGCCCCTGCCCCTGTCCCCAGCTCTGGAGCTGTGGCTTAGACATTTTGCCTAGGAGGTAGACAGTCCATAAGAAAAGAGAGCTCTGAAGTACTGCCCAAAGGAACTAACTTTATTTGAAACAAAGAGCATATGGGTACACTTGAAAACAATAGAGAATTTGGTGGTAAACAGTTAAGAGAAAGCTGGTAGCTCCATGAGAGCAAGAAGCTAAATCTTGGCCAGCTGGTTTACCAGAGAAAACCACAGTTACGAACTCTTAGGTTTCATAAAAAATTTCAAAAATTGGTCTCAAAAACTACCTCTGCAAAGGATCTTGGATATAATTGAGTTAGACCATGGAGAAATTTATGCCCCAGGATATTGCTGAAAACAATAAAGCAGTCAGCCAGCAATTAATGGAGCCTAACAGCTAGGTGTGATACTGACAGAGGCAGATGGTGCAATAGAGAGATCAAGGGAATAGATAGTTAAGGAGTGCACTGCTAAACCCACTATCATCCCAGGGACTGTTCACATGCTCAAGGACATGCCCTCTGAGGGGCAACATCACAGGCTTCACACTGTAGGAAAATAGACTTGATTAATATAGTCCAGCCTAGTTACTAAACAAATAGGCAAACAAAAACAAAAACAAGCTCCCAGGATGGGAGACAACAGTATCTGAAGTTGCTGCAGTCTACTACCAAAAATTCCAGTTTTCTACAACAACAACAAATAAGACATGTGAAAGAAAGAAAGAAAAGAGAACAAGAGAAAAGGAAAAGAAAAAGAAAAAAGAAAAGAAAAGAAAAGAGAAGAGTATGTCCTACACATGGTGGTGGGTGGGGTGAAAACAGGCCCAGAAACTACCTATGAGAGTACCCAGATGTCAGATTTAACAGATGAAGACTTCAAAGCATCTATTATAAGTATGTTGAAAGAAGCAAAGGAAGCCTTGCTTTAAAAAGTATAGGGAGGTAGAATGACAATGTTTCATCAAAGAGAATATCAAAGAAAGCAGTTATAAAAAAAGAAACAAATCAAAATTCTGGAGTTGAAAAAAACAATAGTTGGAGTGGAAAATTCATTAGAATCAACAGATTTTAAGATAAGCCAGTAGAGATCATATAATACAAAGAACCAGAACAAAGAAAATAAAGCAAAATGAATAGAGCCTCAGAGAAATGTGGGGTGCTATTAAACACACCAATGTATGTGTAATGGGAGTATCAGGAGAAGAGAAAAAGGAGCAGAAAAAATATTCAAAGAAATAATGACTGACTACTTCCCCAAATTGATAAAAACATGAATCTCGAGAGGCTCAAAAAATTTTAAGTACAATAAACATGGAGAGATCCACATTTATAAATATCATAGTAAAAATGCTGAAAGAGAAAAAGGAAATTTTGTAAGCAGCAAAAGAAAATGACTCGTGTAAAAGGGAACCCCAATAAGATAAACAGCTAGATTTTCAGCAGGAACAATAGAGGTCAGAAGGAAGTGGGATGAAGGGTTGTGGGAGGGGGGATGGGCTAAATGGGTACGGGACACTAGGGAATCTACTCCTAAAATCATTGTTGCACTCTATGCTAACTAATTTGGATGTAAATTTTAAAAAATTTAAATATTTAAAAAAAGAAGGAAGTGGGATGACATATTCAAAGTGCTGCAAGAAAAAAGATTAAGAATGTTATATCCAGCAAAACTATTTTTCAAAATAGAAAGCAAAATAAAGATATTCATAGATAAACAAAAATGGAGAGAATTTGTTGTTAGAAGACCTGGCTAATAGGAAACACTAAAGGAAGTTCTTCAAGACAAAGCAAATGACTCCAGATAGTAATTCAAATCCACATGGGGAAAAAAAAACAGTAACAATAAAGGTAATAATGTGATTATGAAGTGCACTTTAATGCATATTTCTTCTTCTTTCTTTTTTAATTGATTTTTAATGTAATTGTATAAACAACACTATACATATACATAGGTATATGTATATGTTGCTGGACCCATAACATATAGAAATATAATATATTTGACAATAACAGAACAAAGAGAGTGGGTGAGTGCAAATCTGTATTGGAATAAGGAAGTGACACCAGATGGTATTTCAAATCCACAAGAACAAATGAAGAGAACCAATAGTGGTAAATAAGAAAGTTGACATAGCAAATTCTATAAATATATGCCTGTTCTTTCTTCTTCCACCTAATTTTTTTAAAACTATTTTTTGAGCAGTTTTAGGTTTACAACAAAATTGAGAGGGAGGTACAGGGATTTTCCACATACTCCCCCACATGCATGCATAGCCTCCCTCATTAGCAATAACACTAACCAAAATGGTACATTTTTTACCAAGGATAAACTTCACTAGCAAATCATAATCACCCAAAGATCATAGTTTACTATGTGTTTACTAAGTGTTCACTCTTGGTGTTTATATTTTATGGGTTTGGACACATGTATAATGAAATATATCTATCATTATAATATCATATAGAGTATTTCCACTGCCCTAAAAATCCTCTATGTTCTGCCTATTCATCTCTCTACCCCCTCCAACCCCAGGAATTACTAATCTTTTTATTGTGTCTGTAGTTCTGCATTTTCCAGAATGTCATATAGTTGTAATCCTACAGTATGTAGCCTTTTCAGATTGGTTCTTTCACTTAATAATATGCATTTAAGATTTGTCCATGTCTTTTCTTGGCTTGATAGCACACTTGTTTTTAGCACTAAATCACAGTCCATTGTCTGACCACATTTTATTTATCCATTCACTGACTGAAGGACATTTTTGTTGCTTCCAAGTTTTGGCAATTATACAGAAAGCTGCAATAAACAGCCACATGAAGGTTTTTGTGTGAATGTAAATTTTCAACTCCTTTGGGTAAATACCAAGGAGCACAATTGCTAAATCATATGGTAAATATATGTTTAGTTATGTAAGAAACTACCAAATTACCTTCCAATGTGGCTGTACCATTTTACGGTTCTCATCAGCATCAGTTCCTCGCCAGCATTTGATGTTGCCAGTGTTCTGGATTTTGGCCATTCTAATAGTTGCATAGTGGTATCTCATTGTTGCTTTATTTGTATCTCCCTGATGACATAAAATATGGAGCATCTTTTCATATACTTATTTTCCATCTGTATATCTTCTTTGCTGAGGCATCTGCTAATGTCTTTAGTTCATTTTTAAATTGTGTTGTTTTCTTGTTGAATTTTAATAGTTACTTGTATATTTTGGATAATAATCCTTTATCAGATGTGTCTTTTGAAAGTATTTTCTCCCAATCTATGGCTTGTTTTCTATTAACGTTGTCCTTCACAGAGCAGAAGTTTTAAGTTTTAATGAGGTCTACTTTATCAATTATTTCTTTCATATATTGTGCCTTTGGTGTTCTTTGACCAAACTCAAAGTCATCTAGGTCTTTTCCTATGTTATCTTCTAGGAGTTTTATAGTACTATATTTTATACTTAGACCTATGGATCAATTTTGAGTTAATTTTTGTGAAAGGCATAAGGTCTATGTCTAGATTCATTGTTTTGCATATGGATGTCCACTTTCACCTTCTTTAAAAGATATCAATAAGGGGCACCTGAGTGGCTCAGTTGGTTAAGCCTCCAACTTTAGCTCAGGTCATGATCTCATGGGTCATGGGTTCGAGCCCCACATGGAGCTTTGTGCTGACAGCTCAAAGCCTGGAGCCTGCTTTGGATTCTGTCTCCCTTGCTCTCTGCCCCTCCCCTGCTCATGCTCTGTCTCTCTCTGTGTCTCAGAAATAAATAAATGTTAAAAATTCTTTTTAAAAAGATACCAGTTAGGGGTACCTGGGTGGCTCAGTCGAGTAAGCGTCCAACTTTGGCTCATGGTTCGTGGGTTTGAGCACCGCATCAGGCTCTGCTAACAGCTTGGAGCCTGGAGACTGCTTCGGATTCTGTATCTCATTCTCTCTTTGCCCCTCCCCCATTTGTGATCTGTCTCTCTCTGTCTTTCAAAAATAAATAAATGTAAAAAAAATTTTTTAAAGACACCAATTAATCAATCAATAAAAGTATATTGTTGAGTTTGTAACATATATACATGCAGTACATAAAATAATAGTATCACAAAAAAGGTGGAAGAAGGATTAGAGTTAAATAGAAGTAACGCTTCTATATCTCACTGGAATTAAGTTAGTGTAAATCTGAAATATTTTCTAATAATTTAAGATGCATATGATAAACCCTGGAGCAGTCACTAAGAAATAACTGAAAAAATTAGTGAAACAATTACTAAGGGAATTAAAATACTATACTAGAAAATATTCATTTAATGCAAAAGAAAGCAATAAAGAAGGAATATGGGAACAAAAAAGAAATGGACGTATAGAAAACAAAAAATACAATGACAGACATAAATTCAACTATATAAATGATAATATTAAATGTGACTGAATTAAACAATCCAATCAAAGGTCAGAGACTATGAGACTGGATTTAGAAAAACCAGATCCAACTTTTTGATGCCTCCAGCACACTTTAGATTCAAAGATACAAATAGATTGAAAGTAAAAGAATGGAAGAAGATATATCAATGGGTCAGAGAAAACTCTTCAAGGAAATGATAAAATACATTGATATGGATGAAAAATGAAGATACAACATACCATTACTTACGGAATGTAGCTAAACAATACTTAAAGGAAACTTTACAGCTATAACTTCCTATATTCAAAAAGATGAAAGATCTCAAATGAATAATCTAAGCTTCCACCTGAAGATATTAGAAAAAGAACAAACTAAACTCAAAGCAAATAGATGGTAATAATGATTAGAGCAAAAATTAATGGAATGGAGACAGGAAAACAACAGAAAATTACTTAAACAAAAAGCTGGTTCTTTGAGAAGATCTACAAAATTGATAAATCTTTAGCAGGATAGGCCAAGAAAAAAGTAAAAAGACTCAAATTACTAGAATCAGTATTGAAAAGAGACATTGCTACTGACCATAAACAAAAAAGATTATAAAGAAATGCTATAAATAATTGTACATTAAATTAGATAAAATCGAAACATTCCTAGAAAAACACTACCAAAACTAACACAAGAAGTAATAGACTATTTGAATAGGTCTTTAACAAGTAAAGAGATTGACTTAGTAATCAAAATTACCCAGAAAGAAGAACCCAGGCCTGGCTTATTGCTGAATACCAAACATTCAGAGAATTAATACAAATCGTTTATAAACTCTTCCCTAAAATAGAAAAAGAGAACACATTTCCCTAACCATTTCATGAGACCAAAATCAGACAAAGACATCACAAGGAAGGAAATAATACAGACCAACATTGCTTATGAATATGGATGCAAAGATCCTTAACATAATACCAACAAACAGAACCTAGCAACATATAAAAAGAATTTTACACCAGGACCAAGTACGATTTTTCTCAATGATGCAAGATTATTTCAACAACCTAAAATCAACTCATATAATTTATCATTAGGGACAGAAAAAAAAAGCATTTGACAGTTTTCATGGTAAAAATACTCAATTAAATACAAATAAAAGGGAAGGTCCTAAATCTGATAAAGGGACATCTATGAAAAACCCAAAGCTAGCATCATGCTTAATTATGAGACTATATGATTTTCCCCCTACAATCAGAAACAAGACAAGAATGTCTGCTCTCACCACTTCTGTTCAAAACTTTACTGGAGGTTCTAGTTAGAGCAATTAGGGAAGAAAAATAAATCAAAGACATTCAAAGGAAAAGGAAGAAATAAAATCTTACTCACAGATGACATAATATTGTATGGTGATGCTAAGGAAGATACTCTGAGGACTAATAAATGAATCCAACAAATTTACAGGATATAAGATTAATATAGAAAAAAATAATTTTGTTTCTATACACTTGCAATCCAAATATAAAATTAAGAAGACAGATCCATTTATAAAAAAAAAAAATTTTTAACGTTTATTTATTTTTGAGACAGAGAGAGACAGAGCATGAACAGGGGAGGGGCAGAGAGAGAGGGAGACACAGAATCTGAAACAGGCTCCAGGCTCTGAGCTGTCAGCACAGCTGAGCCAAAGTCGGACGCTTAACCGACCAAGCCACCCAGGCGCCCCAACAGATCCATTTATAATAGCTTCAAAAAGAATAATGTACTTGGGAATAAATTTAACAAAAGAATGATAAAACTCTGAAAACTATAAAACATTATTAAAAGAAATTTAAAAAGACTAAAAAATTAGAAAAATATCCCATGTTCATGGATCAGAAGATTTAATTCTGTTTAACTGGCAGTACTCCCCAAAATGATCTAGAGAGTCAACAGACTCCCAGCTGATTTTTTCATAGATTTAGAATCAGCTGATTATAAAATTAACATGAAATTGCAAAGGACAAGATTAGCCAAAACAATCTTGAAGAACGAAGTAGGAGCAGTTATGCTCTCTGATTTAAAAACTTATTACAAAGCAACAATAATTAAAACAATATTGGTACTGACATAAAAACAGATATATGGATCATTGGAATAGAATTTAGAGTCCAAAAGTAAACCCATATCTAAGCCAACTGACTTTTTACAAGGATGCCAAGATCATCTAATGGAAAAGAACAGCCTTTCAACACAGCGCTAGGACAACTGAATAGCTAAATCCAAAAGAATGAATTTGGGCCCTTCCTTCACATCATATACAAAAATTAACATAAAATGGATCAAAGACCTGAATGTAAGAACTAAAACTATAAAACTTTCAGAACGAAGGGCTAAACCTTTCTGACTTCAGATTTGGCACCAAAAGCACCAGCAACAAAAACATAGAAAAGTTGCACTTTACTAAGCTTAAGACTTTTGTACTTCAAAGAACACTATCAAGAAAGTAAAAAGACAATCGACAGAATGGGAAGAAATACTTACAAATTATATATCTCATAAAATACTTGTATCTAGAATACACAAAGAACTTCTACAACTCAGTAGCAGAAAACAGCTCAGTTAAAAAATGGGCAAAGAGAGGCACTTGAGTGATTCAGTCAGTTGGGTGTTCGACTTTGGCTCAGGTCATGATCTCACAGTTTGTGGGTTCAAACCCTGAAGCTTGCTTCAGATCCTGTGTCTCCCTCTCTCTCTCTCTCTGCCCCTCCCCCACTCACACTCTGTCTCTCTCTCTCAAAAATAAACAGTTTAAAATTTTTTTTAAAAAATGGGCAAAGAATCTGAGTAGATATATCTTCAAGGAAGATATACATATGACCAATAAGCACATGAAAAGTTGCTGTATGTCCTGCCCAACATGGAAATGCAAATCAAAATTACAATAAGATACCATTTCACACTCACTATGTTGGCTATAATTTAAAAAAAGACAGATGATAAGAAATATTAGTAAAGATGTGGCGAAATTGGAACCCTCATACCTTGCTGGTGGGAATGTAAACGGTGCAGCCACTATGAACAACAGGCTGGCAATTCCTCAGGTGTTTAAACATAGATTACCATATGGCACAACAATTTCACTCCTCAGTATATACCCAAAAGAACTGAAAATATATGCCTTTAAAAATCTTGTACAGGAATGCTCATATTCATAGCACCATTTTTCATTATGGCCAAAAAGTAGAAATAATCAAAATGTCTGTCTGCTGATAAATGGATAAACAAAAAGTGATATATCCATGCAATGGAAAATTATTCAGCCACAAGAAGGAATGAAGTACAGATACTTGCTACAATATGGGTGAACTTTGAAAGCTTCATGCTCAATGAAAGACATAAAAGCCCACTTTTGTCTGATTCCACTTATATGAAATGTTCATAATAGGAAAATCTATAGAAATAAAGAATTAGATTAGTTGCTTGCTGCCTATGGCTGGATTTGAGTGGAAAGAGAGGATTGGGGAGTGACTGCTAAAGGTATACATTTTTTTTAGGGTGGTAAAATGTTCTAAAATTGATTGTGGCAATGGTTACAAAACTCTGTGAATATACTAAAAACTGTTGAATTCAGCAGTTTCAATGAGTGAATTTTATGGTATGTACAATATATCTCAGTAAAGCTGCTATAAAAACAATGACTACAATAACCTATAAACCTACAAAATAATGTCTTATGTGGATATGATAATCTATAACAAATTTAACCATTACTCTCTTTTGCACAATTATGTTGTTTTTAAGTTTGAACATGATAAATAATGTTATTATAAGCATTTTTATACATAAATTACATCATCTCTGATGATTTCATCAGCATAAGTATTTCCACAGATAAAAATCTAAAGAGGAAAAATTTTACAATATTAACAATTCCTATTTCTGAATGGGGGAATTACGGATGATTTTTTTATTTTGAGAGAGAGTGTGTGAGCTGGGGAGAGGCAGAGTAAGGAGGAGATAGAGAATCCCAAGCAGGCTCCATGATGCTGTCAGCACAGAGCCCCAGAGCCCATGAAGGGTTCAATCCCATGAACTGTGAGATTGTGACCTGAGCCAAATCAAGAGTAGCATGCTTAACTGACTGAACCACCCAGGTGTCCCAATGGGTGATTTTTATTTTTTCTACTTTTCTCCATTTTTTATACTGGATAACTTTTATAATTAGAAGGGAATTAATATGATAGCCTTTGCATATACATGAGCTTGGAAATATTTAACTAGTTTACTATAATGTACATCCAGAAATAAGTAGTACTAGAAATACTTATATTTTCTATTATTAATGTGAATAAAGAGTATACCTTCCTCCAGAGACCATTAAAGGATATAGAAACTGCAAATAAAAAAGGAATCCATGATGACTAAGTTCCTGCTGTGACACTAGAAATGTGCTAAATTTTGTAAGACATACGAGTGCCTGATAAAAGGGTCTATATCTAGAAGGACTCATTTACTTCAGTAATTTATAACTGAGATATGGAAAGAAGAATAAGAAACAAACAAAGATGTATACAAAACCATTTCAAATGACACATGGTTAGATTATGTATTTCCTGAAGTCTTGGACTGTACCTGACACTTCCTTTTATCTCCCATAACATTTACTAAGCACTTAATCATATTTGTCCTTTTTTTTTTCAAGTGTCCAATAGTTTATAGGTTCAAAATCTTCTACCAATGTAAGGCTATATTGCACTTTCATGAAGAGAGACTTTAATATCATAAGTCATCATAACTATACATACTCATATAAATATAGCTATATCCATTAACTATTTAATTATCCCATTAAATATTAGTCTCTAGTAACAAAATGAGAATTGCCCACATTCCAAGTAATACTTTATCAGCATATAAACACTCCTTCTATAAATGTTTCTCTAGATTTTTGTTTGGACTTCTGATGCTTCCAGAAGCAATCAGCAGCAGTATGTGTGGTCAGGAACCCATCTGCAGGAAGATCAATTGCCCAGAGAGTGTCAGTAGTACAGTTACCTGGGAGAGGCCATACCAACTGAGGGTGGCTGGAGCAGCAGTAAGGTTATAGAAATGGGTTAGGCCAACCCAGCTGCTCTGGAGGCAACTTTCAGCCCTAGGATTTAAGAGACATTCCAGAAAAGAGAAGCATTGAGAGCTTTTCATTTGGTGGATGGGAATTATTAATCATGAGGACTTAAGAGATAAATAGTGAATTTTGAAAAAGAGAAGCAAAGCTGGAGGTATCATAATTCTGGATTTCAAGTTATATTACAAAGGTGTAGTAATCAAAACAGTATGGTACTGCTGGTACATAAAATAGACACAGGCCAATGGAACAGAATAGACAAAACAGAAATAACCCCACAATTATATGGTCAACTAATCTTTGACAAAGCATGAAAGAATATCCAATGGGAAAAAAAAACAGTCTCTTCAACAAATGGTGTTGGGAAAACAGGACAGCAACATGCAAAAGAAAGAAACTGGACCACTTGCTTACACCATACACCAAAACAAACTCGAAATTGTTTAAAGACCTGAGTGTGACACCTGAAACCATAAAAATCCTAGAAGAGAGCACAGGCAGTAATGTCTTTGACACTGACCATAGCATTATTTTTCTAAATATGTCTTCTGAAGCAAGGGAAATAAAAGCAAAGATAAACTATTGGGACTACCTCAAAATAAAAAGCCTTTGCACAGCAAAGGAAACAATAAATAAAACTAAAGGCAACCTACTGAATGGTAGGAGATATTTACGAGTGATATACCCAATAAAGGATTAATAACCAAAATATAAAAAGAACTTAGACAACTCAACCACCCCAAACCAAGTAATCCAGTTAAAAAATGAGCAAAATACATGAACAGACATTTCTCCAAAGAATACATTCAGGTGACCAATAGACACATGAAAAGATGCTCAACATCACTCATAATCAGAGAAATGCAAATCAAAACTCAATGAGATAGCACCTCATACCTGTCAGAATGGCTAAAATCAAAAACATAAGAAACAAGTGTTGGCAAGGATGTGGAGAAAAAGGAAACTTCTTGCACTTTTTTTTTTATAGAAAAAATTTTTTTAACGTTTATTTATTTTTGAGACAGAGAGAGACAGAGCATGAACAGGGGAGGGGCAGAGAGAGAGGGAGACACAGAATCGGAAGCAGGCTCCAGGCTCTGAGCCATCAGCCCAGAGCCCGACGCGGGGCTCGAACTCACGGACCGCGAGATTGTGACCTGAGCTGAAGTCGGCCGCTTAACCGACTGAGCCACCCAGGCGCCCCCCTTCTTGCACTTTTGATGGGAATGCACACTGGTGCAGCCACTCTGGAAAACAGTTTGGAAGTTACTCAAAATGTTAAAAAAAAAAAATACCCTACAATTCAGTAATTTCACTCCTGGGTATTTATCCCCAAAATACAAAACCACTAATTAAAAGGGATACAGGCACTACTGTTTATAGAAGCATTATTTATAATAACCAAATTATAGAAGCAGCCCACATCCCCATTAATAGATCAATGGATAAAGAAGATGTGGTATATATAGATACATATAATGGAATACTACTCAGCCTTATAAAAGAATGAAATCTTGCCATTTGCAACGACATGGATGGGGCCAGAGAGTATAATGCTAAGTGAAAAAGTCAGAGAAAGACAAATACCATATGATTTCACTCATATGTAGAATTTAAGAAACAAAACAATTGAGCAAACGCAAAACAAAAAGAGAGACAAACCAAGAAATAGACTCCTAACTCAGAAAACAAACTGATAGTTACCAGAGGGGAAGTAGATGGGTGGGGGGCGGGGGGTGGTGAAATAGGTGATGGGGATTAAGGAGGGCACTTGTCATGATGAGCACTGGGTGATGTATGCAGTTGTTGAATCACTGTGTTGTACACCTGAAACTAATATAACACTGTATGTTAATTATACTGGAATTAAAATTTTAAAAGAGAGAAAGAGATTGACCTTGCTTAGGATCTATAGCCTGGTGGCTTCTAGAGATATGATAAATTCTAAGCCCCTCAGCCTGTCATACAAGACCCTTTAACTTGGCTCCCAGCTTCCTCACTGGTCCTATCTCCCACTACTCGTGAACTTAGGTAGTGACATTTCTGTAGAGGTGCAGTCTAGAGTGGTCATGAAGAACACACTCTGGGGGGCTATGTTGCCTGCTTTGTCACTCCTTAGCTGAGGGACCTTGGGCAAGTTGTTAACCCTCTTTATGCCTCAGTGTCCTCATATGTGTAATTAGGAACAGGAATAATCACCATATTATCCTCATAGGATTAATGTGAAGGTTAGATGAGTTTACTAGTTAAATACCAAGAATAGTCAGCCATTATTATTCTCCTTAATAGTTCTTTTACACCTCTACCCTTTTGTTAGTTGTATTTGCTCTGTCTAGAATTCTCTCCACTTTGCTCCCTCCTTTCTATCTCCCTCCTTTGGTAGCTACATAGCAATCAGCCTTTAAATTTCAACGAAAAACTCACCTCTCTTAAACCCTTCTCCATTCTACCAAAGTATTCATTTCTCCTCTGGACTTCCAAAGCATTTATTCATTACTTTTGCCCTCTTTGCATAAAAAAAGAACAGTTACAGTACAGCTGTGATGGAGGCATAAGGGCTCAAAAGAGAGAGGCTCAAAGAGCTTCTATCAGCATATTGCAAAAGAACATACATTATGCCTCAATTGTGAACTTGAAGCAACTAAAGATGGAGAGAATAAGAGTTTTCTGCAATTTGGCAGAAAAGTCCTGATTACTTCCTTCTTAAAGACATTTCCAATGCCTTCTTCTCACATGGAGAACAAGAAACAGAAACTTAAATTTCATCTTTGATCTAGGAAACATCTGTAACCCCAAACCACATTATACTAGGAGGGAAATCAGAGAAATGATAAATGACTTAGCACAACACAGGGAGGTCATATCTAAGTGCCTGCATTTCTTGGCCAGAAGCAAGCCAATTTGACTTGCAGGATGCCAGTGTGGCTCAGAAAGTAGAGATACCAATACCCTGAAGAGTAAGGATGAGTAGTATTAATAATAAGATTGTTGAGAAGTCTGTAATAAGAAAAAGTGGATCCTCACATCTTCATTCCCAAATCTCTCAGCCTGGTAACCATCCCTCTGGAAAAATTTGAACCAGAGAGGATACTAACAAAGAATGGTGAGGTAAAGTGCAAGAGTGAAAACAGAATTTTAAGTAAAAATCTGCATATTAAAGCTTGAAGTACCCTGCCAGCCCCCATCCTTTGCCTGTTCTAAATATGAGCAGTTAGGTATACCTTCCATAGGGGAAAATTCTTCCCTGGAGAAACTGATCACATAACCAGAGAAATGTCCTTTAGCTATTGATATAAGGAGTCCACAAGGAAAAGAGTATGTTGGTCAAACCCAGGGTTTCTTAACTTATGCATTATTAACATTTTGGACCAGATAATGCAGGGTTGGGGGCTGCTGTCCTCGTGCATTTTAAGATATTTAGCAGCATCCTTAGCTTCTACCCACTAGATACCAGTAGTATCTTTACATAATCAAAGATATCTTCAGACATGGCCAAATGTCTGTCAGTGGTAGGGGGTGGGGATGAGAAATCACCTCTGCTAGAGAACCACTGACCTACAATGAAGTTCACCAGTTTGCAAGCCAGTCCCTACAGAGAGAGTTTCTAATCTGCTTTCTAGTAGATCACCAGCTCTGTGAGCAAGCATAGACTCTGACACGAAAGACAAAGACCAAAACAAAAAATAAACTGTAATTAATATCCCTAGAGACGTAAGAGATGTTTCATATTGAAACAAGACTAATATGTTACATGATAGGAACAGAGAACAAGAAAGAACTCTTAAAAAAAGAAAGTATTATCAAAATAATTTTTAAATTTTGACATAAGTGTTAGACAAAAAAGTGGAATGAATCTCACCAAAAGTAAATTAAGACAAAGACTGAACATAAAACAAAAGAGTATTAGAGTACCAGCCCTAGAAGATTGACATCTAACTAATAAGTGTTCCAGTAGGTAAAAAGTAAAACTAAGTTATCAAATAACTTAAGAAAATAGTTGGAGGGGTTGGGAGTGCAGACAAAATAGGTGAAGGGGATTAATAGTTATAAACCTCCTTACAAAATAAATAAGTCATGGACATGTAGTGTACTGCATAAGGAATAATACTGTAATAACTTTGGTAACAGAAGGTAACTAGACCTATCATAGAGATTATTTCATAATGTATAAAAATATTAAATCCCTATGATGTACACCTGAAACTAATAGGATATTGCAGGTCTATTATACTTTAGTAAAAAAAAAGAGAGAAAAAAAGAAAATTGTCTAAAACTTAAGGGCAAGAATCTCCAGATATTAGTGGCTGGGTGACTAGTAAAATAGATTTTAAGAAAGTACCCATATCAACTTCACTATATTGAACTGTAGGGGAAAAAAGATATTAAAACCAAACAGGGAGAAAAATAGATAAATACAAAAGATTGGGAATCACAATGACATTAAACTTTTCCATAGCAAGATTAGAAACAAAAAGACAATGGATCAATGCATTCAAAAATCTTTTGGCATGGGTGCCTGGGTGGCTCAGGTCATGATCTCGTGGTATGTGGGTTTCAGCCCACATTTGGTTCTGTGCTGACAGCTGAGAGCCTGGAGCCTGCTTCAGATTCTGTGTCTTCCTCTCTCTCTGCCCCATCCCCAATTGCGCTCTCTCTCTCTCTCTCTCTCTCTCAAAAATAAACATTAAAGAAAATTTGGTGGGGGTGGCGTGTGGGTGGCTCAGTCGGTTAAGCATCCGGCTTCAGCTCAGGTCATGATCTTGTGGTTCCTGAGTTCCAGAGCCCTGCCTCAGGCACTGTGCTGACAGCTGTGAGCCTGGGGCCTGCTTTGGATTCTGTCTCCTTCTCTCTTTGGCCCTCTCCTGCTTGTGCTCTGTCTCTCTCTCTCAAAAATAAATAAACATTAAAAGTTTTAAAAATTTTTTAAATCTTTTGATAAATAATTTATATCTGTGAATTTTATACCCTGTCAAATTATCAATCAAGATGTTTATGATAGGTATGAAATGGTAAGATTTAGTCGTAGGTTCAAAGAAAACTAAGAAAATTAAAGAAAGCCAATTATCAACTGCAGGAAAAATAGGAAAGAAAAGGTAATCATAGTATTTTCTTTTTTGTTGTTCAGCATGAATATTTTGAATATTCATGATTATGAATATTTTCATATTTGATGAAATATGTGATGAAAATATTCAAATATTTTGAATAACTAGTAATGAATATTTTTATAATCAAAGCAGAAAATCATTGAATATAGAATAAATACACAAAAAATGAACTAAACTAAAAACCCCTGTTAATACAATATCAAGAGGATGGAGGGAGGAGACGAAAAGGGTATAAGAAAGAGAAAAATTCTCACTTGCCATAGCAGGAAAAAACAGAGGACCTCCTCCATTTTTAGTAATATAGTGGTTATATGCTGAAAACAATTGAAAAGCTCTGGGTAAAAGGTAAAACATCATTTTCTTAAAAGCATTAATGAACTGATAAGGAAGAAATGAATTCTCAAGCCAGATCTTCAGTGGAGGCTGGAACTCAGGTTAAGTGGAGAGGCTGACTTTTGCTGAATTTGGCAAACTTGCTTTTAAGCTTTTGGGGGGAAAAAGAGATGAAGCCCAGATCCTAGTCAGGGTGAGTCTAATTGATGTTCCTCTTCTATAAGCCTGGGATTTCAAAAGGGTACACACCCTCAGAGTGATGTGAACTATAAATAAACCTTCACACTTTTCCCCTCAGAGACTCTGAGAATCATCTATTTCAAGTTTTGACACAAACAGAATGGGTATATACCTAGATCCCAGCAGGAAACAGCACAAGTCAACTGGGTAATTAAGGAGAGTAATAATTGGTCTATTTATAAAGGTGTAGGCAGGTGTTAGGGAAACCAACATAAGATGGGGAAGAACCATAGTGATAGCAATTACAGGAAGTTTTTACCACCTCTAAATGTGAAGAGTATGGTTGCAGATCCCAAAGAAAGTAGCTGTTTGAAAAGGGTTGCCAGAGAACACAGCCAGTCCATAGCCACCCTGCAAGGAGCAAGCCAGGGATTCCACTTCCATTCTCCCTTGCTGCTGTTCTACAGGTACCTCTCTATCCAGTTCTGAGAACTTTACTGTGAGCAGTTGTTTTTTTTTCTTAACATTTATTTATTTTTGAGAGAGAGAGAGAGAGACACAGAGTGTGAGCAGGGGAGGAGAAGAGAGAGAGACACAGAATCTGAAGCAGGCTACAGGCTCTGAGCTGTCATCACAGAGCCCAACGTGGAGCTCGAACTCACGAACCACGAGATCATGACCTGAGCCAAAGTCAGACACTTAATCGACTGAGCCACACAGGTGCCCATACTGTAAGCAGTTTTTAAGGCAGGCTCAGACCTTCAGTGAAGCAAGGTTCTTTACATAGTGCTCTGAGCCTACATCAGACCTTTTCTCATGGGCGGCGATACAGCTCACAGAGAAGGCTTTCCCTGGAGTCTCTTCCAGGACCAGAATCACATTCCATATATACTTTAATGTCAAATCTTATGATTCCTTTTGGGAAGTTCCTATCTGAGACATGCTTCTAACATGAAGCTCTTTTGTAGAGATCATTGACATCTTAAAGTTCAAAATTGATCAGCTCTGGTTTTTAGGTTTGTCCTTTTATATAGAATTTGATTACTTGCCACCAGCAGATATCTCTTACAAAATGGTCACTAGTTGTAATCATAACTTTATTATATATATGATATGTATAAATTATATATAATATTATAAACATATATTTCCCACCAAGGGAAAAGGAAGATCATTTCCTCCAAGCTTTACCTGTATTTTGCCTGTGGCACCTCACTTTCTTTACCTGATGTCTTAGTTCAGGCTGCTATAAACAAGATGCTATAGACTGGGCAGCTTAAACAGCAGAAATTTATTTCTCACAGTTTCAGAGACTGGGAAGTCCAAGATCAGGGAGAGGACTCTCTTCCTGGTTTGCAGGTGGCCATCTTCTTGCTGTGTCCCCACATGGAGGACAACAGAGAGGAAGCAAGCTCTCTCAAGTCTCTCTCTCTTTTTTTTAAAACATTTTTATTCATTTTTGAGAGACAGAGACAGGGCATGAGTTGGGGAGGGGAAGAGAGAGAGGAAGACACAGAATTGGAAGCACCCTCCAGGCTCTGAGCTGTCAGCACAGAGCCCGATGTGGGGCTCAAACCCACAAACCATGAGATCATGTCCTGAGCTGAAGTTGGACGCTTAACTAATTGAGCCACCCAGGTGCCCCTCGAGTTTCGTCTTGTAAGGGCACAAATCCCATCATGAGGACTTCACCCATTGACCTAATTACCTCCCAAAGGCTCTATTTCCAAATACCATCACATTGGAGATTACCGTTTTAGCATAAGAATTTTGGAGGGACACATTCAATCTTTAGCTCCTGACCTCTCTACAATCTGGACAGCTGAGTAGCTTACTAAACTTAAGCAGTCCCTGTAACAAACAATCCACCAACAAGCAAACAGATGAGGCAATTTGAAATACATATGTGCGAAAATACAGTTCTCTCTCTACACCATGCACAAATGAATTCCAAATCGATTAAATGAACAAATAGAATAACTTTATAAACCTGAGTTAGGAGAGGCATTCCTGAATAAGGAAAAAGAAAAGAATCATGTTTTTTGCTATATACCACCTAAATTTTATCCATGAGGCATTATTGCAAAGCACCTATGGTTATGACATTTTAAGGGACACTGATATGTTTTAGACAAGGAAACAAAAATGATACTGGCTCCAAAATTTTAAAACATCTAATTAAATGTTTAAAATATAGGGGCACCTGAGTGGCTCATTTGGTTAAGTATCCAACTCTTGATTTCAGTTCAAATCATGATCTCATGGTTCATGGGATGGAGCCCCACATCAGACTCTGCCTTAACAGCATGAAACCTGCTTGGGATTCTCTCTCTTTCTCCCTCTTTCTCTACCCCTCCCCCGCTCATGCTATCTCTGTCTCTCTGAAAATAAGAAATAAACCTAAAAATTTTTTTAAATAAAAATAAAATATAATATGTCAACTGGTGAACTGTAACTCATCTCAATGTTCATATATAATCATTTATATAAATATAATACAATTTATATCATGACAAAAAATAATTTATACCTAATAAAATTAGAAAACTATAGATTTTTTTGTTTGTTTTTTGAATCTTATAAGAGAACACACTTCACGTGGGAAATGGAAGCAGTTTAATGAGGCTGATTGGATACGGGAAAGATGATGGATCTTGGTTTGGCTTAGGGCAGCCCTGGTCACTCCCAAATGTCATTGTTGTCTATTGCCCAGATTCAGCTCCATCTGGCCCTCATCCATGTTCTCCTCTGAAGACTTTACACATCAGTGGTATTAATCTGAAAAATACAGAACATCTCCTTAAAATGTGAAGATGTTTTCTGTCTCTGGACTTACATTCTTCTTCCTAGAGTTGCACTTTCCTTTGCCCCTGAAAGTAAACCTTCTAGAAACTGAATGATACTAGGCAGTTTTATGCATAATGCATGCTCAGTGAAAACCAGTAAAGCCCAAATAAAATCAGCTTCATTTTCTCTATTCTGATGTTATTTCCCCCTAATAACCTTTTAGGGAAGCAGTAGCTGATTTTGTAACTTTTTTTTCCCCCAATTATCTTAATGATTCTACATACCAGCAATTTATCAGGATCCGTAACTGACAGTACCAATTATTCATAATTGTAACTTTTTATAACCACATTTACATTTACGTCACTTCTATTTTGCAGTGAGGGAAAAAAAAAGACAAATTATAAAGAACTAGTTTCTCTTTTGATTCTCCCCTGTAAGTACAAGAACAGTAGATAAAAGATATTTTTAAATCCTGAAAGCACTAGTTGTATATCTTTTATACTTAGTTAGACTCTATATATCTAAGCAGTTATTTGAGCGTTTGGAGCATATTATATCAAAATGAAGATCCTTAATCCCATGCTTCTATTATAGCATTTCTCACATTGAATTGCAATCACTTTTTCCACAATCATTTCTGATTGTAAGTTCTCTAAGAAATTCTTACCTAGCTTGTTGTCCTAGAAATAGCATGTTCTTATCTCCTGGAAGATGCTTAATATGTGGTTTTTAAATAATTAATTTGTACAGCTGCATTACATTTATATAGAAATGATTAAAATGTACCATTACTTATCCTCAAATAGTAAACTGCCATTTACAATGCATTTCAAGTCTATTGGAATCCATCTCCAGTAATTCTCTTCTCTGTGTACTACATCATAGTTTTTCATTTCTATTGCACTATCTTCATCAACAGTGACATGTTCTGATTTCTTCTTATCTTAAAAAAAATTATCTTGATCTGTCTTCAGCCATTTTCTCTCTTCAGCCATCACCCCAAACCTCTGCTCCCCTTTACAGAGAATCCCTCTAAATGTTTTCTGTATTATTGTCCATAACCCCAGTTGAGGAGTGGGCAGTGGTGATGTCTTGGCTGGTTAATTAATTCCCGGAAGCAGCAAAACTGGAAAATTAGAGCGAAGGAGGTCTGGGAAAATATATGTAGATAGATTTCTGGTGTAATGCCCGAAGTCGTGGATCCCACAAGAGACCACCAGAGTCATAAGTCAAAGCCAAGCGGCAAGGGTCGTTTATTGCAGGTTCGAAACTGGACCTCCGCACACTCGTTGTCAGTGACGCTAAGAGGCCCCGATCAGGGTTGGTACAGCGTTTTTATAGACAGAGACAAATAGCACAGGGGAGGTTTCAAATTATGAGGGGCCTGATTAGTTGGTTTTAAAGTAAGGACATTTGTTGTTCTCTGATTGGGCGTCCTTTGTCCTTTGGCGGGAAGGCTTTGTCCTGTTACTTGTGGCAGGAGGAAAAAGGGGGAAGGGGGAAGGGGAGGGATGTGTTAAGCAAGCAGGTTTACAGAAGCGAGAAATGCCGGTTAGTTCATGTACAGTCACTTATTCTATTACACACCAGACTAGGTGTGTAATACACACACTAGGTGTGTTATTACACACCAGACTACATTTAGGAAGTTTCACAACTTACTCTATTACATAGTGAGTTACATTCAGGAAAGGTTTCACAATGCTCGTAGCAAACAGCAAGCAAAACAGACTTCTCAGCAATTGTATTTCTTATCAAAGATCCATAATAAGCAGAAAAGAGAACTTAACTTTAAACTTAGGCAGGGCTGTTCTTTTCATTCCCCCTTTTTTCTTGTGCCTAAAGAGCCAATCTTGGATCTTTAGTTTTCTATTTGTAGTGTCTCGAGCGGTTGGTACTGAGTTTGTAAGACCATTAATTGTATAGCATTGAACCGGTCTTGGACAAAATTAATACTTTTGTTTATGATGCAGGGGCCTAATGTGAGAGGGAGAAGCAGGATGGCCAGAGGCCCGAGTAAAGTGGAGAGCAGGGTAGTTAACCATGGGGACGCATTGAACCAGGATTCAAACCACCCTGCCTCCTGTTCTCTTTCTCTTTTTCGTTTGGCTAGCCCTTCTTGGACCTTGGCCATAGAATCTCTTACTATTCCTGTGTGGTCAGCATAGAAGCAACACTCTTCTCCTAGTGCTGCACAGAGACCACCTTGCTGTAGGAACAGCAGGTCTAATCCTCTCCTGTTTTGTAAAACTACTTCCGAGAGGGAGGTTAGGGACTTTTCAAGCGAAGTGATGGCAGTCTCTATTCTTTCTATATCTTTATCAACTGCTTCTCTAAGTATACTAAATCCTTTGTTTTGTATTGTTAAGGCTGAGATCCCTGTCCCTGTTCCGATGGCCCCGAGTCCAAATATGGTGGCTAGAGTTAGAGCCCCTGCAGTGATGAGTTCTCTCTTAGTTACTCTTTTGGGTGCTATCCACATCTGGTCTACATACTCAGTTGTGTGGTATATGATTTTTGGGAACACAATTACCATTATACAGAATTCTGACTGATTGAACATATCTTTATAGAGGCAAGGAGTTAATCCCGCATGAGAACAAAGCCACCATGAGTTATCTGGTGGAATAATCCAATTTTCTGAAGTATTGAATATATTTCTGTTATTTATGCATAAGTGGCTATATTTTGTTGGCACTGTTCCTATACATGTCCCATTTCCTGTAAGTACTGGTAGTGTGAGGCCGGGTTTTCTCTGTCCCCAATTGCAAGAGTCTGAGTTGTTTGCGGTGCTATAGTTTCCTACTATTGCTACTGACTCGTAAAATGGAGGTTGTATAAAATAGCATAGCCAACAAGCTTCTGTCTCCTTAGGGTTAGTATGGTTTAAGGCCTGATAAGTGGAATTTATCATTGTCCATAAGGGGTCATTTTTAAATGGGGTTTGAATTTTTGACGGGCCCCCAGGGTTAATGGAGGGAGTGTGGGAGGAGTTTTTTTTTGAAGTAGTCCTGACTATAGGGACTGCTTGAGTGGACGGAGAATTGGGAGGATTAGTGCTCTTATCTGTGGGCCGTTGGGTAGGATCGGGCTTATTCGGGGGCCCTACTGATTGGTTTGGCCCTACTAAGGTTGGTAGAGTCTTGGGTTCTGCCTTTAGTTTTATCTGAATAACAGTTGCATAGTAGGGTGGCCCTCGATATAAATAGATTCCCCAACTAAGCCCAGAGGTCCATCTAGTATCTTTTTTCCCATCTTCTAGAAATTTAATGCAGACAAGGTTACAGGGACCTGTTCCAAATGTTAGGCCCGCTAGCTTGTGTTTGGGGCAGGGGCTAGCAAATTTCATGTTAATATAATGGGGTTTTACGTTCCATTTCCAGTTCCCATCATTGATAGTGACGCAACTCCAGGATTTACAGTAGTAGCTTAAAATTCCTCCACATGTGGTGTGAGCATTTGGTCCGAACCCTGGGCATGCATAAAATCCCCTTTGGCTTAGAGTTCCTCGTTCCCCAGGTGTATACCCATATACGCGTGCAGGGGCGCGGCGTTGGTGTTTCCCTGGGGTAAGGATAAGGTCAGAGGGAGGAGGGAGTAATCCCATGGAGACAGCTACATCTTCTAAGTTGAAATACAGATCGGGCCACCAAGAATTTAAGGGGGTATCTGATTTAGTGGTGGTATTATAGACTTCATGAGTTTCTAAATTAATAATTTCCCACGTTAAGGTATAGGGGATATGAGGGTTGCCCGCAATACTTATCAGTCCGTAGAAAGTGAGTAGGAGTATGCTGATGAGTGTTCTTTTTTTGGTCATTATGGGTCAGGAGCTGGTCTGGGTCTTCGGCACAGAGTTAATTTTAAAGGATGGGTCCTACTCTGGTCAACTGTCCAGGCTGTGTTGGCTTCCGGCACGAAGTCTTCTCGAACTGCAAAGGGATCAGCTGGTCGGGCGTGGGTGTAATGGATCCAGGTAGCAATCCCGTCGACCTTGAGAGCGGTGGGCGTAGTTAGGATCACAATGTAGGGTCCCTTCCACCATGGCTGGTGGGTCTCTTGCTTATGTCTCCGCACGTATACCCAGTCTCCGGGTCGGTAGTGATGGGACTCAGGGGGAGGGCCAGTCTCATAAATGGCTCTCAGTCTGGACCAAACTTCCTGGTGGGTGTGCTGGAGTTCCCTCAGGGAAATAAGAAGTTTATGATCATCAAATTCAGTTAACACATTAGACTGTAGGTTGGGAATTATAGGGGGGGGGCACTCCATACATGATTTCAAATGGGGTTAATCCCAGTTTGTAAGGGGAGTTCTGCACCCTGAACAGAGCGTAGGGGAGTAAGACTACCCAATTAGCGCCAGTCTTCATGGTCAATTTAGTTAAGGTCTCTTTTAGAGTTCTATTCATTCTTTCTACCTGTCCTGAGCTTTGGGGTCTATATGCACAATGTAGTTTCCAATCAGCCCCAATAAACTGAGCTATCCCTTGTATTACCTTTGAAATGAATGCTGGTCCATTGTCTGATCCTATTAGGGTAGGGACTCCGTACCTGGGCATGATGTCTTCCAACATTTTCTTTGCTACTACCTGCACAGTTTCATGCTTGGTGGGGAAGGCCTCTGTCCATCCTGAAAAGGTATCTATAAACACTAACAAATACTTATATCCATATTTTCCAGGCTTTACCTCGGTGAAGTCTACTTCCCAATAGGCTCCCGGCCTGGTTCCGCGGGTTCTGGAGCCAGGGTTTTTCCCATGGTTGGTAGTGTTAGTTAGTTGGCAAGCTTTACAGCTAGGAACTATCTGTTCAATTTTTTGTCCTGGAGTCTCTAATGGTGATCCTAGCATGTCTTATTAAGTCCTGCATTTTTCTGGTGCCATATGAGTGGCTCGGTGCATCTTGGATAAGACTTTATTTCCCGTTTCTTCTGGGAGAATTATGCTACAGTCTGCTGCTCTCCACCATCCGTTAAGGCACTGAGTTAAAGGTAATTTTTGGATCCAGTTTAGGTCTTCTTTAGTGTAGGCGGGATTTTCTGGTAAACTAGCTGAACCGGGGTCTGGTAGGGTGGTCATTAAAGCACAGTCCACCTGTAAGGCCGCCTCTCGGGCCACCTGGTCAGCCAAATTATTTCCTCTGGCCACCGGTGTGACCGGTTTTTGGTGGCCTGGGCAATGTATGATGGCTAGTCGTTTAGGCAGCCAGAGTGCCTTTAAAAGAGCCAATATTTCTTCTTTGTTTTTGATAGTTTTCCCCTCTGCAGTTAACAGTCCCCTCTCTCTCTATATAGCTCCATGTATGTGGGCCGTAGCAAAAGCATATCTGCTATCGGTATACACGTTTAGTCTCTTGTCTTTTCCCAGAGTCAGTGCCTTGGTTAAGGCTACAAGTTCAGCCCATTGGGTAGAGGTGCCAGCTGGCAAAGGCTCTGCCCAAACAGTCTCAGTTTCAGTTGTGACTGCTGCCCCTGCGTACCTTTGACCCTGATGTACAAAGCTACTGCCGTCAGTGAACCAGGTAACCTCGGCGTCTGGTAGAGGGTGATCCTGTAAATCTTCCCGAACTCCATGAACCTGTGCCAGTATCTCAGCACAGTCATGGAGAGGGGTATCTAAGTCCGGGTCTGGTAGCAGGGAGGCAGGGTTTAGTGTTCGGGGGGGAGCATAAATGATTCTGAGGGGATTTAATAATAGTCCCTGGTAGTGAACCAGTCGGGTGTTACTTATCCATCGGTCAGGAGGTTGTTTGAGGACTCCCTCGATGGCATGAGGGGTTGTAACATGTAACTCTTGTCCCATAGTTAACTTATCAGCATCCTTTACCATTAGAGCTGTAGCAGCGATCATACGGAGGCAAGGGGGCCAGCCAGCCGCTACTGGGTCTAGTCTTTTTGAAAGATAGGCAACGGGCCTGGGCCATGGGCCAACGAGTTGCGTCTGCACTGCTTTGGCTACCCCCTTGTTTTCATCTACGAAGAGATGGAAGGGTTTGGAGACATCGGGGAGCCCTAAGGCTGGCGCCGACAACAGGGCGAGTTTAATTTGTTGGAAAGCCTGCTCAGTTTCCTCGGTCCACTCAAAGGGCGCCTGTTCTCGGGTGACCAGGTAAAGAGGCTTAGCCATCTTGGCGAACCGAGGTATCCACAAGCGGCAGAACCCGGCCGATCCCAGGAATTCTCTCACCTGCCTTCGCGTTGTGGGTCGGGGGATGCGGAGGACGGTTTCCTTCCTTGAATCAGTGAGTCACCGCTGGCCTTCTCTTAACAGATACCCCAAGTAGGTTACCTGGGACCTGCAAATTTGGGCCTTCTTTGCTGAAGCGCGGTACCCCAGGGCACCAAGTGTCCGGAGGAGGTTCCTGGTGCCTTGCAAGCAAGCTTCGGCAGTTTCAGCGGCGATTAAAAGATCGTCGACGTACTGCAAGAGAGTCACTTCGGGGTTTTGATTCCGGAACTCACCCAGATCCTCGTGAAGTGCCTCATCGAATAAGGTGGGTGAGTTTTTAAATCCTTGGGGGAGCCGGGTCCAGGTGAGTTGTCCATTTATGCCCCTCTCAGGGTCGGACCACTCGAAGGCGAAGAGCTCTTGGCTTTTGGGGGCCAGAGGCAGGCTGAAAAAAGCATCTTTTAAATCAAGGACAGTATACCATTGTCTTTCTGGGCTGAGGGCACTTAGGAGGGTATAGGGGTTGGGTACTGTTGGGTGTATGTCCATGACTCGGCGGTTAACTTCTCTTAGATCTTGTACTGGACAGTAGTCCGCACTGTTAGATTTTCGTACAGGCAGCAGGGGGGTGTTCCAGGCTGAATGGCAGGGACGCAAGATGCCTAAGTCTAGGAGGCGACGGATATGTGGCGTGATGCCATTTCTGGCCTCCATTGACATCGGGTATTGTCGGACCCGAACTGGATCTGCCCCCGGTTTCAGCTCTATGAATAGAGCTGGGCAATGTTTAGCTAACCCCGTACCCCCGGTTTCAGCCCATGCTTCCAGAAACTGCTGGAGCCAGGGCTCTATGTTTTGACTTTGCAAAGGTGGCTCCTGATGGAGTTGATATTCATCTTCTAATCTTAGAGTAAGTATGGTCATGGGTTGGTTGTGAGGGCTAGTCACTTGGGGGCCCCCTGGCGTAAAATGAATGTGGGCCCCCATTTTAGTGAGTAAGTCTCTTCCTAATAAGGGGCAGGGGCTGTCGGGGATGACTAGGAAGGAATGGGTGACCTTTCCATTTCCTAGGTCCACAGTCCTCTGGGTGGTCCAGGGATATTTTTTTATTCCGGTAGCCCCTTGGACCCAGGAAGATTTTTCAGAAATTTTTCCATGGGGTCTGATCAAGACCGAATGTTGTGCCCCTGTGTCGACTAGGAATTGCACTGGGTTCCCCTCCACTTGTAGCATTACCCTAGGTTCGGGGAGGGGATTCGAACCCCGTCTTCCCTATTCTGCATCTTGAGTGACGAGGGCGGGTGTGGTTTTTGGCTGCCACAGTTTTTGATTATGACGTGGCTTTTTCTTTTTAGGGCATTCTCGGGCCCAATGGCCTTTTTCTTTGCAATAGGCACATTGGTCTTTATCCAGGGGCTTTTGGACAACAGCGCCAGGACTTTGGTCATTTTTTCGGTAGCTTTAAGTTGCCTGTCCTCTGGAGTCTCTCTATTATTATAGACACGCTGGGCAATGCGGAGTAAGTCCTGAATCTGTTTTCCCTCCAGGTCCTCTAGTTTCTGGAGTTTCTTTTTAATATCAGTGGCTGCCTGATTTACAAAGGCCATTACAACAGCAGCTTGATTTTCGGGGGCCTCGGGGTTCATGGGGGTATACTGTCTGAAGGTTTCCATTAATCTTTCTAAATGAGCGGCAGGGCTCTCTGTCTTACCTTGTATTACTGAATACACTTTTGCCAAATTAGTGGGCTTGCGTGCAGCAGCCCGGAGACCCGCCATTAGAGTCTGGCGATAAATGCGCAGCCGTCCCCTACATTTTGCCGTGTTGTAGTCCCAGCCATCCTGTGGGGGTTGGGTCAAGGGAAAAGCTGCATTAATGAGATCAAGGTTAGCAGTGGGTTGGCCGTCATCTCCAGGCACCAGCTTTCTTGCTTCCAATTGAATTCTTTCTCGCTCCTCGGTGGTGAACAGGATTCTGAGGAGTTGCTGACAGTCATCCCAGGTGGGTTGGTGGGTGAACATAACACTGTCCAGGAGAGCTATTAAATCTTTAGGGTTATCAGAAAATCGGGCATTCTGGGTTTTCCAGTTATACAGGTCACTGGTAGAGAAGGGCCAGTATTGAAGTCGGGGGTTCCCCGTATCATCGGGAGGCCCTATTTCCCGTGAGGGTAAAGCTACGGTGGAGTCAGGAAGGCGGAGTCCTAGCTCATGTGGGGCCCGCCTACGAGTGCGTCCAGCTGGCCCTTGGATTTCGCCCCCACTAGGCATGAGCGCGGGTTGAGCCTCCCTATTCTCTAGTTTTTCCATCGGCTGGGCTATGGGAGGCTCTGCTGGCGCAGGGGGAGTGGGGTCAGGAGCAGGGATGGGGGCAGCTTGTGGAATAAGGGGGGGAATCTGGTAGGGGGGAGGGTCGAGAGAAAGTAAATCTTGGCTGTCGGGGAGGACAGGGGGTGCAGTTGGAGTTAGCGGCTTGGGAGGGTTGATAGGTTTAGCCGCTAGGATTTGGCATGACCCTGCTGTTAAGAAAGAGGCCATCCAACGAGGTGGATTTTCCACTAAATCTTGCCACACCAGAATATAGGGAATCTGATCCGGGTGACCTTCTTTCCCTGGTAGGAAAACCCTTGATTTTACTTTAAGGACCACAGGGAGGCAGAAGGTTCCCTCTGTAGGCCAACTGACCCCAAAGGTGGGCCATTCAGAGCGGCAGTAGGTGATCAACTTTCTTTTGCGAATGTCTAGGCTTAAGCTGTGTCCTCTAGCTCTTACATCCTTGAAGTTGGTGAGGAGAAGGGAAAGAGGGGTGCTCTGCATTTGGCCCATGTTATGATTCTGAGGAAGAGGAGAAGGGAAGGGGGCACGGGCAGCACGGATGCGGGGGGGTGCCGCTGGCCAGGGGGTGGCACGGAGGGGGCCCTGAAGCGGCTGAAACTAGCAGTGGAATAGTTCGTGCAGGCAACCTCTGAGGGTAAGACTCCTGGCGGCTTGGCTGGGCCCCGGGCGGAGGGGCGGGAGGAAAAGCCGCAGGGAGCTGAGGAAGGAGAAGAGAGGAACAAAGGATGGAATAATTAATTCTGATTAGCCGAGAAAACACTTAATTCCAATAAAGCATCCGACCCATGAAAGAAAAACAAAAACTAACAAGAATCTTTCGCAGCGGTTCCAACTTTCTGGTGCTGTTTCAGCCAGCCCCACAGAGAAAATTATGATTAGGATGGCGGTAATTACAAGGGCCCAGGGATGACAATACATTTAGAATGACACAGAAGTACTCGCGTACTTGCCCGTCCGCGTCCCTCGCGGGAACTTAGGTGCCTCTTAGCATAGGCGGGCAGGTATAAACCCCCTGCTTGGATCAAAATTTTTGACCGCCTTAAGCCATATGAGGATCACCGCAGAAATCGGGTTAGAGCCCATTCGAATCCCGTAGCTTACGCCGTGGAACTACACATAGGGTAAGTCAGGCGCGTGCTCCTGACTCCCAACAATCATTCCAGTCAATTTAACAGACAGACACACAGACACACATCACATCAGAACACGGGTAACAATGGGCATGCCTACTGGTTTTTTTAGGCGCCTAGAGATGTTTTTTAGCACTCTGCACTAATTTATACAGAGAAACTGGAAGTCCGTAGAGAAAGTGAAAGTGGTTAACTCGCAGCGTGTTGGGCGTGAGTGGCCCACAGAAAAGAGTCCTGATGGGCCAAAAAGGCCCCCCCGATGGGCCAGAAAGGCCCCCTGTGTCAGTGGACGTCTCCAACTGACCCCGGCTGGGTGCCCTATAGCGTGTCCGCCAGGGTCACACCATCTTCCAGATAGAACCGGTTCTCCAGAGAAGAAACACAGATCAGAAAAAAGGAAGAACGTTAGAGCCGGCTTACTTACCAATCTATCAGAATCAGATATGACCCGTTGACCAGAAGTCTGGTGGGCTCGGGGGAAATCTCGGTGGGACCTCCAAATGTAATGCCCGAAGTTGTGGATCCCACAAGAGACCACCAGAGTCATAAGTCAAAGCCAAGCGGCAAGGGTCATTTATTGCAGGTTCGAACCTGGACCTCCGCGCACTCGTTGCCGGTGACGCTAAGAGGCCCCGATCAGGGTTGGTACAGCGTTTTTGTAGACAGAGACAAATAGCACAGGGGAGGTTTCAAATTATGAGGGGCCTGATTAGTTGGTTTTAAAGTAAGGACATTTGTTGTTCTCTGATTGGGCGTCCTTTGTCCTTTGGCGGGAAGGCTTTGTCCTGTTACTTGTGGCAGGAGGAAAAAGGGGGAAGGGGGAAGGGGAGGGATGTGTTAAGCAAGCAGGTTTACAGAAGCGAGAAATGCCGGTTAGTTCATGTACAGTCACTTATTCTATTACACACCAGACTAGGTGTGTAATACACACACTAGGTGTGTTATTACACACCAGACTACATTTAGGAAGTTTCACAACTTACTCTATTACATAGTGAGTTACATTCAGGAAAGGTTTCACAATGCTCGTAGCAAACAGCAAGCAAAACAGACTTCTCAGCAATTGTATTTCTTATCAAAGATCCATAATAAGCAGAAAAGAGACCTTAGCTTTAAACTTAGGCAGGGCTGTTCTTTTCACTGGGAGTAGGCACAGAGAAGTAGAGCTTTTTGGTTTGCTTTAGTAGCCACCAGAAAACACCCACTGTAGATGAAACACTGCAACCGGGTGAACTGAGTAACTCTTCTTAGCTGACCCAGTGCTTGAACAATGTGTCCACACACAGGGTAGCCATGGTGGCAGCACTGGAAGTTAAAAATGGGCACAGCATTACAGGCTCTCTCCCCATAGATGCCACTGCTGAATACAGAACTGGGAAGCAACAAATGGAGACCAAAGCTGTGTTCTCAGTATAGTAGCCCCTGAGGAGCACCTGGGTGGCTCAGTCAGTTAAGCATCTGACTTCAGCTTAGGTCATGATCTCGAGGTGCATGAGTTCAAGCCCTGCGTTGGGCTCGGTGCTGACAATGCAGAGCCTGGAACCTGCTTCAGATTCTGTGTCTCTCTATCTCTGTGTCCCTCCCCCACTCATGCTCTGTCTGTCTGTCTCTCTCTCTCTCATAAATAAACATTAAAAAAATATACATATATATACATATATATATATATATATATATATATATATATATGTATATATGTATATATATGGTAACCCCTGAGAAGACCAGCTAATCTCTTGGATAAACTGATTATTGTGGATCTTTTCAATCCTGGAGGAGCAGTAATTAGTCTTTGACTAAGGATGAATAAGGATGTGACTTCCCTGCCTGCAGTACTTTTTTTTTCTTTGGTATTTTTTTTTTTTTTTGAGTAGAGTTGACACACAATGTTACATTAGTTTCAGGTGTGTGATGTAGTGATTTGATAAATTTATACATTATGCTGTGCTCACAAGTGTAGATACCATCTGTCCTGACATGTCACTATTACAATATCATTGACTATATTCCTTATGCTGTGCCTTTTATTCCTATGACTTACTCATTCCATAACTGGAAGCCTGTACCTCCCACTCCCCTTCACTCATTTTGCCAATTCCCCTACCTACTTCCACCAGTTTGTTCTCTGTATTTATAGGTCTCATTCTGCTTTTGGTCTGTTCATTTTTTGAGGTATTTTTAGATACCATATGAGTGGAATCATATGGTATTTGTCTTTGTCTGACTGATTTATATCACTTAGCATGATACCATCTAGGTCCATCCATTTGGTCTCAAATGGCAAGATCTCATAATATTTTTAAGTTTATTTATTTATTTTGAGACAGAGAGAGAGAGAGAGAGAGAGAGAGCACAGGAGGAGGCAGAGAGAGAGGGAGAGAGAATCCCAAGCAGTCTCCACACTGACAGAGCGGAGTCCGAATGATCTCATGATATTTTTTATGGCTGCATAATATCCCATTGTATATGTATACCACATTTTTCTTATCCATTTGTCTATTGATGGACACTTAGGTTGCTTCCATATCTTGGCTGTTGTAAATACTGCAATAAACATAGAAGTACATATACCTTTTGAATTAATGTTTTTCATTTTCTTTTGGTCAAATACCCAATGGTGGAATTATTGGATCATATGATATTTCTATTTTTAGGTTTGAGGACCCTTCATACTGCTTTCCACAGTGCTTGTACCAATTTACACTCCCACCAACAGTGCACGAGAGTGCCTGTTTCACCACATTCTCGCCAACACTTGTTATTTCTTGTCCGTTTGATTTTAGCCATTCTGACAGGTGTGAGATGATATTTTACTGTGGTTTTGATATACATTTCCATGATGGTTAGTGATGCTGAGACTTTGTCAAGTGTCTGTTGGCCATCTATATGTTTTTTTGGGAAAATGTCTATTCAGTTCCTCTGCCCATTTTTTAATTTGATTGGGTTTTTTTGGTGTTCAGTTGTATAAGTTCCTTGTGTATTTTGGATATTAAGCCCTTATCAGATATATCATTTGTAAATATATTCTCTCATGCAGTAGGTTGTCTTTTTTTTAGTTTTGTTGGTTTCCTTTGCTGTGGAAAAACTTTTCATTTTGATGTACTCCCAAAAGTTTATTTTTGCTTTTGTTTTCCTTGCCTGAGGAGACATAGCCAGAAAAATGTTGCTATGGCCAGTGTCAAAGAAATTACTGTCTGTGTCCTCTTCTAGGATTTTTATGATTTCAGGTCTCAACATTTAAGTCTTTAATCCACTTTGAGTTTATTTTTGTGTATGATGTTACAAAGTGGTCCAGTTTCACTCTTTTACAGGTAGCTGTTCAGTTTTCCCAAAGCCATTTGTTGAAAAAACTTTCCCCCATGGTATATTCTTGCCTCTTTTGTCAAAGATTAATTGACCATATAATCATGGGTCTATTTCTAGGGTTTCTATTCTGTTCTATTGATCTATGTGTCTATTTTTTTTGCCATTGCCATACTTTTTGATTACAACAACTTTGTAATATATCTTGAAACCTGGTATTGTGATACCTCCAGATTTGTTCTTCTTTCTCAGGATTGCTTTGGCTATTCAGGATCTTCTGTGGTTCCATACAAATTTTAGTATTATTTGTCCTAGTTTGGTGAAAAATACTGTTGGTATTTTGATAGGGATGGTATTGAATCTGCAGATTACTTTGGGTGATACGGACATTTTAACAATATTAATTCTTCCGATTCATGAGCATGGAATACCTTTGCATTTGTTTGTGTCATCTTCAATTTCTTCAATGTCTTTCATCAATGTTTTATAGTCTTTGAAGTACAGGACTTTCACTTCTTTGGTTTAGTTTATTCCTAGGTGTTTTATTCTTTTTTGGTACAATTGTAAATGGTGTTTTTTTCTTAATTTCTCTTTCTCCTACTTTGTTATTAGTGTACAGAAACACTACTGATTTCTGGTTATTAATTTTGTATCATGTCACTTTATTGAATTCGTTTATTCTAGTAGTTTTTTTGCTGGAGTCTTTAGGTTTTTTTATGTATAGTATCACATTGTCTGCAAATGATGACAGTTTAACTTTTTCTTTGCCAGTATGGATGCCTCTTATTTCTTTTTTCTTTTCTGATTGCTGTGGCTGGAACTTCCAGTACTACACTGGGTAAAGCTGGCAAGAATGGACATCCTTGTCTTGTTCCTGACCTTAGAGATAAAGCTCTCCGTTTTTCACCATTGAGTATGATGTTAGCTGTGGGTTTTTCATATATGGCCTTTGTTGTTTTGAAGTATGTTCCTCTAACCCCACTTTGTTGAGAGTTTTTATCATGAATGGATGTTGAATCTCATCAAATGCTTTTTCTGCATCTATTGAGATGATCATATAATTTTTATCCTCGTTTTGTTGATGTGGTGTATGACATCAATTGATTTGAAAATATTGAACTATCCTTTCATCCCAGGAATAAATCCCATTGATCATGGTGAATGATCTTGTGAATGTATTGCTGTATGCAATTTGGTAATATTTTGTTAATGATTTTTGCATCTCTGTTTATCAGGGATATTGGCATATAGTTTTCTTTTTTTGTAGCATCTGTCTGATTTTGGTATCAGGATAATCCTGGCCTTGTGGAATATATTTGAAGCTTCTATTTTTTGGAATTGTTGGGGGAGAATAAGTATTAACACTTTTTTAAAGGTCTGGTAGAATTCACCTGTGAATCCATCTGTTCCTTGACTTCTATTTTTTGGTCATTTTTTTTATTACCAATTCAGTTTCATTACTTATAACTGTTCAGATTTTCTATTTCTTTCTGGTTAAGTTTTGGAAGATTGTATGCTTCTAGGAATTTATCCACTTCTTCTAGGTTCTCTAATTTGTTGGCATATAATTTTTAGTAGTATTCTCTTATAATCCTTTGTGTTTTTACAGTGTCAGTTGTTATTTCTCATCTCTCATTTCTGATTTTGTTTATTTGGGTATTTTCTTTTTTTTTTTTTTTCTTGTTGAGTCTGCCTGCAGTTTTGACAGCACCACTCTCTAAGGGCTTATAGAATGTACTTTACCAACATGAGATCCTGTGAAACACTGTCACAGACTGAAGAAACCATTTCACAGCAAAAGGGTGTGTGACCATAGGCATATGGCCATGGGACACACTAATTCTCCACATACCACATTCCCCAGAGCATCAGCCTGATAGATCTCTGGAATGTCTCAGTTAAGGTGCCAGCTTGGAGACAAGGTCCCACAGTGTTGCTGCAGAGTCCTTCAGGATGTGATATATGCATTGAACAAATGCGTGATGTACCGTACCTGCTCTTCAAAAGTGCATTTCACAAGTCCAGAAATCAAGCTCCTCTCAGCATCACTTTCATGAGCCCACTTGCAGAATATATGTTTCCCACCTCTGCAACTCTGGATTAGATGTCCTCATTCCCAAAGAGGAGGGAATACTTTCACCAGTCACATAATGATGTTTCACTGAACCCACAACTACAGCTAATGCCTGGTCACTTTAGACTTCTCGTGTTCTTGGGTCAACAAGCAAAGAAAGGACTTATTCTATTGTTTGTAATAATTGACTGTGATTACAAGGTTGCTGCTACTTTCTGGGTCAGGAAAGAGCTTGCAACTTGAAGGACTAATTGGAACATCCCTTAGTGTTTCCATTCCCAGTGAATAATAATAAACAGTGAATGCACTAACTATGGCCTGATGGAATAAGACAGTCAAAGCCTCAGTACCCCCAGAGATGAAGGTATTGGTGATTCCACCAGGCAGAGAATCCAGAGAGGCTGAAATAATGGCCAAGTATAGGGAAAATATTAAATGGGTTGAGGAGGAGAAGGATGAAGAATACAAGTTGTAGTCTTGGGAACAGGTGCAAGAACAGGAACTATGACTTGTTTCACTGACCCTCCCATTGTAAATCTGTTCTTTAAGAGATTATGTGCAACCCCCATTGTAAGTGGTTGGTTGTCAGTAGAGCATATCTCAGTGGTGCACGGATTCAACTCTAACAGACATTTGTGGTACCTTGTACACATGCTCTCAGTTCATTTGATATAAATGTAGCTATGATGGGACAGTTCTACTTGGTATACCCTCAACTTATACCCCAGCTTTTCTATCCTTTTCTACCTAATGGGATACCAAGTTTATCAAACTAAGTTTTGTTTTGTATTTAAATGATTCAACTGCCAATGAAAGTGTTATGAAACAGATTAATGTTCAGGATTTCACTTAAAAGTTGATGTTCCCAGCACAAGTAACAACAGCAATGAAAAGATAAATTAGACATTATCCACATTAAATTTTTTGTGATTCAAAAGACACCATCAGGAACATGAAAATGGGAGAAAATTTTTGCAAATCATATACCTGATAAGGGAATTGTATCTGGAACATATTAAGAACTCTTACAATTCAATAATAAAAAGATAAATAATTCAATTTAACAATGAGCAAAGGATGTGAATAGACTTTTCTCCTAAGAAGATATACATGTGGCCACCAAAGCACAGGAAAAGATGCTCAGTGTCATTAGTCATAAGGGAAATGCAAATCAAAACCACAATGAGCTTCCAGTTCACACCCTATAATCAAAAGAATAGCTCTAATAATAAAAAAAAAGAGACAGATAATAATCCCTTCTACACTCCCAGTAGAAATGTAAGTAGTAGTCACTTTGGAAAACAGTCTGGAAGTTCCTCAAAATACAAAACATAAACCTAGCAATCCCACTCATAGGTATATACCCAAGAGAAATGAAAATGTATGTCCATCCAAAACTAGTACACAAATGGTCATAGCAGCATTATTCATTAACAGCCCAAAAGTAGAAGTAACCCAAATGTCCATCAATTAATAAATGGATTTTTCTGGTATGTAAACTGGTGCAGCCACTCTGGAAAACAGTATGGAGGTTCCTCAAAAAATTAAAAATAGGACTACCGTATGACCCAGCAATTGCACTACTAGGTACTTATCCAAAGGATACAAGTATGCTGTTTCGAAGGGGCACATGCACCCCAATGTTTATATCAGCACTATTGACAATAGCCAAAGTATGGTAAAAGCCCAAGTGTCCATCGACTGATAATGTATAAAGAAGAAGTGGCATATATACACAATGGAATATTACTTGGTGATTAAAAAGAATGAAATCTTGCCATTTGCAGCTATGTGAATGGAACTAGAGTGTATTATGCTAAGCGAAATAAGTCAGTCAGAGAAAGAAAGATAAATATATGGCTTCACTCATATGTTGAATTTTAAATATAAAACAGATGAACATAAGGGAAGGGAAGCAAAAATAATATAAAAACAGGGAGGGGAACAAACATAAGAGACTCTTAAATATAGAGAACAAACAGCGTTGCTGGAGGGGTTTCATGGGGGGATGGGGTATATGGGCAAGGGGCATTAAGGAGGACACTTGTTGGGAGGACCACTGGGTGTTATATGTAGGATATGAATCACTGGATTCTACTCCAGAAAGTATTATTGTACTATATGCTAACTAACTTGGATGTAAATTTAAAAAATAATAATAAATAAATAAATAAATAATGGATTTTTAAAAAGCTGGCATATCTATACTATGGAATAGTATTCAGTAATAAAAAGAAATGAAATAACAATACTTGGTAAAAGATAAATGAATTCAGAAAACATAGTGTCAGTGAAAAATGCCAGTCACAAAGGACCACATATTGGATGATTCAAAGTATGTGAAATGTCCAATATAGGCAAATCCAGAGAGAAAAAAAGTAGGCTAGTGGTTGCCTAGGGTGGGAGGAAAAATGCCTACTAGTAGGTACAGGTTTTTCATGGGGGAGAAAATAAAAATGTTCTAAAATTGATTGTGATGATGATTGCACAACTCTGTGAATATACTAAAAGCCATTGGAGTGTATACCTTAAATGGGTGAATGGTATGGTATGTGAATTATATCTCAATAAAGCTGTTATTAAAAATAATAGGGTAAACTAAGGATTGGGGAAATTGGAAACTGTCTGTACTATCTTCCCAATTTTTCTATAAACCTAAAACTATTCTAAAATAAAATATTTACTTAAAAAATAACTAAGTCACCAATCCAAATTGTTGGTTAAAATAATGAAAGCCCAGTTTGGAGAAGTCTGTAGTAAACTGGCAAAGGATTATTTGTTTTAGTGTATCTGTCAGAGTTCAATCAGAGAGGCAATACCACTAGGATATACATATATACCTAAGAGAATTGGTTATAGCAGTGTGATATTATGTAATTGTAAAGCTTAATAAATCTCTGTGGGGCTGTTGTTTTCTGCTTCTGATGCTAAAACTTGAAGTCTACAGGACAGGCAATGGGAAGGGGAAATTGACATAAGTGTAGGGAAAGCAAATATAAGCTAGAGTTCATACACATGAGCTGGAGTCACTGTGAATGTTCTGAAATTTGTGTCAGTTGTTGTTGCTTCTGATGTTGATAGTATGGGTGTCCTATAGAAACCAGTGGAAAGCTAGGCTAGCACACATGCCTTACACAAACCAATGTCCAATAAATATTTGTTGAATAAATCAATGGATTTAAATAATGTCTATGAAAATATTTTTGTGAACTATAAAAATTTTATATAACTGGCATTGCTGTTATCATTAATACTCTGATTGCTTGAAATTTATCTTATATTTTAACGATGTCAATGATAAATAACTCCATTTCCATTTTCTCAATAGCTGTTGAAACAGTTTACTCCCCTCTTTTTTCCCCCTGAAATCTTTTTTTCCTGATGTTCAGAGAATTGATGAGATTCTGGCATGCCCCCTCAGTTGTCCCAGCATCGTTTGTTAAAAAGATTATTATTCCCCCATTGAATTATCTTGGCACCCTTGTTGGAAATTAATTAACAATAAATGTCAGTGTTTATTTCTCGACTCTCAAGCTATTGCATTGTTATCCTTATGCCTCATGTTTCTTAAATCATTTTGATGATGGAAACAAAAAGCATAACAGCACCTGATGTGGTGCTCAATGTATTGTAACATGTAAGAAAACTATATTAAAAAAAAACCCACCTATATTTAAAAGGTGGAAAGGGTAAAGAGGCCTAAATAGAAGTATGTTTTCTCAAAGTGGGAAAACATTTATACCAGTAGATTATAATAAATTATATATGTATATTGTATTACTTAAAGCAGTCATTAAGAAAACTATATCAAGTGATGTACTAAAAAAGACAATAATAAATCAAGATGGAATCCTAAAAACATTCAAGTAACCCAGAGGAGGGTAAAAATAGAAACAGTGGAATGAGAAATAGGTAACAAGTAGAAAACAAGTAATAAAATGGTAGACTTAAATCCTAACATAATCAAAATTACTTTAAATGTAAATCATCTAATTATACCACTTAAGAGACAGGGATTGCATAATGGATTTAAAAATATGATCCAATGGTAGGCTATCTATAAGAAACTCATCTCAAATACAATTGTGCAAGTAGGTTGAAGGTTAAAATATGGGAAAAGATATATCATGCAAGCATTAATTAAAAAAAACAGTAATGGCTATGTTTATATCAGATAAAGTAGACTTCAGAGAAAAGAAAATTACTGGAGACAGAGACATTGATCAGTCTACTGGGAAAACGTAATGATTCTAAGCGTAATGGCTCACTCATATGTGGAATTTAAAAAACAAAACAGATGAACATGTGGGGGAAAGGGGGAGAGGGATGGCAAACCAGGAAATAGACTCTTAACTATAGAGAACAAACTGAGTGTTACTGGAGGGGAAGTAGGCAGGGGGATGGGTTAAATGGTTGATGAGTTAAGGAGGGGCATTAGTAGCGATGAGCACTGGGTGTTGTATGTAAGTGATGAATCACTAAATTCTAACACTGTATGTTAACCAACCAGAATTTAAATAAAAAACTTGATGGAAAAAAAATAAATGTAATGGCACAAAACAACAGAACACCACAATACATAAAACAAAGCTATCCCAGTTGTCCTGTTTCTATCCCAGGAAGGGGGTTTGCTTCTGTAGGTTTGAGACATAGGCTTACATGCCTTATTATCACTGTTGTGCAAGACCCATAAAATAAGAAAACTATCACACTCAAAAGAGAGCTCAAAGGACAGAGCCAAAGATACATGACTAGAGTAATGACTACAAAAAGGAAGACCTTAGAGGATAATGGAGTCAAGGACTCAGAGAGCTGGGGATATAGAGCACAGAATTGTAGGTTGAAACACATAAGCAACAGCTTGAATATCAAGGCAGAATGAAGAATTTCTTGCTACAGTTGAACAAGTAGCATGTCCAGATAGCATGTTGCATGAAATCTATGAATCCTTTTTTTAATATTTTTTAAGTTTTTATTTTAATTCCAGTTTGCTAGTATACAGTGTAATATTAGATTCAGGTGTACAATATAGTGATTCAACACTTCCATACAACACCCAGTGCTCATCACAGCAAGTCCACTCCTTAATCCCTATTACCTATTTCACCCATTTCTCCACTCACCTCCCCTCTGGTAACCATCAATGTGTTCTCTACAGTTAAGAGCCTGTTTCTGGTTTGCCTCTCCATTCCTTCTTTTTCCCCATTTGCTTATTTATTTTGTTTCTTAAATTCTACATGTGAGTGAAGTGATATGGCATTTGTCTTTCTCCAACTGACTTATTGCACTTAGCAGAATACTCTCTAGCTCCACCCATGTTGTTGCAAATGAAAAGATTTTATTCTTTTTTATGGCTAAGTAATATTTCATTGTGTGTGTGTGTGTGTGTGTGTGTGTATATATATATATATATATATATATATATATATACCAAATCTTTTTTCTTTTCCCCTCAGATCTAAGGTTAAAGTTTAGTTTAGGACCATAATAATGATTAGTGTTAGGGTTAGGGACACTGTGAGGGTATGTGCCTATTATCCTGCAGTTCAGAGACCTCTCCAGAGGGATAACTTTAAGGTTAGAGTTAGGGTTAGGGTTAGGGTTAGGGTTAGGGTTAGTGGTTAGTAGTTAAGGGTTAGGGTTAGAGTTAGGGTTATGGCTAGAGTTTGGGTTAGGATTAGGGAGAGGGTGTCTGGTATCCTTCAGTTTCATGAATCCTTTTAAAAGGCCTAGGGCAGGGGCACCTGGGTGGCTCAGTCTGTTGAGTGTCTGACTTCAGCTTATTTCATGATCTCGTGGTTCATGAGATCTGCATTGTCAGCACAGAGCCTGCTTCAGATCTTCTGTCCTCCTCTTTTCTAACCCTACCCCAGTCACTCTCTCTCTCATGCAGACAAAAATAAAAAAAAAAAAATTTAAAGGCCTAAGGCATAAAATTTACAGATAAATGTGACATAACCCAATCTTTTTTTCTTAACCAAAGAGTATCACTAATATTGGTTGAGCACTTACTATTTTTCTGGCAATAGTAATAATATGCATTATCTCATAATTTTCGCAATAGTTCTATTGTATTAATTTTCTATTGCTGCAATAACAATTTACCATAACCTTGGTGGTTAAAACAACAGGTATCTTCCTGTTTTTTTAGGACAGAAGTCTGACATGGGCCTCATTGAGATAAAATTAAAGTATTGGTAGGGCTGTGTTCCCTCCCATACACTTGTGGTAAGATCTGTTTCCTTGCCTTTTCTAACTTCTAAAGTTGCCTACATTCCTTGGCTTGTGGACCCCTCCACCCATCTTCAAAGCTAGAAAATTCAATCTAAGTTCTTTTCACACTGCACCATCTGACCTCTTCTCTCTTATCCTTTTATTTTTAAGGACCCTTGTGATTACATTAGATATTCTCAGATAATCCAGAATAATCTTCCTGTCTTATGGTCAATTTATTAGCACCTTTATTTTGTCTGCAACCTGAATCCCCTTTTATCATTAAAGTTACACATTTCTAGGTTCCAAGCACCAGAATGTGGACATCTTCAAAGGTATGAAGTGGGTTCTATAACCCAACACTTAACATCTGAAGCAGTGAATCCTAAAAAGGGGTGATTTACTCTATTGAAATGTGCAATGTCTGGAGACATTTTTTATTGTCATGACTAGGGGGAACTGATACTGGCAGCTAGTGGGTAGAGATGCCAAACATCCTACAATTCATGGGAAATTTCCTCACAACTAAGAATTATTAAAACGTCAATAGTGCCACTGTTGAGAAGCCAAGGTCTACGGAAATGGAGGCTTGGAGAAGTTAAGTATCTTGACCACAGTCATAGCTAATAAGTTTCAGAACCGTGATCTGAACCCAGGTCCACCTGCCTTTGGATCGTGAACACTTTCCAGCTTTCCCACACTGCAGCACTATACCATGAATTGTCTGTGACAAGCAACGCTGAATGTCCTCCTCCGTGGATATATTCATACACCACAAAATGAGGACTTTTTTAGTCTCATTATTCTGAACATGCACATGTCCAGCTGCAAGGGCCTTGAAGATTTGAACAAAGCAGACTTGTTCAGTAATTAAAGTAGGTGTAGTGCTTTCATTGAGTATAGTTCATCCAGGCTTTAAAAGTAATAAACAAAGGTGTGGAGTAGCATGCTACCAGTAGTAAAGGAATTAGGCCTGGGAGATGAGATGTCATGTCAATCTTTTTCTTCTTTACTCATCTCTCTAGTTCCTGTTGTTCCAGTTGCCATCACGTCAGTTACTGACAGTATTCAGAAATATGTGTGGTCTGTGAGGAAGGATAAATACCAGAGTGTGTGCATTCTGAATGCACTCTAAGTGTGAGCCTTGGAAAGTTCTATTCTGGTGTATTTATATAGGTGAGGAACCGTATATGAAAACAATACATGATATTTATCATACACATGAAAAAAATGCTTTAGCATATACAACAAAAAGTAGAATGCTCAGTCACAGATTTTTTAATGATAATGGAGTTTACTGTTTTCAACAATCACATCATTAACAACCGGTTGCATCTGAACATTACTATTGCATAAAATATTACATCATTAAATACACACTGAAAATAATTATAACAACATTATTATTTTCTATAGCCACATGTTCCCTGAAGCACCAAGAATTATTTTAGCATAATTATGATCTAAACTGTACAAATATCAGCATGATTTTAAAAGACTTTAATTAGAGAACACCTTTAGTTTCCATTGGGTAAACAGTTTCATTCTAACATCAATAACAGCAATTCATGTAATTACATATTTGTGTACAGGGTTTACTTGGTCTAAATGATTTAAACAGTTTGGAACAATTTTATTACCTTGTAGAGTTTCAAATTCAAGCTATCACAGCACCGCTGTAAAAAGAAAACAGTATCAGCTAAATGGGACATTCCATGTATGTGAAGAAAGCTGAACACCCTTAAAAGTGGTCATTAATGATTTAAGGCTCCATAAAAATAGATCACTGTGCTACCCCCCCCACCTGAGTTTTACCAGTTAGAAAACTAACCCATTCTCCAAGAAGTCCAAAAAGCTGGTGACTCTCTCAAGGTGACCCAACTCCTGAGATCAGCACCAAGACAAACTCTCAGGTCTCCCAGTTCTGAGCTCCTTGAGATGAGAGATCACATCCTCATTCTTGTTCTACCTACCCCAAGGGGCTTAAGCAGTGTCAGGCAGAATAATGTGTCTGCAGAATTGATTCTCTAATACTCTATTTAATTACCAAACTCTTACAAATGTCTTGTTTTAAATTCAGCACTGAAATTCAATTAATTTCCTGATCTATCTACCCCTCCCCCACAACCCCTGGAGCAGTCCGTAATCCAGGAAGTAAAGGGAATTCACTGGCCTCCTAGACCCTGCTGCCGAGTCTTAGTCAGTATCCATTCTGAATACTGAATGTCCTTTAGCTGCTGCTAAAGGCCATGAACATCATCCTGGTTTATATCTAATAAATTTTAATTTTTTTTAATGTTTATTTATTTTTGAGACAGAGAGAGACAGAGCATGAGCACGGAAGGGGCAGAGAGAGAGGGAGACACAGAATGTGAAGCAGGCTCCAGGCTCTGAGCTGTCAGCACAGAGCCCGACGTGGGGCTCGAACTCACGAACTGTGAGATCATGACCTGAGCTGAAATCAGACGCTTAACCGACTGAGCCACCCAGGCGCCCCTATATCTAATAAATTTTAAACTTGACTTTGAGTAAACTACCTAACCTCTCCTCTCTCCTTAAAATGAGGGTGAAAATAATAATGGTTCTATTCATGGGATTGTGAGGATTATATGAGATTATTTGCACAAGGTTCCCAGCACAGTGTCTGGCATATAATAAATTCTTAATAAAAGTTAGCTATTGTTATTATTTTGCTAGAATGTAAGTTCCTGAGGGCAGAGACTTGGTCTATTTGGTACACAGAACAGAACAGAAATCACTTAAAAAGAGCCAAGGAGTAGAGAATACCAGGCTTTGAAGAGTTGAAGTTGGAACTAATAAATTAAAATTTATCTTAATGTCTTAGCGACTATGGCAGAAGTTGGAAGCATCTTGTGTAACATAGTCTATGTTTTCTGACAAAAAAAAAAGCAAACACATTTGTCTGCAAACACATACTGTCTCCTAGGAACAAGTAGTACCAGAAAAATTGCCAAAATTCTTCTGGATTAAGTGTGAATCTCTTAGGATTGACTCATCATTTTATGAGCAAGAGGTCAGGTGAGAAGTTTAAATCATTTCTATTTGGTTAGGATTCCTGTCACAGTCGAATGAAAATCTGCCTGTCTTTGCCTGGTTAACTTTTGCCCTTCTTATGCATATCGTATAAAAAACCATCAGGTGTGCTAAAGTTAGGATCAGCTATTAAAAGAAAATATACTACAATTAATTTAACATATACAAATTCATTATTTATCATCAACATCATTAAAATACAAGACAAATTTCAAACACCAGAGTATAAATAATGATAATAGCAATAGCACTTATATAAAACTTTACAATCTACAAAACTATTTTCACAGACATTATTGAAATCCATTGATTTATTCAACAAATATTTATTGGATTATGTGCAAGGCATGTGTGCTAGGAGACAGTAGTTTAAAATAAAATACCGTACTTGCCTTCTTAGAATTAACAGCTTAGTGGAGCAAGTTACACCTTGAAGAAATAATCAACCAAATAATTAATTACACTATAAGTGCCATGATGGAGAAGTACAGGGGATTATGAAAGTGTCCAACAGGGGAGCCTGACCTGGACCAAGGGGTTAGGGAAAGCTTCCCTAAGGAAGTGAAATTAAGGGTGAGGCCTGAAGAAGGAATGAATAAACATAAGCCAAGGAAGAGGAGAGTGAGCATTAGAAGACAAAGAAGCAGCCTGTGCAAAGGAGCTGAGTTGGGAAGACGCAGAGCCTATACTAGGAAGTGATAAGAGAATGCCACGGAAGCTGGGCATCCAGAGCCAAGAACCAAGTCACATAAGATGACAGAATAGGCAGGGGGTCCAAGGGTCACATCATGCTGAGCCTTGTACACTCTTCTAAAGATTTGATCATACGACCTCATAAATTAATACATATTTGTGGATAGTACAGGGCAAAGGCATCCATAATGATGGGTGAATTCCACATGGTTTTATGCAGTCATGTTAGCAAAAGTTGAATGTCCCAAATAGCAACCCAGCTGGCTCCAAACTACTACAGCCAACAGCTGTAAAAGAGTTACCTTGGCTTTCTAAGCACCTAAATGACTTTAGAGACTAGTCTGCCAGAACATTAGCAGTGAATAGTCAAGCCTTTTCACCCTCATTCTGACTCTGACTCACGGCTTTATGACTGTGTACAAATTTTTAGGTACATTGAGCTTCAGCTTTTTTGTTTACAGAATGGAGGTAATTTTTGCCTAACCTGATTATTGTGAAGATTAACAAAGAAAGCACTTTGCGATGATAAGATAGATCTCAATGTTGATAGTTATATGATTCTGAATCATGCTTTCCTTAGTGAAATTCTTAAGTAACATTTTATTCTGGAAGGTTTTAGAATGCCTTCTTTCATATGCTTAAAAGGTAGTTTGGTGTAATAGGAAAGGCTTTGGAGATGGAAACACCTGACATCAAATGTCAGTCCTAGCACTTCCTAGGCAGGTGACAATGGTGCCACTTGAGCCTCTGTTTTTTCATCTGCTCCTTGGTAGCAATAAATTCTACCTCTATTGTTATATTAAGTATCATATGACAAAACATTGGGGAGACTTATAGTACCTATTACATAACAGATCTGCAGTAAATATTTGTTCCCTGCTTTTAGCTCCCTTTCTCTGAGAAGAAAAATATTTCTGTGTTGCATTGAAGACAGTAGCATAGATCAGCGCTTCACAGACTTCGAACGTGCATAGGAAACACTTGAGGATTTGCTAAAATGCAGAGTTGGAATTAGCCGATCTGGGATAGAAAACAAGATAAAGCATTTCTAAGAAGCTTCCAGGTGATGCTGTCACAACTAGTCCGTAGACCATACATTAAGTAGCAAGGGTTTAGATGGTCTGGCTAGTTTACTAATGTCATCAACCTGCCATCCATATCAGAACGAGAGTTAGCTGATATTGGGATGTATCTTCGCAGATCTCCATGCTTCCTGGAGAAAGGACATAAAGTCTATGACTTCTTATTGTTTGATTTCATTTACATTTCTTGACCCAGAAAAAAGGAATATTCTTACCATAGAAAAATCCACTAAGAAACATTCTTAACACAGAGGTTTGCTTATAATTCACTCAAGGATCTGTTAGAAATGCTAACGAAAGCTAAACTTTGAGTTCCAAGAAGGCAAGAACCAAATTATATTTTATACTACTCTCTCCTAGCATACATGCCTTGCATATAACCAACATCCAATAAATATCTGTTGAATAAATCAATGGATTTCAATAATGTCTGCGAAAATATTTTTGTAAAGTTTATATAAATGGTATTGCTATTATCACTATTCATACTCTGATTACTTAAAATTTATCATGTATTTTAATGATGCTGATGATAAATAATTCAAATTCCATTTTCTCATTACTTTTGAAACAGTTTACCCCTCTTTGCTCCTCCCCAAAACCTTTTCTTCCTGTAGTTCAAAGAATTGAAGAGATTTTGGCATAATCCTTCCTTCTCTGTCAGTTGCTTCCTTGATTCTTCCCATCCCAGGACAGTGGCAGATCCCTCAAGGACCAGTTCTCAGCCGTCTGCTCCTTTCCCCAGCCCTCCCTCAGAAACTTTGTCCAACTTTATGATGTCAGCTGTCACACTATAAAGACCCAAGATGTGAGCAGGACTGCTCCTCAACTTCAGTCCCCTAGCTTCAGTTGCTGGACATTTCATTTCTGATGTCCAGCAATCAGTGTTATCTGTAATTGAAATCATTAACCTAGTCCCAAAGTGCCTCCATCTCCAGACTTCCTGTTTATGTGATGGTATTGGCAATCTCACCCTACTGAAATTTGACATCACCCTCATACCAGTGAGCTTTAGTATATTCACAGAGTTGTGCACCCAACCAGAATCTAATTATAGAATATTTCCAGACTGACAGAAGTCTGATAACCTAGCCCTGGTAAGCTTTAATCTATTTTTTGTCTCTGATGATCTGCCTGGACATTTCCCGTACACAGAATCACACACTATGTGGTCTTTTGTGACTTGTTTCTTGCACTTGACATAATGTTTTCAAGTTTCACCCATGTTGTAACATGTGTCAGTGCCTCATTCCTTTTTATGGCTGAATAATACTCCATTGTGTGATACACCACATTCTGTTTATCCATTCATCAGTTGATGGACATTTAGGTTGTTTCTACTTCTTGGCCATGATTAGTAATGCTGTTAAGAACATTTGTTTTGGTGTGGACAAAGTTTTCATTTCTCTTGCATCTACACCTAGCTGTAGAATTGCTGGGTCATATAGTAACTCTATATTTAACATTTTGAGGAGCTGCCAAACTGTTTTCCAAGTGGCTGCACCATTTTGCATTCCCATCAGCGATGTACCAGGGTTCTCATTTCTCCACATCTGTACCAACACTTGTTATTTTCTATCTTTTTTTTTATCTTAACCATCCTAATGGGTGTAAAATAATATCTCATTGTGGTTTTGAATCATTCTTATTTTTGGCAAGAGGATACCGAAGCCTTTGAGTCTTGTGCTCCATGTTGCAGTGAGGTCATGGGCAAAATATTATCTATAAAACTCTGTTGTCTGAGAGAAAGATATGGGAGAATACCCAACTAATTGTTACTCTTGGTTACTAGAAGGAAGGAGTTAGGAAAGCAAGGAGGGAGAGACTACTAACATTTTTCTTTATGTTCACTCATTGTTAAAATGAGCATTGTATGTATATGTATTGATTTAATAATTAGGACAAAAATATCAAAAAACAAAATGAGAAAATCCATGTCTTTTTTTCAATTTTTTTTAATGTTTACTTATTTTTGAGAGAGACAGAGCATGAGTGGGGGAGGGGCAGAGAGAGAGGGAGACACAGAATCCGAAGCAGGCTCCAGGCTCTCAGCTGTCAGCACAGAGCCCAATGCGGGGCTCGAACTCACAAACCGTAAGATCATGACCTGAATTGAAGTCAGATGCTCAACTGACCAAACCACCCAGGTGTCCTCAAAATCCATGTCTTCTGATTTCCAGTTCTTTTGTTAATTCCTTAGAGGTTTACATTAAAATATTTTTGTGCATAAAGATCACGTATATACATATATTTGTATGTATAATATTGCTATTACATTATGAATGTATAATGTTATACATATATAAAAACTCACTTAAAATATTAGCAAGGTCAAACTTGGCTAAATAGAATCTGAGTGTTCTATGTCAAGTGTTATACATGGCTAATGATTTGCTAGAATGTTTGAATAAACGTGTTACACTATCAGTGTTTTTCAGATTATGGAGTATTTAACTGGAAGAAATTTGTTTTTTTGTGTGATTAAAATGCAATAGAGATATGGTGGGTCATATTCTCCTTGCATTCCTTGAACTCAGTTTAATAAACAGAAAAGGCTTATGACTTGATAAGCTCAAGCAAGCACCAGGTTGTGACATTTGACAGATTTACGGCCATGCTTCTGGGGACTGATTATTCAGATCTAGTGTGACACCTAATCCACAGAAAATCGTTTGTACTAAGTTAACAGTTCACAAACCTTCACTGAGTCATTCTTCCAACACTAAGAAAACAATACGGTTAAGTAATTTCAAATACTTAATAGCAATAAAACCAACGTGTGATTAAATACAGTTCTTCAAGTACATAAAACTTATGAATTTTTTAAACATAAAGCCCAATGTATCTTCTAGATAGTGTCTCAAAAGTTTTTTGATATAATTTGTGTATACCCATGTTGTACTTGGGATATGCAAACAACATGACAGATACAATCTGTTTTTCATAATTTGATTTTCTAAAAACTATGTTGTGCTCCTTTCCAATTTTGGCAAAACTGTCTAGTAGTTTTTTAGCAGAGCTCAAGTGAAAGGGAGAGAAAGACAGAAGCAGACAGAGGAGGATGCTAGTGATCTTCTCAATCTAGTTAACTATCACCAGTCAACTATATACTGACTCTAAGATTTATATCAGAGAATTAAACCTAATAATAAACACTCTGGAGAAACAGGGTCTGACTCAAGAATGCAAAGATTAAAATTCAAGCTGTGAAGTAGAAGACAGTTTCTGCATGCTTTTCCTGCATATCACTACACAACTTCACGAAAGTCAGTCAGCAAGAATGAATAGGATTCTATGAGGATGGGTGTATCTATTTGGGATAGATGGGGTCAGAAGCTCCCCAATCTCCAAAGGATAATAAGGAATGCAAATTCCTGAGACAAGAATCTACCACCAACAACGTGCCTTTGCTTGTCTCAGAACTTTAGGCGTTTGTAATGAACAGTAAGAATTAACTAATCATCATAACAAGAATGTATAGAGGCAGCACCAAGAGAACTGGTTCTAGGTTGCTGTTACAATCTATTGCCTCACATGCCCCTGGCTCCAGCTACATGTTCTAAGGAACTGAATTTGTAAATGCACTTGAGGTGAAATGTAAGGTCCCCTGAAGAGAGCCTTGGCTAAATGGGTAAGGATGACAAGTCAGTTAAAAAATACATTGAGTGGGGTGCCTGGGTGGCTCAATCGGTTGAGCGTCCGACTTCGGCTCAGGTCATGATCTCGTGGTCTGTGAGTTCAAGCCCCGCATCAGGCTCGTGCTGACAGCTCAGAGCCTGGAGCCTGTTTCAGATTCTGTGTCTCCCTCTCTCTCTGACCCTCCCCCGTTCATGCTGTCTCTCCCTGTCTCAAAAATAAATAAGCGTTAAAAAAAATTAAAAAAAAAAAAAAAGAAAAAAAATACATTGAGTGACTTTTATATATGTTTTGGGGTTGTGCAGTTTAGAGAAAAACCCTCTAATATAAGTGGAAGGATCAATTAAAAAAAGTCTAGGTGACAAACCCACCTCAAAACACTGCTGAAAAAAATGTTTACCGTTGTTATTCCACCGGTGCTGAACAACTAATAAGATGTTTCAGGATGGGAGCAGGAAGTGAATAAATGCAATAAAAGCAGTAAAAATTAAAAATTATAACCAATTCATATGCTTTCCCCTAAGTAATGTCATCAAAACCTGTGACCATCATATCCACCAACAGAAAATGTTATTGTTTAACAAAAATTGCTTCTGACCTTCACTATTTTACCTGTTCTTATGAGCTTCATTTCTCATTTGATTAGCTCATTATGTCAGATGTCCAACAGAGATCAACTTGACTTAGCTCATCTCATCTCACTCAGAGGCATACCCAGGTTTCATACAGACAGAAGCTTATACAATTTGGGGGGGCCTCTTTATTTTTTTAAGTCTTTTTTAATTGAAGTATAATTAACATACAGTGTTATATTAGTTGCAGATGTACAATATAACGGTTCAATTGTTCTATACATTACTCAGTCCTCACCACAGTAAGTATAGTCCCATCTGTCACAAAACAATGTTATTGCAATATTATTGACTATATTCCCTATGCTGTACTTTATATCCCCATGACTTATTTATTTTATAACTGGAAGTTTGTGCCTCTTAATCTCCTTTATTTATATCACATCTCCCACCCATCTCCTTTCTGGCAACCACCAGTTTGTTCTTTGTCTGGAAAGACTGGTGGTTTTTTGTCTCTTTGTTTCTTTCTTTCTTCTTCGTTTTTGTTTGTTAATTTGTTTTGCTTTTTTGGATTCTACATATAATTGAAATTGTGTGGTATTTGTTCTTTCTCAGTCTGACTTATTTTACTTAGCATTAGACCCTCTAAGTCCATCCATGTTGTTGCAAATGGCCGGATCCCATTCTTTTTTATGGCTCAGTAATATTCCATTATATATGTATGTATAATATATACATATAATATATATATTATACATACACACACTGTATGTATATATAGTGTGTGTGTATATAATGGAATATAATATAATGTATATAATGTCTACACACACATCTTCTGTATCCATTTATCTATCAATCAGTGGACACTTGGGTTGTTTTGATATCTTGGCTATTATAAATAATGTTGTAATAAATACAGGAGGGCATATGTCTTTTTGAATTAGTGTTTTCATTTTCTTTGGGTAAATACCCCATAGTGGAACTACTTGTTCATATGGTAATTGCATTTTTAAATTTTTGAGGAACCTCCATACTGTTTTCTATAGTGGCTGCACCAGTTTATATTCTCACCAACAGTGCACAAGGGTTACATTTTGTCTACATCCTCGTCAACACTTGTTATTTCTTGACTTTTTGATTCTAGCCATTCTGACAGGTGTGAAGTGATATCTCATGGTTTTGATATACATTTCCCTAATGATGAGTGATTTTGAGCATGTACCTATGGTCAGCTGTGTGTCTTCTTTGGAAAAATGTCTTTTCAGCTCCTCTGTCCATTTTTAATTGGATTTTTGGTTTTTTGGTGTTGAATTGTATAAGTTATTGATATATTTTGGATACTAACCCCTTATCAAATATGGCATTTGCAAATATCTTCTCCCATTCAGTATGTTTACTTTTCATTTTATTGATGATTTCCTTCACTGTGCAAAAGCTTTTTTATGGGGGGGGGGGAATCTTTAAACAAAAGAATATGTAATCACAAATGCAAAGTTAGGTAAAAATTTAGAATGATAATAGAATTCTCAAGAAGGTTAAATTTTTTTAAATGCTGACAAATGCCATAAGTAATACAAACTCCAGGAATATTATATAATACTTTTATTAATTAACTGCCTGATATACCATTATAATATTCCTACATGCTTTGGTTTTTAGTACCCTTTGGTAGCTTCTTCATACAATAGCTATTTTGTAATATCCTCTCCTATAAAGAGTATAGAAAAGTAATTCACTCTTTCTTGCAGTATAGTTGATCAAGATTTGTTTTACATATTGAGGTCTGGGATGCATAAATCATTCCAACTTGATACAAAGACATGTTCACTGTTTTTAGTACTGCCTGAAATCAGAAATAGGGATGCCTGGGTGGCTCAGTCGGTTAAGTGTCCCACTCTTGATTTCAGCTTAGGTCATAATCTCATGGTTCGTGAGTTGGAGCCCCACATCGGGCTCTGTGCTGACGGTGCAGAGCCTGCTTGGGATTCTCGCTCTCTCCCCCTCTCTGCCCCTCACCCCAATTGCATGAGCGTGCATGCACACATGCTCTCTCTCTCTCTCTCAAAATAAATAAACTTTAAAAAAAAAATTTTAAATAATTATGTTTCACACAATTCCCATTGCAAAAGAAACCATCATATATGATATATGAATGAATATATGACTATGATATATGAATATATTGTGAATATAACCATCATATATATATCCCAACTGAAAAGCTACAGTTATGCCTAGGTTTTGATGCAAACTGAATCCTCTGCTTACAGTTTTATACTTGTGATATTTGGAAGAATTTTCCATAAACTAGCTTGGGACCCTTTAGACACATTTCTCCCCCACTTACATACACAGTCCTGGTAAGAGGACTGTGATAGAACCCCTGTATGTTATATAAATCTTGGCTTTATACCTTTTTATCATGATGCTGGGTAGGTCAACATAGTGAGAGGTGCAAGTATTCCCAGAAGCTATTCCTTCATCAGGACACCTAGCAATAACTTAACTAATCACAAAAATGACTGCAAACCACATAAGCATATTCTACGAAACCTAAACTAAAACTATCACGGATTGAACTTCCCCTTACCAGGATCCTGTAATACCACAGCCACTCCAAAATACCAAACTCAAGTGCAAGTGCTGCAGAGGGGAAGTCAAAGGGGCAAGAGAGCCCTATTGACTGAGGATAACTACGATAACTTTATTTTGCAAATTTTGCAAAATTTATGACATGTAAGCACATTGCTAAGGTCTTTCTCAAAGACTTGGAAAGACCTGCACAGGGAAAAAAAAAAAAAGGACCTGAAGCTTCAGCATCCTCAGCTTCGGTCACTCTGCTCCTGATCCCATCTTATCTCACTACTGAATGTTCATCACGTGAGCCACACATGGAGAAGCACTTACATCTCCACACAGAAATAAGTAGTGTGATTTAAGACTACTAAAGACTACTAAAAAGAAGTAGTCTTCTTCTCCAAAAGAGAAAAAAACTTTTATATTGGAACCACATTCCTCTGAGTCTTCAGGAATCTTCAATAGAGTTGTTTAGGGACAATGAAGGAAAATTACGTAGTTTCAAAAACAAGGAACAAATACCACGGAAATGAAAGCCAGGCTGAATCAGCAAAAATGTTCTGAGTGCCAGCTCAACCAGCCCACCTTGAACACTTGCCCAGGGCTGTTATCACAGGTGTGTGGCAGGCGGGGCAGCAGGTGGGGTCTGGAAGAAAAGAGATCCCAATAGGCGAAATGGAAAACATCAAAGACAGACTGTGCCATCTTGACAGTTTATGCCTGGGACATACCTTACTGAGTGCCCTAAAATAAATCTATATGGAGAATCTGAGACTTGCCCAGCGGGTTGGATTTGCACAACCAGAAATAAAACATGCAGTATTAGAAAAATGTTTCAGCTCCCAACATAAAATCTATTCTTCCAGATTATATCAAGACGTATTTGTTCCAGAAGGCAGGAGTGATTAGATGACTTCTTAAGGCCTTCATCACTAACTACTCTATGATATAAAATGAGAGACAGAAATGTATTCTCAGAGGAAGATGAATGACAGATTTGTAGATTTGAGGACTATTCTTTTAATGGTCTGTATAAATCATATAGGCTATTTTAAGCCTTTCAATATTTCAGATGGTATAATTTTCCCTCTTTAGGAAAAAGAAAAGAAGCATCGAGACCATTTTAAATATACCTTAAAACACAGAAAAATAGCCAAAGTATTATTCCCTAATGTATTTTCTATAGGTCTTCTCCAGTAATTTTCCATTTCTATTTGAATAGGAATATACCAGAATTTTGCAAGTATGCCTAAGTATTATATAAAATCTAAATTCATACCAGGCTATTAATCTAGGAAAAGCACCACTTCTTTAGCAGCAGTCTCTCAAGATAAAAATTACAGAATGATCCTTGGAACACTAAATTAAAAAATCATGGAAGTTCAACTGTACCTAATACTATTCTTTCCTAGGAGATTCAACCTCCTGGCAAGGTAAGGCTTTTCTTTCCTTTCTATTTCTCCTTTGTAAATGTGATGCTGCAGCTAATTTTTCCAGATTGCTTGGCCTGCTGATGTCACTTATTCCATGGCAACACTTTGCTAGTCTATCATAATTAAGCTAAGCAGTTCTTGGTTGCTTTTCTTTCTTTCTTTTTTTTTTTTTTTTGTTGTTTTACCAAACTTGTATGGAATTGCTGAACCACTGTATTGTACACCTGAAAGTAGTAAAACACTTTATGTTAACCATGCTGCAATTTAAAATTTTTTAAACTTAAAGAAAGGAAAATATTATTGTAGCAAAACAATTGTTGTATAGCTCCTTAAAATGTCAGATATTATATCTATCTATTTTCTCACAAAGGTAAATTAAATATTGGGTGTGGGATATGTTAAAGCATAAGCATAACATGAAATTCAGGTCAAAATGGGAAGGTCAAAGAACATGCTAGAGACTTTAGTAATCAGTGCCAAGATTATGTAATGACAATGCTCCCCTTTCTGCCCCTTCACACTTGTTTATGAGCACAGGCTTAGTAAAAGTCACCTAAGGAGGTCCTAAGGAGGTACACAGCAACAGTGGCTTTTGAAAAAAAGAGCTTTCAAACAATGTTATTATTTCAAGAAAGAGGATCTGAAATTGCAACCACGTAAAAAATATATTTACCTACCAACAGGACTGGAAGTAACCTGAGAAATGAAAATAAGTGGAGTGCTTCAGGGGTGAGTGAGTAATGTCTTCTTCAAAATTTTTTAATCTTGTTCCCTCAGCACCTTGATGACAATGGTTTGAAAATGGGTATATCATCCGGTTAGAAAGGAGAGTGATGTAGTGACTTTGCTGGCAGAGGATGAGCCAGAACTGTGGCTGTCAGCCTCTTGCATATAGAGCCAGCAAGACAGTAGCTGTGTTCTCAAAGGAAAAATAAAATCTGGGAATTTATTTTGGTGCCTCACTATGAGGGAAGCAATAACAGAAATAATTTTATAACACTTCTCAAGACAGAAGACCAGAGAGTAAACTACTGAATTCTCTCCCCCAAACTGCCCCCAGAGGTTTCTTTTCACTTTTTATCTTTGAAAGAGAAAGACCACAGCCATTCCCAGTGATGGCTGTCTATGACAGAGGCCATGTGGGGCTTAATTCCAAATTCTAGAATGCCATCTGCAAACTTGGGGATTTTCCAAGACTTTGGCAAAATAATAAATTGTCCATTTCACTCTATAAAGTTTAGAAAAGAGAGGACAGCACTGAAGAAGTAAAAATGGCATTGTCTCATCTTAATGAAGTGTATTCTGAATGTAAGGAATAGATACAGTGTTATTTGATCCAAATTGTATTAATCAAGAGTTAAGCCTTGGGACAGCAGAATGATATTTGAGTTTAAAACATACTCTATGAATTGATAGAACTTTGACATCATCACAAAAGATTCAGAATGGTTTGTAGTGTGCTTCCCAAGTCTTACCTGTTTCTAGAACATTTCTGATAGTTTAACCTCTTCTTAAGATGATCTACTTAGAACAGCACCAGTTTTACATTTCCTTTTTTTCTTTTTCTTTCTTTCTGTATTTTCTCTTTCCCTACTCCTGTCTTCCTTCCTTTCTATTTATTATCATCTAGCTAGCTAGCTTTTTTCTTTTTTTATAATTTTTTAAACGTTTTATTTATTTTTGGGAGAGAGAGGTTGAGGGAGAACACATGAGTGGGGGAGGGGCAGAGAGAGAGGGACAGAGGATCCAAGGTGGACTCCCCTCTTACAGCAGAGGGCCCGATGTGGGGCTGGAATTCATGAACCATGAGCGAGACCATGACCTGAGCTGAAGTCGGATGCCTAACTGACTGAGCCACAGGTGCCCCACTAGCTCTTTTCTAAGGGACCAGAAAACTGGGTTAATGCTGTGGCTATGTTAGCAGTTAAAGTCTGTTACAGGAAGAAACTGTTCTTAAAACTGGCATTTGTCCCATCTAACTTTACCCTGTATTGACTCTTTTTTTATTGAGGTATAATTAACATATAATATTATATCCATTTCAGGCATACAACATAATAATTCGATATTTGTATATATTGCAAAATGATCACCACAATAAATCTAGTTAACCTCTGTCACCACACATACTTACAAATTTTTTTTTCTTGTGATGAGAACTTTTAAGATTACTCTTTAACAACTATCAAATATAACAAGACAGCATTATACATAACATCACTATGCTATATGGCATATAAAGCATATAGCTATAGTCACAATGCTGTCACCATAGTCACTTGCATCCCCAGGACTTATTTATTTTATAATTGGAAAATTTTTTTTTAATTTTTTTATGTTTATTTATTTTTTGAGAGAGAGACAGAGCATGAATAGGGGAAGGGTCAGAGAGAGAGGGAGACACAGAATCTGAAACAGGCTCCAGGCTCTGAGCTGTCAGCACAGAGCCTGACACGGGGCTCGAACTCACAAACTATGAGATCATGACCTGAGCTGAAGTCAGACGCTTAACTGACTGAGCCCCCCAGGTGCCCCTATAATTGGAAATTTTTACTCTTTGATCACCTTCACCCATTTCTCATGCCCCCAAAAACCCCACCTCTGGAGGGGAAATCATGTCAAGATTTCATTCTTTTTATGACTGACCAATATTCCATTGTATATACATACACCACATTTTCTTTATTTATTCATCTGTTGATGGACACCAAGGTTGCTTCTGTGTCTCAGCTGTTGTGTATAAGGCTGTATGAACATGGGGGTGCATATATCTTTTCAAATTAGTGTTTTCTTTGGACAAGTACCCAGAAGTAGAATTGCTGGATCATATGGTAGTTTTATTTTTAATTTTTTGAGGGACCTCTATACTGCTTTCCATAGTGGTTGCTTGTATTGATTCTTGTAGAGAGTAATAAGTAATAAAATAAAAGCTAAATGTTTCAAATATTTCTATCTATATGCATCCCCAACCAAACATTATGTATCATTATTCTGGACACTCTAATTTTTGAGTTAAGGAGATGAACGTGTGAGAAAAAGAATGAGAGGTTTTTGGCATTGATAAATGTGGAAGAAAACTTGAGGGAAGGACAGTAAGAAGGGGCCTCTGGGAAAGAAAAAAAATAGAGAAAAAGTAAGTGAGGAAATAAATCACCTATGGGCCAAGGAAAAGGAAAGTTACTGAAGGAGAGAAATAAGAAGATGATGACGAAACAATTGAGGACTGATTAGCCTCGTGGAAAAGGTCCTTGGAAAGAAGTTGCTGTGGCACAGATCCTGAAAAAGCAATATCTATGCACATAATAGTCAACAGATTCTCTTTCATAGAATTATCTTGTTGCAACTTGAAACATCCTAACTTTTGATGAATGACAATTTGCTTTTCCTTGGGCTAATAATTTCTTTAAGGTTGGTTGTTAATAGAAGGGACAATTCAGTGGCTTTTTATTTTCTACCAGCATGATTAAATTTTTGGCATTGAATTCTATTTCAAAAGCAATATGCCCAAATAATTCAAATGCCATTTCCAGTGCATAATAATATTTTTAAATGAAGTGGATGCCAAAAACATCTTAACTGGGCAAATGTAAATGAAATCAGGAAAGTAAAACTCACAAAACCAAAATAAAGTGTATTCTTGAAGCAGAGAACAGAAACTATAACAGTTTCCCACCAAAAACAAAACAAAACCCTCTTCGTAAAAAACCTTTATGTTGAAGGCTACTTACCAGAACATGGGCCTGGCACATTAACAAGTGGAGTGAGTTCCCAAGGGTATAAGTTACTCTTGAGAATTTCGTTGTGTCATTTTTTAGAAGGTTCCATTTTGAAAGACAGTATATATAATATATCAATCTTCATTGCTTTACTGGAATTTAGAGTTATAGGCAGTCTGATGAAAATACATGCCATGATCTGCCATAGTAATCTTTTCTTTTTTATGTTTATTTTGGAGAGAGAGAGAGCACAAGCCAGTGAAGGGCAAGGAGAGAGGGGGACAGAGGATCTGAAGCAGGCTCTGTGCTGACAGCAGAGAGCTCAATGTGGGGTTCGAACTCATGAACCGTGAGATCATGATCTGAAGTCAGACACTCAACTGACTGAGACCCCAAGGCATAGTAATCTTAATGATGATTGTCAGCAATACTGCGACTCTTTCCTTGAAGCAAAAGGGAAAACAGTTTACTTTGTAATTCAGATCTTATGAGTATCTTTTGGACAGAATTGTATACTACAAGGTCAAAATATGATAACTAGACATGTGTTTCTAAGCAGCCTAGCTTAGAAAGCTGGCAAGTATTGTTAGAATCTTTTATGTCTAATTTAGATAATGTTAGAGAAAATAGCCCTACATAGTCTTGGACAATTCACTAAGTCTCTTTGAGGCTGTTCTCTCGTGTGTAAAATGTGAATAAAAATACTTACCTCAGTGGGTGCTTGTAGGAAATAAATTAGATGTTTACAAAGCACTTAACATAGAAATGACTTCAAGAAGTGGGTTAACTATATTATGTGAATAATCAAACTTGAGCTATCTTGCCTCACAAGGACTGTTCTCTGAAAATAGTTTTGGAGCAGATGACTCCTCTAAGTCAAGAGGGGAATTCAAGAGAGCAGACCCAAGATATTGCTGGGAAGTTAGAAGCTCTCATCTGAATAACATAGAAGAGGCAGCAATCCTTAGGCAGGAGCAAGAAAAAAGATGGGAAGGAAAAATCATAATGAATATTTTCAAGACTTATAACTACTTTTTGCTAAGGGATGCTGGACATACTCTGGATTTTGATTATAGATTTTAGGAAATTCTTAAGGCTAGAAGAGGACTTAAAAAGATAATTTCTGCAATTTTATTTTACAGATGAGGAAATTTAGGGCTGGATACATAGGAAATTTTTTTAATGTTTATTTTGAGAGAGAGAGCGTGCACATATGAGGAGTGGAGGAGCAGAGAGAGATGGAGAAAGAGAATCCCAAGAAGGCTCCTCACTGTCAGCACAGAGCCCAGTGTGGGGCTTGATCTCATGATTGTGAGATCATGACCTGAGCCGAAATCAAGAGTCAGATGTTTAACCAACTGAGCCACCCAAGTGTCCCTGGACACATGAGAAAATTTAAAACTACACAATTGGTTAGTGAAAACACTGGGACTCAGAACTGCTGATTTCTATCCACTGTTTTGTTTGGTTTTGTTTTCTTTTCACAACATCCTCTGTCACATAAAAGTGAGCAAGGCTTTAGAAGAGTTTCAGAAATGTCCAAAGGAATATGTGCTATTTGGAAGGGACAAGGGAGAAAATCAAAGGACTGTGAGATTGGAAGAGTCATGTAGACCCTGGTTCATTTCTTTGTTTTTTTCTCATATGTTAATGAAAGGAAAGAACAAAGCATAAATATTTCCAAAGAGGGCTCACAGTAATAACAGATTTACAAATGTACAATTGGTATATATGGTGGACTTTCAGGGAAAACTTTTTAATAATCTCAGTGCAAATGATGTGTATAAATTTATGTAAATTTCAAAGGGAATTCAATATGTAAAACACTTTAGGGTAATTATCAGAACACCCCCAAAAAATCCTAAACAATAAGGAATTTGGTATAATTTAAAAATCATGAATGAAAGCAATTTTATAGAAAAAAAAACTAATAAGTCTTAGATTTTCTCATTACTTCAGATTAACTTATGGGGTGCCTGGGTGGCTCACTCGGTTGAGCATTTGACTCTTGGTTTCAGCTCAGGTCATGATCCCAGGGTCATGGGATCGAGCCCTGAGAAGGGCTCTACTCTGAGTGCAGAGCCTGCCTGGGATTCTCTCTCTCTCTCTGTCCCTCTCCCATTCACACACCCTTGCATGGGCTCTTGCTCTCTCTCTGTCTCTCTCTCTCTCAAAAAAACTAACTTAAATATTTGTCAATTTACAAAATGCATTTGTTATGGTTATGTGTTTACACACTGTTTAATATTACATAGTACTTTCCATACCCTGTTACATCAAAATCCACTGGACTAGCTTGAACTCTGAATGGATGGATCATTTCACCATTGTATGCTTTTGTAAATCATGCATTAGTCATTTAGAAAATACTGGTTAATTCTGTATGTGGATTATCCAAATGTTGGCACACTTCATTACATAATATAAGAAAGTACATCCATTAATAGCACCACTGGTATCATCAGAAAAATCTTTAAGAATTAGCTCATGGTAGTGGATGAATTGTAATATTCACTTGAAAGCTTGAAATTTATCACTGACGACAAGTACTGTCAGTTGTTTTCCTTGAAGTGACCGGCTCATTTACTTCATTTAAAGAAAACGTCTGTCAAATACCCAAGTCATGATAAGCAGAGTTTGTCTATCAGTCATACTTTCAAGTAAAACGGTGTTTTCATGAAAACATCAGCTACTTTAGTTGACAACGCAAACGATGGCAGAAGTCTTTTGCCTTGGGACAACCAGCAGACTTCAGCACGTAGCACAAGCACTTTACGCACACGGCTCATTTCATCACACAGAATATGAAGAAGATGTGGTCTCAGGGGTTGAGATATCATGAGAATAATAATTTTTACTTCAGTGACATGCAGAAGCTGAAATTGGCATTTTTTTGAAGTAAGTGCGTAGCCATGAAGAATGCAATGGCCAGTAGTGCCGTTTGCTCTGTGCTCAGGCACCAGCAATTTTACTGACCATTTTTTTCCACACCATCATTGCAAATATCAACGCAGTGGAAAAGGCAAATACCATCTTTGTATTCATACCAAAATAGTTTTGAGCTTCTGGATCTCCCCCAGGAGGGTCTTCAGGACACCCTGGGGTCTGTGGACCATGCTCTGAGAACCCCTGCACTACACCGTTTTGATGATGATGGCATGGATCTAATTGCTACCATTTATGTGTTTGATGCAGGCATCCCTCTAAGTCCTTAAGATGTACTTTTCCTGTCTTATTAATCAACTCGTCCAACAAATATTCTGTGTGTTCTGGTTACTCAGTGAACCCAGGAAATGGCTGCTGCTCAGAAATAGCATAGAATATTCTAGAAAAGACAAACTTTTAAAAAAGAAATCAGAAATTTAACAAATCTGAAAATTTTAAAGGTGTTGTGGGTCGTTTAAACTTGAAAACAAAGAAGATACAAAAAGGTAATTAGAGACACCTTCAACAAGGAGAAGTGGGAAATTAAGTGAAGCATGACGCAGCTGAAGAAAAACACTGGGGTTTTTTTTTGTTTTTTTTTTTTTGTTTTTTTTTTGTTTTAATGCTAGCTATCTAGTGCATTAAATGGAAATTTGATGTGAGGAAAATTTATAAAGTAGAGTTGCTTAGACTCTGGAAATGAGAACAAATAATAAAGATTTATGGTTAAGTGAGGAATGGTAGGTATACCTTTCAACAACATAATTTGAATGTTTTATTAGCTTTAAGTGCTTTCTTAACTGTGTCAAATACTATAGTGGAAAAAAGCTGTAAGAATGTAGTCAAACGTGAGTGAAAGAATGGGTGTAAGACACCGTGGCTTCTGTGCTTTAAAAGGGTCATCATTCGTTCCTTTATTTGACAGATATTTATCAAGCTTTTACAGAAAACATCAGAAATTTTTAAAATCTGAAAGATTTAAAGTGGCATGGAGCAGTTTACACAAGAAACTTTAAGTCAAGATAGTTACAATAAAGTTAATAGGAGAGAATGTTCTCAACTAGATGTGCAAGGAGCTTTTTCTAGGGACTGCAGTGGATACAAAAATGAGCCAGACATGAATTCTGCCTTCCTGTGGAAGAGTTAGGACATGGCCACAGGACAAGGCCATTGGACATGATAGTGGACATTTGTTGCTTTGTTTTACTACCTAGTATCTGTATTTTAAAAATACTGGGACTCTCCCATTATAAGAGTCTTTGGAAGAGGCAGTTTTGCAACCTCCTATAAAAGTCAAGGCGTCGGGTATCCTGTGTCCTCAAACCTTCTGGGCACATAACCTAGGATTAGCCAAATGTATGTGCCCACATAGGACTTTGATCCTAAGCAGGTGATGAAAGATGAAGGATGGTTAGGAGATTGTATTGGCTCCTAGATCCATCAGCAGTAGGGTGTGGTGACAATAAAGGTGGCAGCATCCTTGCAAATTCCTTCTGATTAGCCTACAGATTAGATGACCTGCCTGTTTTTTGGTCTCCCAACCATTCTGAGTCTCCATCACATCACTCAATAAACCATTTTTGTTGCTCTTTTTCTTTAAAATATTCAAAGTTGGCTATTGCTGTTTGCAGCCAAGAATTCTGAGTAATTCAGAAACCTGAAATTTTCCTTTTTTGGAGAAGTTCATGGAGGGTAAAACAATTGAGTTGTACTGTGAATAATGGAGTAGATACTGGTAACATGGTACAAGAACATTCCTAGATAAGAGAATTGTATGAGCAGAGGCATTGGCTGGGGAGAATTATTCATTCTTCCAATATGTAGTTACTGATTTTCCACGTTAGGTAAGACATCCTTCTGGATACTGTGGCTAACAGTGGTGGACTAGATAAAATAGTCATTGGAAGTTGGAAGAAAGGGAACTGGGTGAGAAGAAAGGGTTGAAACGACAGCAGTATTAGCAAAATGAAACCGATAGGAGTTTGTAACTGACTGGATATGGGCAGGGAGGATGGATGAGGGATTTTGCACCCAAATGACCAGGGAGGCACTAGTGTTGTTAACATAAGGAGAACAGAGGAAGAAAGTTGGGCAGGAAGATGATAATTTCCACTGTAGACTTAATGAGTGTGGGATTTAAAGGGGCAACTAGGTGCAAGCAGTGAGAAATGAGGGATTGAAACTTGAACGAACCATAGGACTAAAGATTTTGGAGTCATGTTCACAGAAGAGACTGTGAACCGTATTAAATTGTTACTATGGAGGTGTATGTGTGGATATGTGTGGATATGGATGTAATGAAGACTGACAAGAGAAGAGGGTCCAGTAGAGATCTTTGGAGAACACCTGTGTTTAGGAGTCCAGAGAGATCATATATGTACATAGGTAAATATAGTACCTTGCAGAGAGGGAATGCCTTAAGAGTAGTGCAGATGGTCTTACCGGACTTGATAAGAGAGAGATTGCTTCCAGCTGAGTTGTTCAGGAAAGACTTTATTGAGAATGAACATTTATATAGGGTCATATGATATGTGGGATTTCAACTTGGGGAGCCTAGAGACTGGGAGGGGAGAAGCGGGTGTTGAATTCAGAGGTAACAGGATGAGCACATACATGGAGATGAAAGGGCAAGGCACTTGTGAGAGTAGAAGTTTAAGATGTTAGAGGCACCGGGGTGGCTCAGTTGGTTAAGTGTCTTGGTTTTGGCTCAGGTCAAGATCTCACGGTTTGTGAGTTTGAGTCCCTTGTCAGGCTCTGCATTGGCAGTGCAAAGTCTGCTTGGGGTTCTCTCTCTCTCTCTCTCTCTCCCTCCCTCCTTCTCTCTCTGCCTCTCTTTCTCTCTCTCAAAATAAATAAATAAATAAATAAATAAATAAATAAATATTTTAAAAAAGAAGTTTAAGATGCTAGAGTAAAAGCTTTGAGATATGAGTAATTCCACAGACTCCAGTGTTATGTGGGTTTTGCAGAAGCCAGGGCTGTTCCCCCCACTGCCATTTCTGGTCACTTGTTTTCCAGAATGATTGATATGTTTGTTTCTTCATTGATAACTTTTATTCATGCATGTGCAAACATTTTTGTTCCTACTTCATTGTGAATTTCCATCATCACTGCATTTGTTATAAATCTGGCAGTCTTTGTGATTTCACTTAAACATGATGCACTGAAGGAGGGAAGGCCATCTGAGGATTATTTGGCAAATGAAACTCTCCACAGACAAAGAAAAACATTTCTCCAGTTATCTCTTTCGTATCTCTGACTAAACTTTGACTAAAGTAAGAGCAACTTGTTTCTTGTGGCTTTGTTCCATAATTTTTTAAGACATTTGATTGCTTTTTGTTGTTGGTTAGGAGGGCTTTTTTAGTAAAGCACTCTTTTGGTTTAAATCTTGTATTAATATTTGTGTTTGCTTTACAATTTATCAGTTTCCTTGTCTTCCCACCTGTGTACTACAGTGTTACTTGTGGTGTCGCCTTGTAGGTGTGTGGTTTATCATCATTGCCAGCAGATACATTGCAGTTACAGCACTTTGCCTGCTGTGCTTGGACAGATTGCTCAAACCAGGAAACGTACAAGAGCTGAGTTGTCAAGGCATGTTGTTGCCAATGAAGTCTTTAGGCATTATTGACAACATTCATGTCACCTACAATTGGACCAATCTGAATTTAAAAATCAACATATGGAGGGGCGCCTGGGTGGTTCAGTCGGTTAAGCAGCCAACATCGGCTCAGGTCATATCTTGGAATTCGTGAGTTCAAGCTCCGTGTTGGGCTCTGTGCTGACAGCTCAGAGCCTGGAGCCTGCTTTGGATTCTGTGTCTCCCTCTCTCTCTGCCCCTCCCCTGCTCACAGTCTGTCTCTCTCTGTCTCTCAGTAATAAATGTTTTTAAAAAATCAACATATGGAAAGCATTAAGGAAAATCATCAGTGTGCAAATTTCAACTCAGAGAATGACTCAGTCTTCTTTGGTCAACTCTGAGAATATTTGAAATGAAAAGAGAAAGCAAATGTCATAGAATACCTGAAAAGTGTTTTTCCAGACTTTCCAGAAAAACAGTAGAGGGAAAAAAAAATGCATAATAGGAATTCTAATGAGAATTAGAATTAGAATTAGCCCAGGCTCTGCTACCTGCAGTGATGAGATGCCACCGCCATGCTCTATCAAGCCCTATTTCTGAAGCTAGATCCACTCTGAACATTGAAGGGGTTGGGCCTTCAGAACGAGAGTGGTGACTTGTGTCCACACATTTATTCTAGAGCTCGGAGACTGGTTGGCTAAAGCAATGAACTGTCATAGCACATGCTTTGTTCCTTTCTGTTGTGATAAAATATGCCTAACATAAAATTTACCATTTTAACCACTTTTTAGTGTACAATTCAGTGGCGTTTAATACAATCACAGTGTTGTGCAACCGTCACCCTTTCTAGAATATTTTCATCATATCAAACAGAAACTCTGTACTCATTAGATACTAGCTCCCCATTCCTCTCTTCCTCCAGTCCTTAGTAGCCACTACTCTATTTTCTGTCTCTGTAAATTTCACTATTCGAGGCACCTCATATAAGTGGAATCACATAGTGTTTGTCCTTTTATGTCTGATTTATTTCACTTATAGCACAATGTCACTTTCAGTTTAACTAAATTTTGAATGCTGAGTCCTTCCACTCTAAGAATTGTGAACATTTACTAATTCTTCAATAATTTTAAGATGCCTATATGCTATAAGGAGAAGAATTTAGTTGCATTTTAAAAACTGATTTGATATGGATAATATATATATATGTACATATATATTTAACTTATTTTGCTATACCTTGTAAAATTTTGATTGTATTATGTAAGTTATTTACCTAAAAAATTAATCCTGAGATCTTCCAAAAGTAATCTTATTTTTATCCCTTAACTTTAGAGTTATTTTAAGTTTTGAGCTGTAAATAAGACCTTCAAATGGATATTGACTGCTTTATCCAGAAACCCCTTACTAGTTTCTGGTCTAAAGTGGTTCAGGACTGGGGCGCCTGGGTGGCTTAGTCTGTTAAGTGTCCAACTCTTGATTTTCAGCTGAGGTCCTGGTCTCAGGGTTCGCGGGTTCAAGCCCCACATCAGGCTCTGCACTGTCAGTGTGGAGCCTGTTTGGGATTCTCTCTCTCTGCCTCTCCCCCACTCACACTCGCTCTCTCTCAAAATAAATAAACTAAAAAAATTTTTTAAAAATAAAGTGTTTCAGGAGGTGTAGAAGAATCCCAAGAAGCTATGGTTGTGAACTTGAAAAGGGAATGACATTAGGCCTAGATGATTATCTATAAATTTGTTCTGTATAAATTTGCATAGTGCCACATTCAAAGATGCTCAAAGGCACCACCATCACCCTTTCAGACTATTTAAAAGCTTTTTAACTGATTTCATTGCTTCCATTCTTCATCTAGAAAGTATTGTCTACAGAGAAACTGGAGAGATCTTCAAAACATATAAATCATATAATATATTTTCTCTGATTAAACAAAAGAAGCAACCAACAAAACAAAACATTCCAGTGGCATCGCATCACATTTAGAATGAAATCGAAATCCTTAACCAGGCCCACAGGGGCCTACATTGATCTGATCTCATCTCCCTTCCCTGTTTCTCAGGCAGTAAGTTCCCTCTACATTGACCCCATTTATGCACAGAACATGTGTACTGGTTCCCTTATCAAGAAAGTACTTCTCTACCCCGAATCCTGGCCTAGCTTACTTCCTTACCTCATTCAGCCTTCTGCTCAAATGTCATCTTCTCAAAGAGGTCTTCCCTGACCTCTGTATCCCACTTTCTAGTATATTTCCCTGCTTTATTTTTCTTCATAGCACACCTAACATTAGCTTATATTATGTTATATTACATTATGTATCTGTTTTTTTCTATTCTGACTTCATTAGGATTTTCACTTCATTAAGGCAGGGGACCTTTCTCTGTCCCCTTTTTTTTTCTTTTTATTTCCAGTGCCTACAGAGTGCTTAAAAGTTAGTAATCAGTCAAGAAATAGTTAGTGAATAAACGAATGAAAAAACTGGAATTGAAAAATCTTTAAAGAACTCCCCTCTGCCAGCTATCATAATTTTGATAAAATTCTTAAATATTCATTCCCTAAGGCTGCTGTCCAAATTCCACAAACTGAGTGGCTAATGATAAATTTCATGTTATGCTGTGTAAACTAGGTGGCCTGAAACAAAATAAATTTATTCTCTCACAGTTCTGGAGCCTAGAAGTCCAATATCAAGGTGTCTACAGGGTTAGCTCCTGCTGAGTGTTCTGGGGAAGAATCTCAGAAGAAATCTGTCTCTTAATTTCTGCTGACAGGTAGCAATTTTTGGTGTTCCTTGGCTTGTAGATGCATCAATCCAATCTCTGCCTCCATCTTTACAAGGTATTCTCCCTGTGTCTATGCTTTCATATGGCTGTCTTGTTGTAAGGACAATAGTCAAAATGGATTAAATACTCATGCTAATTCAGTATGACTTCATCTTAGTTTAACTAATTATATCTGCAATGACTCTATTTCCAAATGAGTTCACATTCTGTGGTACTGAGGGTTAAGATCTCAACTGTATCTTTTTTGTTGGTGGGAAAGAGGAACAGATGGATTTCAACCCATAACATCCTGGAACCAAGTGCTTTAAGATCTTCACAACTTGGGGCACTTGGGCGGCTCAGTCAGTTGAGCATCCAACTCTTGATTTTGCCTCAAGTCATGATCCCAGGGTCGTGGGATGGAGCCCCCATGTTGGGCTCGTGCTGAGCATGATTCTCATCTTTCTCTCTTTCTTGAGATTCTCTCTTTATCTTTCCCTCTGCCCTGCTCATGCTCACTGTCCTAAAAAAAATTAATATCTCATTACTTGAACCAGATTAAAGAAGGTATTGGACCCCAAGACAAGGCACTGGAATCAAAAGTGTAGGAAATGTAAATAATGCAGGTGTTTTCTTTAATTCTGTTACTATTTCATGTAACAATGTTGTTAGTTGGAAAAAATGTTTAATGATCAATTTTCAGATATATTGTAAAATATTTTGCTTTTCTGAGTAATATTCATTCTATTCAACATTTTACACTGTTACTGTGTGAAGTGTAAAGAAAAGAAGCCTTTGTTCTTTGTAACTATTCTTCAGAGATAGCAGGAAAGAACTGACATTTTTAAAAACAGAAAGTAAACCTCAAATAGGCATAAACTTAAATATTTATAACCAGAGACCAAAATATGTGTTTCACATTTGCCAGTCCTCCCACATCACTTAATTGAACAGATGGGTTTTATACTGTGCCCTAAAAAACCCAGCTAACTTGATTTGTTGTTGTTGTTGTTGTTGTTGTTGTTGTTGTTGTTGTTTTGAAGCCTCAAGTGTGGAAATGAATTTAGAAGAATTGACCCTCTGTGGAACATCTCCTGCTCCAATTCAGATACACAGAAATTGAGTAAAATGATTGTATTAGCTTCTTTGGGCTGCTGTAACAAATTACCATAAATTGGCTTAAAAGAACAGAAACTTATTCTTTCGGAGGTCAGGAGGCTAGAAGCCCAAAATCAAGGTGTTGGCAATGCCATGCTCCCTCTGAAGGCTCTGGAAGAGAATTTGTTTCATGCGTCTCTGGTGGGTTGTTTGTCTCTTGGGGTTTGGGCTTGTACACATATCACTCCAGCCATGGTCTCTGTCTTCACATGGCTTTCTTCCCTGTGTGTATTGTGCTTCCAAGTCTCTCTCTTCTTAAAGGACACCAGTTGTGGGGTATAGGGCCCACCCTAATCTCATATGACTTTATTTAACTTGATTAGATCTGCAAAGACCCTATTTTTAAACAAAGTCATAGGTACCAGGTATTAGAACTTAACATATTTTGGGGGGACACAATCCAACCCACTACAATGGGTAATTTTTAAAATGAGAAACATAATACGTATACATATTTTTTTAATGTTTATTTTTGAGAGAGAGACACACACATACACAGAGTGTGAGCAGGGGAGGGGCAGAGAAAGGGAGACACAGTATCTGAAGCCATCCCCAGGCTCAGAGCCGTCAGCACAGAGCCCTGTGTGGGGCTCGAACTCACAAACTGCGTGATTATGACCTGAGCCAAAGTCGGACGCTTAACCAACTGAGCCACCAAGGTGCCCCTATACATAGTTTTTAGAGTTCAGTAGTCCTACTATGTTATAACAAACCTAGCAGCCTCTTGTTCCATCTCAAAAATCTACCAATTTCTGCTTTGCTGACACAAGAAATGGTCAGTTTTTAGCTGTTTCTTATGATATTTCACCCCATGTATTAATTCATATCTCAATTTTTGCTATTACCTATTAATGTCTTACTGTGGAAGATGAAAATTTAGCTTTCTAATACCCAAATACACATTTTCATCTTCTTCCACTTCTCAGTATAGTTATAGCACTATATTTTTGTTAAATGAATATTCAGTGCTTATATTATTGTGACTACGTAACTATTATTTATAGAAGGGCCATATAATGAACAGTAATTGAGTTGATTTTCTTTTACAACTTTTTATTCATGGTGTGAGTAATTGAATCTCTTTTACCCCCTTAATATTCTATGTAATAATAATAAATTTATTCCCAAATTCTGCCAGAGCTTCTCACTCTGTGTTCAGCCTCTTCAGGACATCTGTTACTTTCACTTCCGTCACAGAGCCCCCATAATCCTGCTCCCATATGGCCTGGTTTCTCTCTAGTTATCCTCTGTGGCTGTGATCTAAGAACTGTCATTCTGAGGCTTTCTTTCTCTCTCTCCTGTGTTGAAGGTCCCTTTCTGGAATATTTCCCTTTCTGGGTTTCTTCCCTCTTCTTGCTAGAGCACATCCTGTAATAATCACTTCCTGAGAAAAGGTATAGTAGGAGTGAAACACTTGAGTTCTTCAATGTCTGAAAAATATCTGTATTTTTACTATCATATTAAATTGATAGTGTGGCCATGTATACAAATTCCTAGATGGGAAATCAAATTCCTTCACAATTCTGAAGGTTTTATATCATTATCTCCTAGCTTCTAATTCATTGTTGAGATGGCTTTTGCCATTCTGATCCACAGTCCTTTGTACATGAGCTATTTTTATTTTTACTCCCTGGAAGATTTTAAGTTCTTATTTTTGTCCCCATTATGCTGAAATTTCACTATATGTCTTGGTGGAGGTCTTTTCTCTATTCATTATTCTAATTACAAACTGGACTGTTTCCATCTGGAAATGTGTGCCCTTCAGTTCTGCTGAATTTTCTTGAATTATTTCTTTCCTACATTTTTCTCAATTCTTTCTTTTTGACATTATCCTTATTTGGATGTTAGACCCCCTGTACTGGAATTCCATTTTTAATATCTTTTCTCACATTATCTGTATCTTTAATTAATCATTTTACTTTTGGGAAGATATCTTCAACTTTATTTCTAACCCATCCAATATATCCTTAATTTTTGCTATCATAGGTTTTAATTTTAAATAACTATCTCATTTCTCCTTTTTATATCATCCCATTCTTATATATCTTTTCATCTCTCTAAGGATTTTATTGATTTTGGGGGGGAGGGGGTTCTCTGTATTTTTCTGTTTCCCCTTGTTTGTTTACTTCTCTGTTTGTTTCTATTACCTCTCATGCAATGGGATTTATTCAAATTCTGGTAGTGCTTGATTTTTCTGTCATATTTATGAATGGGATATTGATAATGAACTCCATGTACATGGGTAAAACTTACCTTAAAATTATGTGTAGGCCCATTTCTTTGGTTGGATGACCCCAAGCCAATAGCACCTTTAAGCTTTTTCCTAGGGTGGGCCCACTTTTCTAAAAGAGGAATCTTCTGTCCTCTTGCCTCTAGGATAAAAATTTGGCTGTCAACAGGTAGACAGATTCTCATTTATCCTGCTACTTTTCATATGGTACTACAACCCCACCCTCACCTCTGCCAGGTTAACCCATGTCCAGAGACCATTTGGTTCAATCCATCCACTTGTTTGCTGAAACAAAGGAGAGCAAGTTACTTGTCTGGGGTTCTAACTGCTTGTTTTAAAGAACTTCAATTGGTGCCCAGGTGACTCAGCTGGTTAAGTGTCCATCTTGATTTTGGCTCAGGTCATGATCTCACAGGTTCGTGAGATTGGGCTCCATGCTGATAACACAAAGCCTGCTTGCAATTCTCTTTCTCTCTCTGCTCCTCCCTCACTCATGCTCTTCAAGTTGAAATGAAAGGATGCTAGAGCATAACTCAAAGCCAAATGAAGATATAAAGATCTCCAGTAAAGGTAAACATATGAACAAATATAAAAAAACAGTATTATTATAATTTTTGTTTGTAACTCCACCTTTCATTTTCTATAAGATTTAAAAGACAAATGCCTAAAAAATAATTATTAATTTATGTTAATAGGTGTACTATATCCAAAGATGTAATTTGTGACATCGATAAGAAAGTGGAAGAAGAGCTGTAAGAGAGTAGAATTTCTGTATGGGATTGTTATTAGGTTGGTATAAACTTAAAATAGATTGTTACAATTTGGGATGTAATGTACTGAAAATAATATAGATGAATTGGACCTAACAGACATACATAGCATGCAGAATACTCCAGCAAACAACAGTAGAATACACATTTTTCTCAAGTGCACATTAAAGATTCTCAAGGATAGACCAAATGCTAGACTACAAAACAAGTCTTAATAAATGTAAAAAATATTGATATTATACACAGAAACTTCTCCAACTTCAGTGAAATGAAACTGGAAATCAGCAGCAGAAGGAAAATTGAAAAATTCACAAGTACGTGAAAATTAAATGATACATACCTAAATGATCAATGGTCAAAGAAGAAATCACAAAGAATATTAGAAAATATCTTGAGACACATGAAAACAAAAACACAACATTTCAAAACTTATGGCTGGCAGCAAAAACAGTGCTAAAAGGGAAATTTATAGATATATTAAAAAAAGAGATGTCAAATCACTAAGGTACTTAACACCTTGAGGGACCAAAGAAAGAACAACAAACTGAAACCTGAAGCTACTAGAAATAAATAATAAAGAGTAGAGATATATTAAATGGAGAATATAAAAGCAATAGAGAAAATCAACTAAACCAAGATTTGGTACTTTGAAAACAAAATTGACAAATCATTAGCTAAAATGGCTAAAAAAAAAAAAAAAAGGAAGAGAGAAGATTCAAATTACTAAAGTCAGAATTGAAAATGAACACATTACGACATATTCTACAAAAATAAATAGGATTATAAAAGCATACTATGAACAATTGTACACCCACAAGTTGGGTAACCTGCATGAAATGGAGAAATTTCTGGCAATAGAAAATCTGGCAAGACTAAATCCTGAAGAAATAAAAATCTAAATAGACACAAAACAAGTAAGGAGATTGAATCACCAGGGGTGAAACTTCTCACCAGGGGTGCCTGGGTGGCTCAGTCCGTTAAGTGTCCAACTTTAGCTCAGGTCATAATCTCACTGTTCACGAGTTCAGGCCCCGCGTTGGACTCTGTGCTGACAGCTCAGAGCCTGGAGCCTGCTTCATATTCTGTGTCTCCCTCTCTCTCTTTGCCCTTCCCCTCCCCTGCTCTCTCTTTCACTCTCCCTCTCAAAAATAAACATTAATTTTTTTTTACATGGGGAAAGGATTTGAATAGACTTTTCTCCAATGAAAATACAAAACTGGCCAAAAAGCACACGAAAAAATGCTTAACATCACTAATCATAAGGGAAATGCAAATCAAACCCGTAATAAGATACCACTTCACATCCATTAGCATGGCTATTATCTAAAAACAGGATACATGTGTTTGCCACAATGTGAGGTTGAAACCTTTGTGCATTCTGGATGGGAATATAAAATGGTGCAGTTGATGTGGAAAACCATATGCCTGTTTCTCCCAAAATTAAATATAGAATTTCCATATGATCCAGCAATTGCACTTCTAGATATATATCTAAAAGAAATTGAAATCAGGAACTCACACAGATATTTATACACGCGTGTTCATAGCAGCTTTATTCACAGCACCCAAAAGGTAGGACAACCCAAATGTCTATTGACAGATGGATAAACTGCATGTCTAAATACATCCATATAATGAAATATTACTCAGTCTTAAAAAGGAGTGAAATTCTGTTACATGCTACAACATGGATAAACCTTGGAGACACTATGCTAAGTGAAATAAGACAGACACAATAGGACAAATACTGTATGATTCTACTTTTATAAGGTACCTAGAGTAGTCATATTCATAGAGACAGAAAGTGAAATAGTGGTTACCAGGGACTGATGGAGGAAGAAGGGGTGAGTTACTGTTTAATAGGCACAGAGTTTCAGTTTGGGATGATGAAACTTTCTGGATATGAGTAGTGGTGATGGTTGTAGAGCGTGAATGTAGTTAATGCCACTGACTTCTATACCAAAAATGTTAAAATTGTAAATTTTATGTTATGCATATTTTACCACAATACAAAAAATTAAATATTGGGTGGAGCTCAGAACAAGAAAAGTCTATGTAAGGAATCCATATCGCCACATAAGCTTCTCTGTCATTTGGGCCATGTGACCCAGCAGGTATGATGCTGAAGTATCTGTGATAGGTTAGTGATACTGTAGGAAGCTTTTGATGATCTTCTATTATTGAATCTTATATGGGCTTTTAGGACTTTGTAACTAAGTTATGTCCTCTTCTTTACATAACTATTCCCTTTTTGAGAAATTGTTTTGGCTTACTACCAGGCCCTAGTAGAAACTGAACGTTTGACCATGAGCTAACAAATTACCTTGTGACCTGAGTAGCTCATAATATACTAAATGTATCCTGATACACCAAACCATAAAGTTGGTTGTGCCCAGGAGTACTCCATCATTAAGTAGAAGTGGTATGCATGAGATCAAGGTCAAGCAAGTCTCTCTCTCTTTTTAATGTTTATTTATTTATTTTGCGAGAGAGAGAGCATGAGAGGGGGAGGGTGGAGAGAGAGAACTCCAAGCAGGGTGCATGCGGTCAGCACAGAGTCCAATGCAGGGCTCAAATTTATGAACTGTGAGATCATGACCTGAGCCAAGATCAAGATTTGGAGGCTTAACCAACTGAGCCTCCCACGTGCCCCTCAAGAAAGTCTTTTAAGGCTCAAGTAAATTGTATGAACAGTGTCCCAGTTGTCCATAATCTCTACTACTACTACATTGCCTCCTCCCTCTCAACTTTCATCCAAGGCATTATTGTTAGCCCCCTATGTCCTGCTGAGTGACAGAATAAAACTATTTGGGTCTGACCTAACAGTAGTTCTGTATTCTATGGTGCAGAAACCAGATAGCTACAGCACTATTTCTACTCTTTGGGTAGTCCTAAAGGTGATGAAGGGAAATACTATGGTTGGGAGAAAACTTAAAACAATGCACCTAATTGCTCACTTTGTCTGAAAAGAAAGATAGCTAGGTGTATGGATCATACTGATTCATGGGCAGTGTCTTACTGGTGGGATAGTCTGGAACTTGGAAGGAACATGATCGGAAAATTGATGACAAAGAGGTCTGGGGAAGGGGTATATGTGGATAGATTGAATGGGCAGAGTGTGTCTCATGTGATTCCAAAGAGAAATTTCATTAGAGGATGATCATAATAATCAGTTGGATGAGTGATACATTCTATGTATGTTAGTCAGCCTTTCCCCCCATTTATCCCTGGCCCTGACCAACAGACTCATGAACAAAGTGGCCATGACGGCATGGTACAAGTGAGATGTGGGTTCAGCACATGGATTTCCACTCAATAAGGCCAATCTGGCTACCACTATTGCTAAGTGCCCAATTTGCTAACAGCAAAGTCCACAACTAAGCTTCCATTTCCTAGAAGTGTCTCCCATCCACGAGGTACATTGAATTGGGCTACTTTCATTATGGAATGGGCAGTCCTTTTTTCTTACTGAATAGATACTTCTTCTGAAAATGAATTTCCTTCCCCACATACAGTGCTTCTATCAAAACCACCAGGTATGTTAGATTTATGCAATGTTTTACTCACCATTGTGTTATTCCATATAGCATTACTTTTAACCAAGAAACCCATTTTACAACAAATAAAGTCAGCAATGGGTTCATGCTCATATAATTCACTAGTCGTATTATGTTGCTTATTATCCTGAGATAGCTGGCTTGATAGGATGATTGAAGGCCCTCTTTCTTTTCTTCTTATGATAAAAATTTACTATTTTAACCATTTATAATTGTACACTTCAATGGCATTAAGTACATTTACAATGTTGTGCAGTCATCACCGCTATCTAGTTCCAAAACTTTCATCACCCCAAAAGGAAACCCCATACCCATTAGGCAGTCACTCCCCATTCCTCCCTCTCCTCAGTCCCTGGCAACCATTAATTGGCTTTCTGTCTTTATGGTTTGCCTATTCTGGATAATTTATGAAAATGAAATCATACACTATGTAGCCTTTTGTATCTGGCTTCTTTCACTCAGCATGTTTTCAAGGTTCATCCATGTTGTAGCATTGAAATGGCCTCAGAAGACTCAATAATCTCTCCATCTAAGTGAAAATACCTTGTGTAGCTAGGGTAATGTCCTCCAAGTTTCAGCATATGTTCTAAATTTAAATATATATTCATGATTTAGGAATCAAGAGGTGGGACTGGAAGTGGATCCTGTTTTATCCCTAGTCAATCAAATGCAAGATTTTGTTTCCAATTACTGTAGCTTTGGGTTTGCTTGTCTAGAGGTCTTAGTTCCAAAGGAAGGATGCTTCCACCAGGAACATCTTGAACAAACCAAGAGTTCAATTAGTCTGTAAATTGAGACTGCCTTGTGCTATTTAACCAACATGCAAAGAAGGGGGTTACTCTCCTGCCTAGAGTGATCGATTTTGACTGTTAAGCTGATCTTGAGTTTCTGTTACATGGGAATATGCCTGGAATGCAGGAGATTCTTTGGGGGTGCTTCTTAGTATTACCATACTCTGTTATATGGGTTAATGGAAAAAAACACAGCAACCCAGTAGAAGTAGAACCTCTAATGGTCCAGATTTTTCAGGAATAATAATATGGGTTGCCACATAAGTGAAGAAACTATTATCAGCTGAGATGCTTGCTGAAGGCAAAGGGTATATTAAATTGGTATTGGGGGAAAAAAAGAAAGTAGTTATAAGTAGTCATTATGATTACATTGCCAGTTGCAGATACAAGGACTATAATAGTTGTGAGCATTTTCCCCTCATTTTGATATGAATACATTTGTGTATGTATTAACCGATTATTTTCTCCCCCCCCCCCATTCCCCTAAGATGTGTTAATAGTGGCTAACTTTATATCTTAGTGTTTAAGTTACAGGACATCAAAGGAATAATATGACTTATCAAGAAGAGGGATGAACATCATTCAAAGACTCTATCCTCTTTTGGGGAGGGAGGGAGCTGTCTCAGGCTGTATGATAGTTGCATCATATGGACATAAGCATGATTTTACTATGATCTTTATTTTAAAATTAAATATGATTTAAAAAAGTGTTTCTGGAGGTCAAGTTGACAAGAGTTTGGACTGGGGTGGTTTTGCACTATCAACTTAGCTAAGTTGGAAATACATTTCCCAGAATTCTCTTCTTTTTAGGGTTTTGGTTGGCAACAATAGAAATTTGCAAGATTTGAGAAGTGGAAGTGAAGCACCAGCCATTACACTTGGTAGGTCCATGCCAGGTCCCAAGCACTGCTGTAATTTTACACATGATTTGCTGACTCACCTTACTAGCTAGGGAGGAGCAGGGCCTGCAGCTCCTCTAGCTTCTCTGTCTTAGATGAGGCGTGTGTACAGCAAATCTCTCTCTCTCTCTATATATATATACATATATACATACATACATACATACATACATACATACACATATCACATATCTTCTATTGGTTTTGTATTTCTGGAGAACCCTAATATGCTCCCCAATACTGTAAAGAACACTGAGAACAGTTGAAGTCCTGATCTGCATGGTGTGGTGGAAATGCATGGTTCTGAAATCACACAGAACAAAATTCAGTGGCACAAATGACTTATGCTCTTGGAAACTGATTCCTCATCTGTAGAATTGGTATCAAATTTTACGTATGTGAATATTGTGAAGGGTTAAGTTAAACATTATATGTAGAATACCTGTCATGGCTCACAGTGGGTGCATAGTAAATGTTAGCTCCCCTCTCTGCTGAAGGGAGATGCACTGTTTAATTAGTGCCCTGAATCTTATCAAATGATTTAATGGAAGGGAGTCTCTTAAATGTTATTAAATGTGACAGTAATTTGGCATATACAGTTTTATATGACACGAATACCATCTCTGGGTGTTTAAATGTATACAGATTTCAAACATTATTTGAGGTTAGTTCTGCCACTATTTTGAGTAAGATCTAGGGCAAGTTATGTTTCCCTAAACCTAGTTTCAACTTAGTATTATCCCATGGGGTTTTTGTCAGAACAAGAGAGAGTGCTTAGCTTAATCCCAAGCATACAGCAGATGCTCAATATATGTACTAGATATTGTGGGACTAATTAGGGTTTCCAAGAGGAGTTGGGTCAGTTGTTGCACTAAAGGGGAGCTTGCCATCTAGTGAAGACAATATCCATGAAACCACAGGGGAAGTTATATTTGTTTTAATAGTAGCACACAAGTAGAGAAATAACCATGGAAGAGGTAAAGTTTTAAGTGATGTAAAAGAAACAGATGCTGTGGAAAGATGATAAAAAGTCTTGCAGACTTTTATTGATTTATGGAACCATGAGCAGTGGATACCTGATATCCTCGGTAATGATCTGCCATCTTGCCAGTGGCTAGTCATAGCAAATAAGTGGAAGGGTGGGTGCCCTGAGAGCAGAGCCGAATCAACAATTCTGCCAGCAGGAAAGAGCTTGTTCAGGCCGACATCCCAGGGGCTGGAATGCATTTGTAACAATGGATTGCAGTTTAGGGAGAAATTTGACAAAATGAACCTGCAAATGACGTATCCAACTTACAAAGCAGGTCAAGAGCTCTTTACTCTCTCTGCTTTCTAAAAATCAAAGCCAACAAACCAAAACAGTTTTGGTAAAAGGTCATGCAGGATCCTTTTTTCCTTTGTCTTCTCAGTATCATCCTTTCTTTCTCATTTTTTCCAGTGCATACTCTCACTTCTTCTTTCTCAGTCTCGGTGTTTCCCCACCACCCCTTCACCCTCTCGTCTCTCCCGCATTCTCGACTCCTCTCTTCTCCCCTTGGCCCGGGACAGCCCTGGGGCCCGTACCTGCCTGGGGAGAGCCCCAGCCGAGCCCCGCCAAGGGACTGGCAGTGACGTAGCGGGGAGGATGGTGCCCGCGCGGTCCGCTGACGTCACTGCCGCAGCGGTCCCCAGCGAAGCCCAAGAATGGGAATTCAAGGAGGGAAGCACAGCGGTGACCCCGCAGTTAAGGCTGAGCGCTGCCACTGCGCCCTGTGCTTCGGGTCTCTGGGGTCAGAAGGCCCGAATCTTGCTTGTAGACAGGCTGAGCCCACCCCACACCCTCAGCGCGCTCGAAAGCAAGAGTTTAACGATAAGGGGAATGTCCCCAAACGGTGGGGCCTCGTGCGCACGCGCCTTGTGTGGAGGGCAGATAAGGGAGAGCTGGGCGGGTGCTATGGGTTGAGGTTGGTAGGAGAGGAGGAAGGGGGCCAGTGTGTGGCGGGAGGGGACAGTGACCGAGTGCAGAACCGGAGCGAGACGGTTCACCCCCACCGCCGCTAACCCGTCTCCCAGGGCGCTGCGGAGGCGCGGGGCCTGCGGCGCGGCGTCGTGACGTCAGGGTGGCGGCGGCCGTGGTTGGCGCACCGTCCGCGGCTGCAAAGTGTGAATTACGCCGGGCTCGCGCCGGCGGCGGAGTGAAGTCAGGCTCCGGGGGAGGGGAGGGGCAGGACGGTGGCGGCGGCCCGAGCTGGTGGCTGGTCCCAAGCCCCGTGCGACCTGGGTCTCGCCGCTGGCTCCAGCCGTCTTTTCTTGCACCGCTTTCTTCTGTCTTTGCTCCACTCCTGCTCTGCTCTGCCCGGACCCGTTCCTCCCGGCCGAGGAGATCTGGGGCGGCAGGGTTCCCTCTCCCACTTTGCCTGCGCTGCCCCCGCTTGCACCCCGGAGCCGGGCGCGCGCCGGTCCTCGTAACTGTCGCCGCGGCCGCCGCAGCGTCTTCCCACCGGCGGCCCGGGCGGAGCGTTGGGGTGGGAAGGCGTGAGCGCGGCTTCCCGGGGTCGGCGCCCGCCCTCCCTGCCCCCGCCTCGGCCCGGCGCCCCCGAGCCGCGGCCCCTTCCCAGCACAGGGGCCGGCGGCCGCGGCTGGGCGGGCGCCGCGCGGGGGCAGGGCGGGCGTATTCAATGGAAGTATGTTACCAGCTGCCGGTGCTGCCCCTGGACAGGCCGGTCCCCCAGCACGTCCTCAGCCGCCGAGGAGCCATCAGCTTCAGCTCCAGCTCCGCGCTCTTCGGCTGCCCCAATCCCCGTCAACTCTCACAGGTAATCGCCGGCGCCGCCGCCACCGGGGCCCCACACTTGGGGGGGCTTCTCTTTTGTTTCCCTTTTCCCACCCTCTTCCCTCTTCCCACCTCCGCGACACCCCTGGTCTCCTAGCCATTTACCCCAGACCCAGCATGGTTCATTGTTTAGAGATTTCTACGCTGGCCCCTCGATTCGAGAGCCTTTTCTTTTATCCTCGGGCTTTACACCTTGAGTGCCCCGGCCTTCTCCGACCACCCCCACTGCCAAACCTGGTGGGCTTTGGAGTCCTTAAGACCTTCCCCAGGCCCACCCCCCTCCATGCTCCGTGGTTTAAGCTTCAGGGATGACTCTTTTCCTCAGATCCAGTCGACGTCTGGATCTGAAGTCGGGCCTCTCTAACCTTAGTTGTGGCCCTGGGCACACCTGTCCCCCCTCCCCCATACGCACACCTGTGCCGCGTTTGAGCCTTGCCTACCCCCAGCTCCCGCGCGCCCCGTGGCGTTCGGATGGTCCTGCGGTTCTTCGAACAATAGGCCAATTCCTCCTCGGTGTTCGCCAGCTCCTATTCTGTGGATGGACCTTAAGTGCTTTGAAAAAAAAGTATCGAGAGTGCTTCTCTGAAGCTTAGGTTTCCGCAAAGTTGATAGCCAGGTTTTTAATTTGATAAGGAGATTTTAGGAGAGAAACTCCTAATGAGCACTCACAGGAAGACTTTGTTTTGAATGGTCCAATACCAGTTGCTCCTGAGAATTTCGGTTTTTTCTTTGGTGATGCTGTTGGCCCAACTCCTTAGTTCTGGCTGATTTTGATTGCCAGATTTAAAATAGGCAAAAAGAATTTTGTTTACATTTGAACTAAGTGCCCTCCATTTCTGCTTTCAGAATGTTAAATGTTCATGATCAGTTTTTAATTTAATTCAATTATTTTTATTTTTACTATTGGTTAGTATAAGTATCTTTTATGGAACATATTTTCTCTCTCCAATTGTATTGTAAATATCCTGAGCCAGGTCTGTATTTTTTTTTTTTTTAACCGGTAGTGTGGATAGTACCTCGTGGAGATTTTGCTTATGATAGGTGTGTCCAGTATTTGCCATTTGCTTCTTTGCCTAAATTGTAGAGAGAGCAAGAGACCATTTGGATTTTTCTCTGAATTGTTTTTATTTAAAATCAGACTTCTATCATGGGACAAGATGGTATGCTGATGAGGTCAGAGCCAACTTTAATGGTTACTCTAATAGTTTAAATAATACTGTGTTGTTATTTTGAAAGTTAGGTCCGTGCTCTGCCTCTATAGTACTGCTTAAAGCATCTGCAGGTTCCAAAATTAATGTTGAAGAAATGTTAATGCATTGCTGGAAAAGGTTTTTAATGGTAGTAATTAATAGTTTTTAATGGTAGTAACTTTTTTTCACTTAGAAATATTATTTTACTGTCTCAGATTACAGGCACATAACTAATGCCCATTTCCAGTTCAGTCTGCATAATAAAGGTGACCAGTAATCAGTTATAAAATTATAAAATACAGAAAAAGTCACTTGTGCTCCCTGGGGAGAAAATGAATGAGAAAGGAGATTCCAAGAGTATTAAAACAAGTAAGGCTGACACCAGGGGTTTTTACCAGTTGTCTTAATTAATCCTCAGAGACCAATTTTAAGCCCTACTCCTCTTTGACTCATTTCCTAGCCTTAGGTTTAAATGGGTAATGGAATTTTAAAAATATGATTGTGGCAGATAAAGCAAATATTGTAGAGCCACACCATCTCTTACTCCTGAAACTTAAAAAAAAAATTTTCTGCACCCCAAATATAGGAACTTATGAAAATTTGGACAGGAAGTTTCCTGAATTTACACTTTTTATCAAATTATTGTTGCTCAACATTAAAATGAAGATAAACTTACCATGGTTTGAAATGGTTACCAAGATTTTGAGTATCATTTAAAACTAAAGCATATGTTGCTAGTGATTTCTTTAGGGCTAGATGGGAATGTGTAATAGAAAAAAAGGTATAAAATTTTGGAATCTTATTCAGAGCTCTCTAAAATAAATATTTGGTTAAATCAGAACCCTTGAATCTTCAGTTCTTAAGTCTAAAGCTGTAGAAATTGTAAAAAACTGAGGTGGTTTTGTAGTTTAATATTAAAAAAAAACCCACACAACAACCCTGTTTTTATTAAGTGCTAAGAAGTTGTTTTTTCTGAGTTTTTCTATTTTAGAATATGTTCAAAACTAGCAATCTTTTTAGTTATTTTCACCATAATATTACTTACCAACTTCACAACACAAGTACTTAATACTTGTTGGATGAGTGAATAAATAATGAAGCTATCTCTGACTATCAGTTTTAAATATGAAAACAACGTAACGACTTTTATCAGGGTATAGCAGTAATTTATCCAGAATTTGGTTTGGAACTTGTAACTGCAAACTTTAAGAGATTCAGGAAATAAATAGAAGACGGAACAACCAAAATATAGATTTGAGGATCCTCTCAAAGCCTGTGTGTTTTAGGCAAAATTCTGACAAACTTGTTTTGCAAGTAGCAGCAAATTTGAAGGGAGTTGGAGGCTGCTTGAGTCAGGTTCACACTGATACCAGCAAAAGTTGACAGCTGACACACCAAAGCTGGGGATCAGAAGAAAAACTCTTCAAAGCCAGCAACTTTTAAAAAAGAACCCTGGGGACATATAGTTTAGGAGCTTGAGTGCTGTACAACACAATAATTATCAGTCAAAATAATATTTAATTGAATCTTTTTAAAAATCGAAAGATTCCCACTTAAAAAAGAAATCTCCATGCCAAACAATGTAAGTGTTGGTGCTTAAATGGATAAGAGTGAGTTATCTGAAAAATTCATTTCTTTGGAGCACCAACTGTCCTAAGAATGCCAAGTAAATGAGGCATTAACTTTTTGTTTTAAACCAGGTCATGTACTACTTTCTTGAAGGTTAATATGAGTTTTTTGAATTATTTGAAAAAAATCAGGATAAGAGAAGTTTGTTTTGCCATTTTGAGCTATCTGTTGTTGATAGCTGAGGTTAAAGATTTATCTTGCAGAATAAAGTTGTTATTTAGAAAGAATATTGTGAGAACAGAAATTGTCTTGTTCACTGCTGTGTCCACAGTGCTTTGCATGGGTCGGTGCTCAGTAAATGAGGAGGTTGAGTTAGTGTAACGATGGCACCGACAGCACTGCACCTGCAGTTAATTTAGTCAGATTTTCTAAGCACTGTAGATAAATATTATTTGTGTTAGAAATTTGTGGTCTAGTTTTTAAAATTTATTATAAATCAATGGTATATATTATTATGGAACAAAATATTGGGATCTTTTTCTTTGAAGGCATTATATTTTTAGAGCAGTTTTAAGTTCACAGCGCAATTGACTGGAAGGCAGAGAGATGTCCCATGTGCTTTCTGACCTGGTGCATGCATAGTCTCCCCTGTTATCAACATCCCCCAACAGGGTAGTACATTTGTTACAATTGTTGAACCTACATTGCTGCATCATTACCACCCAGAGTGCATAGTTTACATTAGGCTTCATTCGTGGTGTCTTTTTTTTTTTTTTTTTTTTAATACAGAAACTATTCCACAGATATTTGCTAAACACCTTCTGAGAATGAGGCTCCTTATGTTGAGTACTAAGAAAATGTAAAGAATTAGAAATTGAAAACAAAAATCACTTGTGATGGGACACCTGGGTGGCTCAGGCAGTAGAGTGTCCGGCTCTTGGTTTCGGCTCAGGTCATGACCTCACGGGTTCATGGGTTCTAGCCCTGCCTTTGGCTCCACACTGCCCTGTGGAGCTTGCTTGGCCTTCTCTTTCTCTCCTTCTCTCTGCCCCTCCTCCGCTCACTCTCTGTCTCAAAATAAATAATCTTAAAAATCACTTGTGAGCTTGCAAACCTAGCCATGTTTTTCTTTGATGCATTATATTCCTTATGCATAAACATTTTTCACTTATAGTATACATCTCTGTTGTTTTTAGCAGTTCTGTTAGTATATGACAAATTATCAAGGCAGAACAGTTCAAAGTCCCTTGGATAAAAGTTGGTTCTTTAAGGAAGCTTGCAGGATTGTGGTAGGGGAAATAATATGATGTGATGGAATTTATTGCCAGTTACCAAGGTGTAATGAGACTACAAGAAGGTATACCCAAATTTCCTGCATAAATCAGGGGGAACCTCACACAGTAGTTGAGGCTTAGGCCAAAGCCTGAAGATTAAGTAGATAAAAGGGTGCATATAAGGGAAGGAGGATAGAGGATGGTCCAGGTAGCTGTGTAGATCAGCACTATCTAACAGAACTTGTGATGATGGAAAGTGCTAGGTAAGCACTTGAAATGTGGCTTGTCTGACTAAGGAACTGAATGGTAAATTCAGTTTTATTTAAGTAGCTGCATATGGCTTGTGGCTACTGTCAGAATACAGTATAGTTTTATATATACCTAATGAACATTAGTAGTGATGATGTGTTGATCTATGAGTAATTTATTCTCTGAATGTTGAATGTTAGAGTTGTTTCAGGTCTTGGTGTTGTATATAAAACTTTAATACTTTCGTGCATGTTTGTTAGAGTAGGATCACTAGGTTGGCTCAAGAGGTAAGAATATTTTTTGGTTTCCTAGAATGTTCTGTCCTTACTTAGATAAATGATTATCTCTCTTTCAGTATAATATTATAATGATTATGATATTATGAGATTATAATACTATATAATTATTTAATAAACATTTTATAAATATTTTGTAAACATTTATATAAATGTTTTACTGTGTCAGTAGATGCACTGTGGTATGCTGAGTTTGTTTCAACTTGCAGTAAGCAAAATGGACACTTTCTGAAGTGCTTCTGTGCATTTGCATTTCTTTTGTCAAATTTCATTTGCATATCTTGTGCTCATGTGTAAGGACTGTTATATATCAAATATCAGTTTGTAAATGTGCATTATTCCAAATTACTGTTACCACAGTAGTTGCCTCTTCGCAAATCGACATTCAGAAGACAATACAGGGGATAGTGGGAGCAGTTGGTGGGATATCCTGGGAGTGGTTCAGTTGCTGAGACTTTCCTCCCTGTCCATTTCCCTAACACTTGTTTTGTTGGGATCTTAGTTTCATTTTTCTGTTTTCAGAAATGTTTCAGACTTTGATTTAAATTTAATACTATCATGTTTGGCTCTTCTGAAGTAATGTATATTTATGCTATACTTCAAATATATGCTCAAACATAATATTAATGTAAATCTATAGTGTATTTGGAGTGTTCTGATTGAGGAGTAGGGTGTTCAAATTGCTAGTTTATAAGTTGTCATCAGGAACACATTTAATGTATGGGATGTGATTTGAAGAGGTTTTAGACCTATGCCTAGATTTTTCTGCTTTGTTGCTATGCTTAGAGTTCCATCAGCTGTACATACTGCCTACCCAAGAATTCTTTTTTAAACACAAATGTCCTGCAAGAGGTAAAATATTACATCCTTTTCAGGAAACAAAGATTAGGGAGCTCATTTTGGATGGAAAGAAGGAGAGGTATTATCCATTCTCTTTGAGGCAGTTTGATAAGGCTTCTAATACATTAGGGTAAGTTTCAACCCATCGTTCCTTCCTTTTTTTTTCTTTTCATGAAGAAAATTTTTAGAATAATTTTAGGGAATTGACTTCTTTTCTAGGGATGAGTATAGAGACAAATTTGGGAAGAGAAGAGCTGAAGAAAGAGGAAGTAGACAAAGCTTAGCTTAATTCAGATTTTTTGCCTGGGACTATTGATAGCCATTTAGTAGGATTAAATATACTTAGGAAATTTAGGTGGTAAAGAACTCTCATTGCATGCAGATCTTAAGGAATTTAATTTTCTGTACTAAAGACTGTGTTTATATAAAATCTAGTTTTGTTAGAAGTCGTTTGACTAAAGATCTTTAAAATCTGGGCATTCTTACATTCTGTTTGGCCACTCCAGAAAAGTTCAACAATTAATTTTTAATCTTCTAATTTAGAAACAACTTAAAACTTTTTTATTGTACATATTGCTTGGATCTATTTGAATTGAGAGAAAAAATTGAGTGTTTATTCTCTTCCTCATTTAAATGGCCTGTTCTTGCCTAAATGTAACATAGACTGTTGATTTTTATATTGTTGTCAAATGTGTCTTTCAAAAGGTTATTCACAAAATAAATTATACTTTTGTATGTTTGCATTCAGGTGTAGTATATGAGGAAAGGAAGTAGATCAGTAGTATGTTCGGAAAGGAAAAAAACCCTACATTTGTAGATGAGTCTTTGAAGCTTGCAGAACTTCATTTTAGCTGCTGGCAGGTACCCTTCCTAATGGACCAGTGCCAGTGATCTTATGGTTGAAATCAGAAGTGTCTCTTGTCTCCTTGTAATTTTGAGTAAGAATTGTAGGTGACTGCTCCATTCCTCCACCTGCTGGTGGATATGGCTCTTCATTTTCTGAAGATGATGGCAAGAGGGAGGAGAGGATGAAAGCAGAGCAGGGCAGAATTTGGAGAAGAAGATGAGTTGTTAATTGGTTAACATCTACTCCATCGTCTGTGTTTTGGGTAGACCAAGCTCTAGCTCAAGACCATGTAAAGTACTTGACAAATGGTGCTTAATAAAGATGCAGTAGTCTTGCTTCAGTGGTAATTGTTTCTATTTATTGAATACCTCCTACATGCCAGATACTATAATTAATATTTTTAATCTTTCCAAAAACCCTTTGAGATAAGTGATATTACTCCCATTTTCCCAAGGAGTAAACTGACCTTAGAGACATTACTACATTACTTGCCCAAGGCATCACAAGAACTTCAAGAGTGTTCCACACCCTCACATTTAACCTGGCCTGCCTTGTTGGTGAAAGTGAGGTAAATACAGTCTTTTAGGTTTATGGATTATAGATTTTGTTGGCTCGTGGATCTGGATATGGAAAACAAATTGGATGATTTGAAGTGATAACCTTTACTCTGGTCTTTTCAAATCACATCTGGATTTTGTTCTAGATGCCACTTTCTAGGGGAACATGACTAGGTTAAATCATACTCTGAAATACCAAGGTGATGAGGTAATTTGAAAGCATATTGTTTGATATGTGAGTGAAGAAATTGGAGACATTTAGCTTGGAGAAAGGAATCCCCAAGATTTGGGCCAAAAGGATAGGGATAGAAGAGCAGTTGGTGAGAGACGGTAAGAGTGTTGCTGTCTTCCAATATGTGAAGGACTACCATGCAAATGAGAAAAAGGAGGGGAGTTAATTTAGATTTTGTTTGGTTTTATGTTCTTGATTGCTATACCCTGTTTCTACTTTGTGAGGGTTGTTGACAATATACAGGAGAAGATACAAACTTAAAGTTGTCACTTGTCCAAGGTAACACAGCTAGGTAGTGGAAATGGATCAAATCCTAGGTCATTCTGACCTGACCCTAACACCTATGCATTTTCTTCTACTTCCTTTTACAACATGGGAAAAGGATGTTACCGCAAAGAGTAGAATGGGATGAATAGGTAAAAGCAATAGGGAAATAGGGAGATCTTGTGTGTAATCATACTAATAAAGAAACAAACTAAAAGAATGATACTTGCTTAAGATTGACAAAGTAAAAAAAAAAAAAAAAAAAACAAAACAAGTGTATGACATGAAGATTGTGCTACGCAGTGCTAGTAGGATTATAAATTGTAAATTTGCTGACAGGTAATTTAGCAGTTGAATAAAAAAATTAATACTTTGCCTTACTTTTGGGACTCTATCCTCAGCAAATAACTAGAAATGTAGATAAAGATTGATCTTCAAGGATATTCATCACGTATTCATCACTGTGAAAAATTAGAAACAACAAGTAATTTATAAATGATTAAATAAATTATAATATTGTGAGTATTTAGTATTTGTTATTTCTATATTATGTAACCACAAAAATGCTTTGAAAAATTTAAAGGATATATGATAAGTAGTTTACAAATGATTGACTAAAAGTTAATATTTCTTAGTTTTGCTATATTATATATCCATTAAAATATTTTGAAGAATTTGAAGAATACATAATTGCATGGGGAATTGCTTATAACATAATTAAGTGAAAAAATAAAAACAAACTGAGTATCAACAGTTTATCCCAATTTTGTTTAAAACTAAATCACAAAATATATACATATTTACACACCATGCATACTCAAACAAAAAAAAGGAAAAAAAAAAAGCCAGATGTATCCCCAAATGCTAACTGAAGCTATCTCTGTATGTTAAATTTTAACTAATTTTTAACTTTTTGTTTAGAATTTTGTGTAATTTTACCATTGTTTTTCTGCTAGCATAAATCTTTTTTTAAATCACAATAATCTTAGAAAACGTGCAACAAGTTGTATTTGGGCCCGGATCTCTGACAGTGATGTCCCGACAGAGAGCAGGGTACTTCATGAGGCTATAAATTGACAACAGCTTGAAAGATACCTGGATAAGGATATTGTCAAAGGGATTGACTCTTTTGGTTCCTTCCAACTTCATGATTCTCTAATTTCTTTGAGTAACTCAATTATATGCATGACAGGTAATTTTGTATAGCTCTAATAAGTATAAAGTAGTTTCATCCTCTATGAGAGATGTTGAAAAGTAAATTTAAGTGTAATTATTGTTTAAAAAACAACAACAACAACAACAACAACAAAGCTGGAGGTATCACAATTCCAGATTTCAAGTTATACTACAAAGCTGTCATAATCAAAACCGTATAGTACTGGCACAAAAGTAAACACAGTTCAATGGAACAGACTAGAAGCCCCAGAAATAAACTCTTGATTATATGGTCAATTGTTGACAAAGGAGGTGACAGTATGTGGAAAAGACAGTCTCTTCAATAAATGGTGCTGGGAAAAGTGCACAGCTACATGTAAAAAAAAAAAAAATGGCACTGGACCACCTTTTAACATCATACACAAATATAAACTCAAAGTGAATTAAAGACCTAAGTGTAAGGCCCCAAACCATAAAAACCTTAGAAGAGAACACAGGCAGTAATATCTTTAACATTGGTCATAGATATACTTTTCTAGATATGTCTCCTTAAAGCAAGGCAAACAAAAGCAAAAATAAACTGTTGGGACCACATCAAAATAAAAAGCTTTTGCACAGCAAAGGAAACCATCAGTAAACAAAAGGCAACCTACTTTGGCACAAAAGCAGACACTCAGATCAATGGAACAGGAATAGAGAATCCAGAAATGGACCCACAAACGTATGGCCAACTAATCTTTGACAAAGCAGGAAAGAATATCCAATGGAATAAAGACAGTCTCCTCAACAAATGGTGCCAGGAAGACTGGACAGCAACATGCAGAAGAATGAACCTGGACCACTTTCTTACACCATACACAAAAATAAACTCAAAATGGATGAAAGACCTCAATGTAAGACAGGAAGCCATCAAAATCCTCTTTGGAGATTTTGGAGAAAGCAGGTAAAAACCTCTTTGACCTTGGCCACAGCAACTTTTTACTCAACACGTCTCCAGAGGCAAGGGAAACAAAAGCAAAAATGAGCTATTGGGACCTCATTGAAATAAAATCTTCTGCACAGCGAAGGAAACCATCAGCAAAACTAAAAGGCAACTGATGGAATAGGAGAAGATATTTGCAAATGACATCAGATAAAGGGTTAGTATCCAAAATCTACAAAGAACTTATCAACTCAACACCCAAAACACAAATAATCCAGTGAAGAAATGGGCAAAAGACATGAATAGACACTTCTCCAAAGAAGACATCCAGATGGCCAACCGACACATGAAAAAATGCTCAACATCACTCATCATCAGGGAAATACAAATCAAAACCACAATGAGATACCACCTCACACCTGTCAGAATGGCTAACAACTCAGGCAACAACAGATGTTGGTGAGGATGAGGAGAAAGAGGATCTCTTTTGCACTGCTGGTGGGAATGCAAGCTGGTGCAGCCACTCTGGAAAACAGTATGGAGGTTCCTCAAAAAACTAACAGTAGGACTACCCTATGACCGAGCAATTGCAGTACTAGGCATTTATCACGGGATCCAGGTGTGCTGTTTCGAAGGGACACATACACCCCCATGTTTATAGCAGTACTATCACCAATAGCCAAAGTATGGAAAGAGCCCAAATGTCCATCAATGGATGAATGGATAAAGAAGTGGTGTGTGTGTATGTATATATATCTATATATATCTATATATAGATATATATAGATATATATGTATATCTATATATATCTATATATATATACATACACACACATACACACACGATGGAGTATTATTCGGCAATCAAAAAGAATGAAATCTTGCCATTTGCAACTACGTGGATGGGACTAGAGGGTCTTATGCTAAGCGAAATTAGAGAAAGAAATATCATATGACTTCACTCATATGAGGACTTTAAGGTACAAAACAGATGAACATAAGGGAAGGGAAGCAAAAATAATATAAAAACAGGGAGGGGGACAAAACATAAGTGACTCTTAAATATGAAGAACAGAGGCTTACTGGAAGGGTTGTGGGAGGGGGGAGGGGCTAAATGGGTAAGGGGCATTAAGAAATCTACTCCAGAGATCGTTGGACGATATGCTAACTTGGATGTAAATTTAAAAAAGGTAAAAAAAAAATAAAGCAACCCACTGAATGGGAGAAGATATTTGCAATATGCTCTAATAAGCAGTTAATATGAAAAATATATAAAGAACCTATACAACTCAGCACCAGAAAACAATCTGATTAAGTAATGGGCAGAGGACCTAAAGCGACATTTTTCCGAAGAAGTCCTATAGATGGCCAACAAACATGTGAAAAAGTGCTCAACATCACTCATCATCAGGGAAATGCAAATCAAAACCAATGAGAGATCACCACACACCTGTCAGAATGGCTAAAGTCAAAATGATGAGAAATAATAAGTGTTGGCAAAGATGTGAAGAAAAAGTAATTCTTGTGCACTGTTGGTGGGAACAAATTGATGCAGCCACTGTGGAGAATAGTATGGAGGTTCCTCAAAAACTTAAAAATAGAAATATCTAACAATTACACTACTTGGCATTTACCCAAAGAAAACAAAAACACTAATTCAAAAAGGTATACTGTATGTTTATTGCAGCATTATTTACAATAACCAAGTTATGGAAGTAACCTAAGTGTCCATCAATTGATGAATGGATAAGGAAGATACACATACACACATATGATACACACACACGATACACACACACAGGAATATTGCTCAGCCATAAAAAAGGATGAGATCGTGTCATCTGAGACAACATGGATGGACCTAGAATGTATAGTGCTAAGTGAAATAAGTCAGAGAAAGACAAATACCATATGATTTCACTCATATGGAGTGAAATAAGTGGAATCTTTTTTAAGAAAATGAGTAAACAAAACGTAGAATCAGACCTATAAATACAAAGAACAAACCTGGTGTTTGCCTGAGGGGAGGGGCATAGATAATTGGACAAAATGGGTAAAAAGGGAGTGGGAGATATAGGTTTCCAGTTATAGAATGAATAATTCTTGGGAATAAAAGGCACAGCATAAGGAATGTAGTCAATGATATTGTAATAAGGATGTATGGGGGCAGATGTTAGCTACACTGGTGATGAGCACAGCACAAACTTGTCAAATCACTGTATTGTGCACCTGAAACTATAACATCATATGTCAACTGTATTAAATATATATATATATTTATATATGTATATAGTTATTGTTTTGAAGAACTTTTTGATGACAGCCTGTGAAGAGACCTTAAACGATTACTGTGGCACAAGGAATAGAGATCGTTAGGAGTTAGGTCCTAGGAATTGATTTGGTGTAGGAGGTAATAAAAAAATTTCCCACTCTTTTAGTCTAAGAGACCAGGTAGATCATGGAGCTAATAATAAAAATACAGATAGGAGGAGGAGGCAGGTTTTTTTTTTCTGGGGGGGTGGTTGGGGGAAGAGAATAAATTTACTTTGGATTATGTTGAGTTCAAGTGTCTGGGGAGCATCCAGATGGGGATGTCCAGTAGGCAGTATCTTAGGAGGAAGGTTAAGACAAGTGATATATTCTGACTTTCACTACTAGGGTTTTTTTGTTTTTTTTGCTCCTATACCCCTTCAAAGAATTGGAAAAACAAACAAAAAACTATATACCTTCTCATACATCTCGAATTTTTCCTCTAAGTTTCAGTATTTGTAAATGATAGAATTTTTGTTAAATTCAAACAATTTAAAATACATTATGGAAATTTTTAAAACTTGATATTTTACGTTGTCCATTTAAAAAAATATATATGTGAACAAGGTGCCTGGGTGGCTCAGTCAGTTAAGCATCTGACTCCTGCTTGGTCATGATCTCACGGTTCCTGTGAGTTTGAGTCCTGCAATGGGTGAGCTCAGTCCTCGCTTCAGATGAGCCCTGCTTCTTCCCTCTCTTTCTCTTTGTCTCCCTCCCTCCCTCCCTCCCTCCCTCCCTCCCTCCCTCTCTCCCTCTCTCCCTCTCTCCCTCTCTCCCTGCCCTTCATGGGATTCTCCCTCTTTCCCTCTCTCTTTTTGCCTCTCGCTCACTTGTGCCCTCTGTCTCTCAAAAAAAAAAAAAAAAAAAAAAAAAAAAAAAAGAAAAGAAAAAATATATGAACAATATCTTAATTTTAACAGTCAGAATTTTACATTCCTTATTTTTCTCTTTGAACTCATTTGTATTTTTCTAGCATTGACATCTTATCCTAATGTATTCTTTTATACTGGAAAGAATTTTATCAATCACACGATCATACTTTTCTATAATGAAAAGTAAATTCATTCATGTATTTAGTGAATGGGAATAAAAAAATGCTTTAAATTGTCACCCAGTTCTTCTGAGTTCTATGCAAAAACAATTATAATTAAAAACATTTAAATTTTCCTATGTCCATAAAGCCATATCAAATTTATTTTGGTCTGAGTAAGCAATACAATTATAGTCAGTAGAAAATCAAAACAACGTGTAAATTATGAAATTTAAAAAGTATTAAAACAACATTTTTGGAAATGGATTCTATTTTAAATTTCATAAATATTTATAGTTTATCCATTTATAAATACCATTTAGATAAGATGGTGTTTTGTATTACCTTTCTAACTTTTTTACTTTAATAGTGAAAGTACTGAGAAATCTCATGAATTTAGTAGATGGTTATAAAACGTGCTTTATTTTAGCCATATCACCCATTCTTCCAAGTTGACAGCAAAGTGATCTATAATCCGAATAATTGGTCAAGTAGTAAGTGGATTTGGTTTAATGTCTATATTTGTGGAAGTAGAAATTAGTGACCCCTTTAACTTGAAAATAACTGGATACCCAGTGTGTAGAATCATTAACTTCCTCACCACAGATATTTTAAATTCTCCATTTGGCTCTTCAAATGTTGTTAGACACCAGCTCCACAGTAAGTTTCAGGAAGCGCTGAGTGTTACGGTTTCCTTTATGAGGTAGTAGAGGGGGAGAGATGAAAGGGCAGAGGAGGTAAATGAAAACTGATATGTTGTTTTAGCAGAATGGTTCTAGAAAATTGTATAGATGGAAGTTGAGAGCTGAGAAATCCATTTCCTTGAAACTCTCCATGCTCATGTACTTCTAAGGGTTATACATGCATGACACAGTTGGTAGACCACGGGTTTACTGTATTCCATCTTATTCTTATCTTTTTGCTGTATTTTACCATTTTCTGCAGGTATACAGAAATACTTCATAAATCAACGTTGGTTTTTTTTTTTCTGGTTTTTGATTGCTCCTGATCCCAGGTCTTCATACTTAATCACTCTATGACTTCCTTGGAAATGGAATCAGGGTATCAGTCCTTGAAACGGACCCTATAAATCATTTTAAAGAGTTGATGGTTGAGATTCAGAAAGGCTAAGTGATTTCTCCAAGATCTGACCATTAGAAAGTAGAGAAGTTAGAGTTTTAAAAATTTGTTTTTCCCAACTTTGTTGCTTTTCTTACTATATCCCCTGCTTCCTTGTAAAAGGATTGATCTTTGTAATTTCCTTAAATAGCAATCTTTCTTTAATGAACATTATTGAGTAGCAAAGCATCTATATAGTCCAGTGATTATTTGAGCTAGTTAGAGTACAAACACACTCAATTTAAAACATGTTTGAGTTACTTCTTAAAACATAATCAGAGATAAAGCAAAGCCATTATTGAAATTATAATGGGCCAGTTGGAATGATACCATTTGATTTGCTGAAATGAGATTTATGTATAAAAGAAGGTTTTTTTATAAAGAAAGGTTTTTCTTATAAGGAAGGTTGTATTTCACCTATACTTTAAAAACTAAGAGTAAAACTTTTTTACATTGAGGAATAAAATGATATTCCTGATCTATAAATTGCTCATTCTGTAGCCTTTTATGTATGAAATGGTGGGTGATGGAATTTTTAAATATTTTTTTTTACTTCATTTTACTTTTTCCCCGAATTCTTCATAGTGAACATTTTAAGAAAAACAGTGAAGTTATTCCAAAAGGCAAACATTTTTTAAAGACTTTTTTTTTACATCAGTTTTAGATTCACAGCACAATTAAGAGGAATGTACAGAGATTTTCCAGATACCTCCAGCCCCAACACATGTATAGTTTCCTCCATAATGAACACCCCACATCAGACTGTGGTACATTTGTTACTATTGTATGAACCTACATTGATATAATCATGCAGCGTCCACACTATACGTTGGGTTGCCCTCTTGGTGTTGTACATTCTATGAGTTTGGACAAATATGTAATTATATGTATTCATCATTAATAATATACAGAGTATTATCATTGTCTTAAAATCCTCTGTGCTCTACCTAATTATTCCTCAACTCCAGGCCGTAACAACTACTGATATTTTTATTGTCCCTAATTTTGCCTTCTTCAGAATGTCATGTAGTTGGGTTCTTACAGTCCCCAGCCTTTTCAGATTTGCTTCTTTCACTTAATAATGTGCATTTAAGTTTCCTCCATGTTTTCTTAATGGCTCATTTCTTTTTAGCACTGAATAGTGTTGTCTGGATGTACCACCACTTACCCATTCGCCTACTGAAGGACATCTTGGTTGCTTCCAAATTTTGGCACTTATGAGTAAAAACTGCTACAGACTTACTCTGCAGATTTTTTGTGGACATAAGTTTTCAACTCCTTTTGGTAGATACAAAAGTAATGTGATTGTGGGGTCATGTAGGTAAAGCATGTTTAGTTTCATAAGAAACCACCAAACTACTTTCCAAAGTGGCTATACCATTTTGCGTTCCCGTCAGCATGAATGACAATTCCTGTTACTCCACAACCTCACCCAACATTTGGTGTTGTTGGTGTTTTGGATTAGCCATTCTAATAGGTGTATAGTGGTATCTCATTGTTTTAATTCGTATTTTCCTGATGACATATGATGTAGAGCATCTTTCTATGTTTATTTGCCATCTGTATATCTTCTTTGGTGAGGTGTCTGTTAAGGTCTTTGGCCCATTTTTTAAGTGAGTTGTTTTTATATTACTGAGTTTTAAGAATTCTTTGTAGGGGTGCCTGGATGGTTCAGTCAGTTAAGCAACCAACTCTTGATTTCGACTCAGGTCATGATCTCACCGTTTGTGAGATCCAGCCCCCATCGAGTGAGGAGCCTGCTTGAGATTCTCTCTCTCCCTCTCTCTCTGCCCACTGCCCCCCGCTCATGTGTTTGCTTGTGCTCTCTCTCTCAAAATAAATAAACATTAAAAAAGAGAGTTCTTTGTATATTTTGGATAACAATCCTTTATCAGATGTGTCTTTTGCAAATATTTTTTCCCATTCTGTGGTTCGTCTTCTCATTCTAATATTGTTTTTTGTAGAGCAGAAGTTTTAAATTTTATTTAAGTCCAGCTTTTTTTTTTTTTTTTTTTTTTTTTTTACATTTTCTTATAGGAGTCTTATAGTTTTATATTTTATATTTAGGTGTGCGATCCATTTTGAATTAATTTTTGTGAAGGGTGTAAGGTCTGTATTTAGACTCATTTTTTCATGTGGATGTCCAGTTGTTGCAGGATCATTGGTTGAAGAGACCATCTTTGCTTCAGACTATCTTTGTTCTGTTGTCAAAGATCAGTTAGCTATATTTCTGTGGGTCTGTTTTTTGGTTCTTCTCTATTCTGTTTCATTGATCTATTTGTTCTTTCACTAATACCACACTGTCTTAATTACTGTAGTTTTATAGTAAGTCTGGAAGTCCAGTAGTGTCCTCCCAATTTTGTTTTTCCTCTTCAATATTATCTTGGCCACTCTGGATCTTTTTGCCTTTTTATGTAAACTTTAGAATTAGTGTGTTGATATCCACAAAATAGCTTACTGGGATTTTGATTGGGATTGCATTGAAATTACAGATCGAGTTAGGAAGACTTTGACAATATTGAGTCTTCTCATTAATGAGCATTAAATATCTCTCCATTTATTTAGTTCTTCTTTGATTTTATTCATCTGAGTTTTGTCATTTTCCTCATATAGATCTTGTACATATCTTGTTAGTTTTATACCTAAGTATTTCATTTTTGGGAGTGCTAGTGTAAATGGTATTGTGTTTTCAATTTTCAAATTTCGTTTATTGCTCTTTAACATTGCTATAATTGCTCATTAGTTCTAGGAGACTTCCCCCACCCCCTGCTCCATTTTTTCAGATTTTCTACATAGACAGTTATGTCATCTGTGAACAAAGATAGTTTTATGTCATCTTTTCCAATCTATACTGTGTTTCCTTTTTTGGTCTTATTACATTAGCTAGGATTTCCAGTGTAATATTGAAAAGGAATGATGAGAGGAAACATCTTTGCCTTATACCTGAGGTATTCTTTGAACAGGGCAATAGAAATAAGATCTATAGGGAAAAAAAAGACTACTCATTAGAAAATTGGCAGAAGACTCACAGCTCCAGGAAGAAATACAAATGTAGGAAAACATATTTAGCTTTGCTAGTAATAAAGGAAGTGCCGAATGAATGAATGAATGAATGGGAGAAAAGAAAAGAAAAGAAAAGCAAGAAAGAAAAATATTTTTGGTGGGGGAAACATATTTTCATACTGGCAAAGACTGATAAAACCCAGTGTTAGCAGGGTATGAGAAAATGGGTATTCTTATATGTGGAGCTGGGAGCATTATTTGATTCAGCTTTTGGGTAGGGTAGTAGGTCTTTACAAATCAAAATTTTAAGTATGAATGCTACCCTTTCTGCAGTTCTGGAATTTGTCTGAAGGGACAGTTGCAAAAATTTGCTAAAACATATATTCATAGGTTATTTTGGTAACAATTTGCAACATTAGAATGATGGATATTTAGATTATTTCAGTGCTTACCAGTCTGGCGGTTGGTTAGAATATGTTGTTTTAATTCAGCATGAAACTCTACCCAGTAAAATGATGCCTTATATCCATATTTGTTTTGGAAAAATATACATAACAGTTTGCAGAAAATGCTAGCTGCAGAGTAGTATTTGTATTAACCTGTTTATGTAACTTTCTACATAACATCTGATTTTTGTAAATAAAAACATGAAGGATATTTTGTTCACCAATGTATTCATACGTACAAATCTGATAGGTTGGTCAGCAAAATATTTACAGTGGTTATCTTTGGGACTGGGACTTCTAATTTTAATATCTTTGTACTCGTGAATTTTTTTAAACAAAAATAATATCACTTTCGTAATAAGGGAAATCAGTAAAGTTATTTTTTTTTAAAACTTACCATTAAATGACCTATTATATAGAAATAATGAAGAAAGGTCTAGTTAGCTAATAATTTAATAAGTATAAATAGATGGGTCAGAAGTAGGTTGTTCACTGGCACATAGTAAGTATTCAAAGTGGTTTATTAAAATGGAAGTGTAATGGTTTGATGTATGGAGGAATACACTGCATTTTTAATGGGGAAAGTAAGTAACTTTGGCGGCAGATAGTTTACAAAAAAGTATTTTGCCTGTTTCAAAACTGAGAAGGTAAGCTTTCTGTTATAATTTATTCAAGTATTTGAGGGTCTCTACATTAGCATAACATTTATAAAATGTGAAAAGTCATCAAGAAAACTTATGGCCCAGAATCATAGAATATTAATGTTAGAAGAGACTATAGAAATCAGTTTCCTCACTATATAGATGAGTAAACTGAAAGCAGAAAGGTTTAAAGGGACTTACAAAGGCAATGTAGAAATCTCTTCTGTTGAACATCCAGATTTTGGCTACTCAGTTTTTGCTTGTGCATTTTTAGGATGAGAAGATTACCACTTTAAAAGGCAGTCCATGGTGTTGAATGGTGTAGTGGGTTGAATAGTGTCCACCAAAAATTCATGTCTACTTGGAGCCTTAGGATGTGACCTTATTTGGAATAAGGATCTTTGCAGATATAATAAAAATGAGGTCATATGGAATTAGGGCAGGCCCTAAGTCCAGTGACAGATGTCTTTGAGAGGAGAGGATGCACACAAGAAAGGAGGCCCCCTGAAGATGGAGCAGAGTTTGGAATGATGCAGGTTACAAGCCAGGAATGCGAAGGATTGCCAGGGCACACCAGCAACTCCCAAGAGGCACAGGAGGATCCTTCCCTGAAGCCTTCAGAGGGAGCATGGCCCTGCCCTGCCAACGTTGATTTTGGACTTGGAGCCTCCAGAACTGAGAAAATATGTTTCTGTTGTTTTAAGCCACAAAGCTTGTTACTTCAGCAGCCCTAGGAAATGGATACAAATGGCTTTGATTATTTTAAATGTATTTGTTCATTCTTTCCATCAGCAGACACTTACTGAGCACTTTTTATACGCCAGGTACTCTGCTAGGTGTGTCACAGGTGAATAAAACGGTTTCCTGCCTTGGTTCTTGGAGCTTGGTCCAGTAGGAAAAGGAGCTATGTAAATCTGTAATTGCAGTACTGATGTGTCCTCATCAGGACCGTATACGAAGATGAGTAGCGGCACAGATGAACTGGGAGAACCAAGGTGGGTTTTAGAAAGACCTTTGTGCTTGGTTTGAAAGATGGAGCTGAAAACAGCCTCTGTGGTGATTCTGCTTGATTCCACCACCACTAGTGCTGTCAGTCCTGCCCAGCCCAAGGCATGTTTGGCCTGCTGTGATAGCGTCGTGTCACTAGAATTCTTTCTCCACAGATCTGTTGAAGCAGTTTTTTAAATGCAGTCAGCTCATGCCACTGCCGAAACGTCAGTGGGTTCTTTTCACAGTGAAAATAAAATCCAAACTCCTTTTCATGTTATGGCCCCATATAATCTGGTACCTGCCAACTTTTCAGCCCCCTCTTCTTTCACAGTGGTCTTCTTCCTGTGCACGTGCCAGGTTTGTGCCCATCTTTGACTTTGCTCTTGCTCTTCTCTGAGACTCAAGATCTTGCCATGGCTCCTTGTCCTTCAAGTCGCAGTCCATTCTGCAGAGGAATCTTCCCTGACGGCACCCCTCCCCCGTCTGTCCTTTTACCTTGTTTTATTTATGGCATACAACACTAGCTCAATTCATTTGTCTGCCTCTGCCTGGCTTCCACCCCTACCTCACTCCCCACCTCACTCCCCACCTCACTCCCCACCTCACTACCACAGACTGTGTGGTCAGGAAGCAGGGATCTTGTTTACCCAGCTCAGTGCCATGTCCCTAGCATGCAACATACAGGAAGTGTTCAATACAGAAGAATGAAGAAAAATTTGCTCTTTTAGTCTCATGCTGCCATGTCTGATCGTATGTCACCATATCTCTCTTTGGGATGAATCTCAAATTGTATTCCTGTAATTTCAGTTTATAGTCCCACCTACACCCTCCCCTTAAAATTCCACCTTCATCTTTATACTCTTTCTGAGCTGCCGCTGTGGTATGGAGCTATCTTAATCTCTAAATTTATGTAATCTTATTTAAAGATTCACTGAGGTTTAGAAAAGTTGCCCAAAGTAACACAACTGTAAATGGTGTTTCTGGGGTTTGAACTTAGATCTGTCTTTGACTAGAGCCCCTGTCTGCTGTACTGGAGTAGGCTGCTGAATGCTTTTTGGTGAGGGGGAGGTAAAAATAAAAAATTAGAATAGGAGCCCTCTCCATTTTGAATGGAAATAGCAGACACTTCGTATTTGTTTCTTTAAGAACTAGGTGATACTTGTTAAAAGGAATTCTAAAAAGAAACTTGAATTTTTTCTTTGGATTGAAGTTAATATGTGCTTATTATTTAAAAAATGGAATATATAAAAAAATACAAAGAAGAAAGAGGAAAGTAAACACTGTCTGTAATCCTATCACCCAGTGATAAATAGTTAACATTTTAGAACATTTTCATCCAATCGTTTTCTGTACCGATATAAAATACTGTAATGTCATTTTCATATACAAGTCTTTCTCTAAATTTTGAAACAATTTCCTGATGTAATTACTAGATCAGAGCATACTGTCAAATTTCTTTCCAGAAAGAAGTGATAAAGTGATACCAGTTTATATTTCCATGAGCAGCATATGAGTGCCTTTTCATAAGTTGCTGATATTTTTAGTTTCCATTTCTTGGATTTTTGTTGATATTAAACTTGTATTAGATGTTTATTAATTACCTGATACCTATCTTCTGTGACTTGTCTATATCCCTTGCCTATTTTTCTAGAGCTGAGAATGTGACATTGGAGGAAGAAATTTTATGCTTAGAAAAGTATATTGAAAATTAATGACTTGAAATCTTCTGGATGTACTACTGAAGCATGCTCACTGTTAAAAACTATCAGCACACAATCTCTCCCTCAAGTAAATATTTTAAATTTAGTGATACTTGGGCATCTGGGTGGCTCAGTCGGTTGGGTGTCCGATTTCAGCTCAGGTCATGATCTCACAGTTGGTGAGTTCGAGCCCCACATTGGGCTAGGTGCTGACAGCCCAGAGCCTGGAGCCTGTTTCAGATTCTGTGTCCCCCTCTTTCTCTGCCCCTCCCCTGCTCACGCTCTGTCCCTCTCTCTCTCTCTCTCTCTCAAAAACAAACATTAAAAAAATTAAAAAAAAATTAGTGATACTACCTCAAATTTTGTATTAATAAGAAAAATTGCACATAAGACCCATTTTACATAGCTTTTCTAAAATCTCAATTTTTAAAGATAATTTCTGTCTGATATTTAAAAGGTTTTTTAATGGTTTAAAATATTAACATAAAAAAGGACAATTGGAAGATAAAAGCAAAATATATATTACATGATATGTGCAACCAACCTTTTCATTTTTCCTTTGTTTCATAGTGAAAATTCTCCATTTTCAGAGAAAAACTTCCTGGAAGTGACCAAGAATTTTTGTGGTTGGCCCCAGCTCATTTCTAGTTGAGGGGTAGTTTTAATAACTGTCGAGGTTTCCACACTAATTTCCCCATCAGTGGCGTTTTTTACGTTTCTTTAGAGTAGGATTCAGGTGGTGGGCTATGAAAGAAAAACTATTGAAGATATAGAAATAAGACTTAGGACTTTTATTTATATTTATTTCTAACCTTACTTTCTATCCTAATTTTATTCATGTTGCATAGAGTACATAAAAGTAAATGTGTATAATTCATAAATAAATGCATTACAAGTTTGGAGACCACTACCTCAGAGCATCTGTCGATTGCTGTGAGTTCTTTTACACACACACACACACACACACACACACACACACACACATCCCCATATGTAAAATTTCAAAGGGTTCTTAGAGTCCATTTTCACCATGAGACCTATTTAACCATAACCTTCCTTGTCTCCTGAGTCTACTTTGCTGCAGCTTTTTGTCTAGCGATTTGACTTTATTAGCCAACTCTGATTTCAATCCTTAAGGTTGAAGCCCAGGATTAACTGTCAGAACAGCTGGCCTTGTACGCTGACCTGTCCTGACTTCAGTTTGATTAGACTGTGATCTCCTTAAGAGTGCACATTGCTTATTTAGCTGTGTTAAACCCAGTGCTTCACACAAAGTAGATACTCAGCAGATGTAAAAAGTGTGTTAGACCTTTATGAGGTCCTGTCTGTGACCCAGTGCTAGTGAGTCCAGCTTTCTGCTTTACTCACACTCCCTCCTCTCTCTGCCTTCCCACAGTGCGGCCTCACACCCTGCTGTGCAAGCTAGTCCATTCTGTCTTAAATCCTCTTAAACCATCTCAAGGTGGTCACTTTTAACTCTCTGATGACTAGAGGATTTGTGGAGAGCCTCTTGAAGTGGTATTGGTATTCATATCCCCTAATATAAAGCTGATAATGACATTGTCAGAGTGAGGGACTGGTTTCCAGCCTGTTTAGAACTTTATAAACGTCTCTGGATTTCTCCTGGGGCCTTGGTTGTGATAACAGGTTAGACCCCTGTTGTTGAATAACCAGATGACTATAGGCGGCCCTTATCTTCAATACTGTGTGGTACATAATCCTAGGTCAACATACCCTTTTTGTTTTTAGGATAAAAGTGTAGAACTATAGAGTACTACACCAAAAGAAACTGGTTGTAAAATTTTGCTTGTTAGAAACTGGGCTGGTTTGCTCTGGTGTAACACCAGGGATATCCAATAGAAATATAGTGTGGCCACATATGTAAATTAAAGTTCTCCTGGAGCCATATTTTAAACAATAAAATGAAACATGAGAAAGTTTTAATAAACTTGAGCAACTATATCCAAAATAATAACATGTAATCAGTGTTAAAATATGTTGATATATTTTTATATATTTTTGGAGAGCACATCTTGATTCTGACAAGCACTATTTCAAGTACTCTGTAGCTACAAGTGGCTAGTGATTCATTGAACAGTGTAGCTCTAGAAGTAATGTTTTGTGGTACATCTTGTTAGAGGGAGTCAGGGCCATCTCTTTTTAAATAATTAGACATATGTGTAGTTATAGTTTGTATAGTTCGGTACATTTCCCTTGTTCATACCTTTAATTATTAGGAAGCTTGGAAATCTCAAGATACTGTATAAATTAGCTGCACTTTTGGAGATACTGTATAGTTTCAAATATGAGAGGACAGCAAAGTTTTTAGCCGCTCTATTTTGCTTTCTTTGAGCTGGGCTGTTTCAATTTCTTGTGTTTTTTGGGGTGGGGGGAGGGGCTTTAATCTTAAAAGCTGTGCTTTTCATAGTGAAGCCACTTTCATCCTTCTTCAGAAAAGGCATAAAGCTTTTTGTTGGGTCAGTTTCCAGTATATCCCCTTACATGGAAACTTTGTTTTCTCTTAAGAAATACAAATATAAAAGATGAAGCAAAAAGTTTTTCTTTAAGTAGAAAAAGTTTATTGAGTTATATGAAGTCAGTCTTATTTAGCTAAGTTTCCTAGCTAGTAGTGCCCTTGAGGCATACGAATAGGTAGTTTTTCATTTATTAAAGAAAGAACACAATGGCTGGATTACAGACCAGGCCCTATGGATTTGAACTTTGGCCAGAGGATCCATTTTATACCAGTATGAAAGTGGATAGGATAAAGGTTCCTTAAATTTGGATTTCAAAATATTTAATTAACCAATTTAATTAAACAGTTTCAACCTTTGAAATTATCAAAGTAATTTAAACAGTACTTTTGGAAGTTTGAAAAAGAAAAGTTATAATCCCACCATGACATTGTTATTTTTATGTATTTACTGTGTTTACATACATATTTTAAGGTAGCTGTGATGAATCAGTATATTTAATTTTATAGCCTTTTGGAATGTATTTCTTTTAAAAGCATGCATTTGTAATGTCACTTAGTAATATAACGTTTTATTTTGTTGTGATATAATAGCCTGGAAATAGGTACAGGCTGGTGAAGTGATTCTATTCCATGAAGTAATACAGGAATCCATTTGTCATGGTTGTCTGTGAGTTGCTACCAATGCAAACTTAGGCCTTTGGGAAGGAGAAAGACCAGAAGTTCAGAGCTTTTTACTCTGGAGTTGATGAGGAGGAAGTTGTGGTATCTCTTCCACTCTGATGGCATTGGTGAGAACTTAGTCACAGGGCTCCATCTAGCTGTAAGGGAGGCACAAAAAGAGAACTGACATTGTTAGGAACATGCTGTACACAGCTTTTTTCATATTTTGGCGGGGGCAGGGGGGAGTTCTTTTGGATGGTGTTGTATAACTGGGATTACTGGTTCAAACAATATGAATATTTGAATAGAATTTTTATTTCTACATTACTTTTCTAAAGCAATCATTTCAGTACTTTGGAGATTGACCAGAGGCCAATTGTATAAAACTTTCAAAAGTGTTACACTGTTGAACTTCAAGTAAGAGAAATGGGAACCTGTGGCTTTCTAGCTTGGGACTACTCTCCACCCCACTGACCCAGCTTGATTGGCTTGGAGTTTGTGCCAGCAAGAAGCAAGGCATAAAGACCTCAATTTGAAGGGAGGGTCAGCTCTTTAGAGTGGCCAGTGGTGCCAGTGGCATTGTGTGTGATGAGAATTTTCAGAAGTGTGAGGGAGGGCCAATGGCTCCGCTTGCATGGCAGGGGCTTGCAGTACTATCTGAGGCAAACATTCCTGGTTGAGGCTGCACATAAGCACAGGAAAGACCTGGGAAGGCCCAAGGTATTCACATACTTTTGACTGACCCTGAAGTTGCTTGCATTCATGCACCTAGGAGACTTGAAAGGGCTCTAATGGAAAGGTAAACCTGGGGCAAACTTGAAAAAAGACTGAACTACAAATGAGTTTGTCTTACCCACACACATACCCATTGGCAAGGGGAGGAGCCTTAGTGGCTTGAGGTATTTGAAATAAACTCTGTCTCCTCACAAACTGACCCCTAAGTGATGCAAAGGGGTAACCTCTAGGAAGCTAGGCCTAAAAATAAAAACAATATATTTAAAATAAAAGTGAACAGAGAGATCAGTGACTTCATACCACAGGGAGACAGATTTTGCATATTTATTACCCTAGGCATGATACTAAACAAAATGAAAGAAGTAAACAAAACAGCAACAGTACCTTTAAGTGGGAAAAAGTAATCCTGAGTTGCTGTGTTTTATAAAATCTCTAGGTTTAACAGCAGCAACAAAATTACAGGCCATGTAAGGAACCAGTGATGTGTGAGTCCTGCACAGGAAAAAAAAAAAAAAAGCAGGAGAAAAGAATTGTCTCTGAATGTCCCCAAATTTGGATTTAATAAAGACTTCAACAATTATAAATTTGTTACAAGAACTAAAGGGAACCATGTTTAAATAAAGGGAATTACAACATCAGTAAGTTAACAAATGCAGGTTCTCCATAAGGGTATAGAACTAATTAAAACAATAACTAAACCCAAACAAGACAAAACAAAAGCCACTCTTGATACGATGTCATGAGAGGGTACTTCACCTCTGTAGTAGTCTTTCTCAAGACTTACAGCCTGAGTCTGATCATGAGAAGAAACAGACAAAGTACAACTCTGGATCATTCTATAGGAGCACCTGATCAGTACTCTTAATCTGTCAAGGTTATGAAAAACAAGGAAAAACTGAGAAATTATTACAGATCAGAGGAAACCAAGGAGATGTGATGACTGAATGCCACGTGGTATCCTGCATTGGATTCTGGAACAGAAAAAGGAAAAATTAGTGGAAAAACTGATGAAATCTGAATAAAGTCTGCAGTTTTGAACCAATGTTAATTTCTTACTTTTGACACATTGTACCATGCTTATGTAAGATATTAACATTAGGGAAAGCTGGGTGAAGCATAGGAACTCACTGTACTGTCTTTGCAACTTTTCTGTAAATAAATCTAAATTATTCCGAACTAAAAAGTTAAAAAATCAAATGGAAATTCTAGACTTGAAGAATGCAATGCCTGAAATGAAACATTCACTAGAGGGATTCAGCAATAGTTTTGAGGTGCCAATAAAAAGAATCAGCAAATTTAAAGGCCGACTAATAAATATGACTCAATATGAAAGGCAGAAAAATGAAGAAAAAGGAAGAAAGTCTTAGAGATCTATGGAACACATCAAGCATAGAACACATCTGTAATGGGAGCCCTAAATGCAGAGAGAGATAGAAAGGTACAGAAAATAGCCTTTTGGAAAATTTTCCAAATTTGATGAAAAACTTACTACATCCAGAAGTTCACTGAACTTTGGTAGGATAAATACAAAGAGACCTGTGCCTAGAAACAGGCTAGCCAATCTGTTAAAAGACAAAGGTAACATCTTGAATCAGCAAGAGAATAATAATTGGCTACATACAGTGGAGCATCAGTGTGATTAATTACTGCCTTCTCATCAGAAACACTGGAGGCTAGAATGGGATGACATATCCAAAGTGCTGAAAGAAAAATAAAAGTCTATGAATAATTCTATATTTAGCAAAACTATCTTTGAAAAATAAAGGTGAAATAAATATATTCATATGCAAAGACTGAGAATTTGTAACAAGCAGACCTGCCTTATAGGAAATACTAAAAGAAGGAAATTATACCAGATGGTAACTCAGATCCATAGGAAGAAAGGCAGACACTGGAAATGTAAATAAATATGTAGGTTAATATGAAAACTTTAAATACAGTTTTTCTCATTTCTTAAAAAATACTGGAATTCTATCTAAAAACAAATTTAGTATCTGTGACATTTCATTCTCCCCACCCCCACATGTTATAGGGCATTCATCCTTATTGTAAACAAATTGTTTGCACTGTTTGCCTTTTGGTCTGTAGGATCTCAAAATTTTGGGTGTCGGAACTCCTTTCCATTCTGAAAAGTTATTGAAGACTCCAGAGAGTTTTTGCTTAAATGGGCTTTATGTATTGATATTTTTTGTATTAGAAAATAAAATTGAGGGATCCCTGGGTGGCTCACTGGGTTTAATGTCTGGCTCTTGATTTCAGCTCAAGTCAGAATCCCAGGGTTATGTGATTGAGCCCCACATTGGGCTCCGTGCTGAGCTTGGAGCCTGCTTAAGATTCTTTTCTCCCTCTCTCTCTTCCCCTACTGTTTGTGCGCACATGCTCTCTCAAAAAGAAAGAAAAGAAAACTGAGAAAAAAGTCAAATTCTACTTATTTAAAAATGACAATACCAGTTCCATGTTAACATAAGTGTTTTTTAATGAAAAAAATTACATATGTATTTCAAAGTAAAAAAGATACAAGAATGGCATTGATTTTACACCTTTCAAATCTCATCAGTGTCTGGTTTAATAGAAGACCACTGGATTCTCGTATAGGCTTCTGCATTCAAGTTATTGAAATAAATTGATTTGGCAGAAGTATGTGAAGAAAATCTGGCCCCACTCAGATGTGGTTGGAAAAATGAGATGTCTAACAGTAGCCTTTAATTATAATTGTGGATATTTTTCTTTGATATGATGCCAGAACTCAAGAAGTGGTAGTTTTGTAAAAGTTAGTTGCAATGTGGAATCTGAAACATACATATCTGTGAATTTTTTTGATTCATTGTTTAAGCAGTATACTTTGATACATCAAAATTATCATTCCTGTTTATCTCTAAAGGATAATGGAACAAGTTCTGTCTGAAATAATTTGGGGAAAAAACTATTAAGATAATTGAGTATTGCATAAGAATGTTTTTTGAAATTTCTTTTATTAGTGTTTGAGATTTCTAAATTTAATGCCTTTTAGATGTTAGGGTTTAATTTAAATTACTGGCAGCTGGAATTGCAGATTATTATTATTATGTATTTAATTGAAAACCTAGTTATATGTAGCATCATCATCATCATTGTAAAAGTTACTATACCTCCTTATGGGAAAGCTAAATAATTCAGAAGGGTGTAAAATGTAATTAAAAGAAAACTCTCCTTTTGAATTCCCGAGAGATAAGCAATGTTAATAGTTTCTTGAATGTTTTTCCTGAAAATTTGTTCACATATAGGAATTGTGATATGTGTTATATATATTATATGTATACATATGAAAATCTTGTTAAGCAAATGGAATCATGTTTTCTGTAAATACATAAATCTTGGATATTTTTGTATTAGTATAATGTCATCCTTTTTTAATGACTGATTAATATATACATTACTAGATTGGTCATTAGGAAAAAAATTTTTAATAATGAAAGCACACCTTTTAAAATTCCTACTCAAATGTTGCTCCTGATCCTTTGTTGTCAGTTTTATTGCTCAAAAATAATAAAATCACTTGCAAACTGAAATTGCATGTCTTGCAAAGTATGTAGGTTTTATGATGTTCATGGATGTGATCTTAACTCCAAGATACAGACTAAGTTGAAAAAGAAAATTCTCAAGGATGACATACTAGCTGCTTTTAAGGGAGCTTAATTTGATTACAGTGACTTTTGATGCAAATGATTAGAGAAGGCTCCTAGGAAAAATGGATGAAGCCATTCAGTATTTCTGAAAACAAGATCTTTGTGATCCTCTCTAAAGAGAAAAACATGAAAGATGTGGTATGTTGTGTTATATAATTTTGTTGAAAAGATTACACTAAAAAATAAAGTCAACCCTTGATTTTTTTAGTCTAAGAAATTTGTGCATAGTTGAAATTATAACTTAAATCTTGTCAAATGTAAGATAACTTAAAACTTTTATTTTTTTTATTTTTCAAGTCAAAATCTTGAAAATCAATTATTTTTAATATTTACAATTACATTTTGGCCCTTAGTTTAAGAGAATTCATCTCAGGATCAGTTATGTTTAGAAAACTAGGAATTCATGAATTCCATAGAATGGATGTACTATATTTAATTTAATCATGTCTCTGCCAATCAGGATGTTTAGGCTCACGGTATTTGTGTGTGTGTGTGTGTGTCCATGTCTGTCTCTCTCTCTCTCTCTCTCTCTCTCTCTCTCTCTCTCTCTCTCTCTTACGGACAGTGCTTTAGATAATATCCTGTACATGTAGCTTTACATTCCCATGTGAGTGTGTCCATGGCATACATGTCTAGAAGGGGAAGGACTTGGGTCAAAAACTATGTGTGTTTACAATTTTGATATCCCTAAAAGGATTACATGAATTTACAATCTCACTACAAAACTCTGTATACACTTCCACAGTGTATTCCTTGTCCAAACCTTTTCTTGAATTAGCGCAGTGAGAATGTGTAGTGTGAGAGTTTGTACAGTGAGAGATGTGATGTTATTTAAATCTCTTTACTTCCTGAGATTTGGATATTCAGAGTGGGGACAGTCCAGATAATGAGGGGCTCATTTGAAAATTCACTGTAACCTGTTTAGTTCCTGAGCTGGGCAGGGAGAGTTTGAATAGCACAGATTACCTGTTGTCCTCACTGGTGCAGAGGTATTATCAGTCTCTGTAATCTTTGCCAGTGTGATAGGTTAAAATAAAAATGTCTCATTAGGTTTGTTTTGCTTCTCTTTAAATATAACTCATATTTTAATTTTAGTGGCATTTATATTTAAACATGTACCTTCCAGTTACCTTCTTATTGTATTACAAGAGTGATACTCCAATATTAGGAAAATAAAGACGTGTTATAGTATTATTTTATCTGATCTCTTCTAACTTTTTATGGTAAATTTTTATGTAGCAGTTTTGTATTTATGTAGTGAAATGTCTCATTTTCCCCTTATAAGGCTTTTGATTCTATGTCATAGTGTATTATCTTCTGTGTTTCAAGATAATAAATATATTCTTTCTTGTATTCTCCTACAGTCTTTTACATTTTTCTCATAATTCTATTTCCACAGTTAATTCCTCATGTTTTGATCTTTACTCCATCTGGAATTTATTGTAATGTAAGGAATAAGGCAGAGATCTAGTGTCTTTTCCTCCATTCACCATCCAGTTTCTCCTAAATCATTAATTAAATAATGTATGTTTTCCTTGTTTATTTTTTAAAATAGATTAAAACATTTTTTTTTAATTTTTAAAAAACTTTTATTGATATTTGAGAGAGAGACACAGAGAGAGTGCTCGCATGCCCACGAGTTGGGGAGGGCAGAGAGAGAGGGAGACACAGAAACCAAAGCCAGCTCCAGGCTCTGAGCTGTCAGCAGAGTCCCACGTGGGGCTCAAACTCACTAACTGTGAGATCATGTCCTGAGCCTAAGTCCGACACTTAACCGATTGAGCCACCCAGTCTATTTAAAATGCCACCTCTATCATATGTGAAAATTTTGCATCTACTTGGTCTGTTTCTGGATTCTAATTTTGTTTCATTGATCAGTCTGTTCATGTGCTAGGATTAAGCTTTTAATTATTATAGCTTAATAGCCTGTTTTAATGTTTTTTATTCCCTACTTGATTTTGCATATATGTTTATTATTCTAGAAGAACTTAATGACAGTCACAAACTCCCCTCTGCCCTCTCACTACCTATAAAATATCCTATTGGTATTTTTACTGGGATTGTTTGAATTTGTAGTTTGGGCAAATTGACCTTATTAGAATTAATCCAGAGTAAACAGCTAAGCGACTAGCGGTTGTGCTGGATATTCTTTTTGCCTCTTCAAATATGATCTTCACTTTCTCCATCTTGCTCTGTGCCCCAGCAGTCTGACCTCTGTGGAATGCATTTTCCAGGCTCTCTAGCCTCCTGGCTTCTTGTTGCATTTGGCCAGTAGAAGGTCTAGTAGGAGATGGGTGGGTAGGAGGAAAAAAGGTATATTTCCAAGCCTCTTACCCTATAGGGTTGTGATTGTCTCCCTAAGGCCACACCTTCCGTTGGGCTGGGTCCCCTCTCCCATGCTGAGAGCCCTCACCTCAGGTCTCGCAGTAAATTGTGGTAACAGCTCCCTGCTGTTGCTAGCCCTCTGTGCCATCATTTTCCTGTTGGGCGCCTGACTGATGAAACTGCTCTCCTCTTCCCCTTTCTCCTTCTCCTCACCCTCATTACTACTAATATTGAATCTCCTTATTCCAGTCTTCTTTGAGATCCTTCAGTAGAGATTAACATTTTCTTTATAAAGGCCTTTATCATTTGTTGTTATACCAGGGTTTACTTTTATTCCATTGGAATTATAAATAGAATCTTTTCTCTCATTATGTTTTCTAACTAATTAGATATAGGCAAACTATTGATTTTTTATGTTAAGTGTATGATTAGCTGTATACGGAGTTTTCTTATTGTTCCATATTTTTCCATATTATTGTTCCATAGTTTTTGAGTACCTTATTTCATAATCACCTGTAGACAATGCATCAGTTTCAAATCATGATAATTTTGCCTATTTTTTTCTTCATTAATATTATTTGGGAATGGTTATATTATTTAAATACATTTTTGGGCATCTATTGATGCTTAAAATGTTTTCCCTTTGATCTACTTCAGTATATTTTCTTAGAGATATGCTAATATTAACTTTCCCTTATGTTCTTGGGATAATTCTTACTTGGTTAAGATATATGATTCTCTTCAGGATTCTACTTGCTAATATTTTGTTTAGGACCTTTGCAACAATATGTCTTACTAAAAAATGATCTAGGGCTTTCTGTCCCCATCCAGTATCATGTTGTGGTAGCAGTACTTTTGTTTACATCATCCTAGTATTTTTAGAGGCAAGTTAGAAACAGTAAAGCAGCAAAGAAAAGAGATTTTACACACTGCACACAAACATCTTTAAAACATTGAGGAAGTTAGCTTGTTACCAGGGAAACCTGGCATCATACATTGCTATTATAAGGCTGTCTTTTGTATCAAAGTGGTACAAAGCACAGTTGTTACAAGACTTAAGATGTGTATGTAATGAAGTGGTGACATATAATACTATCTTTCACTTGACGTTTCATTTACTTTACCTCATCCTATGAAGAGAAAAGGGGTAGGTCTTTGCCCCATTTAATAGATGAGAAGGTTTAGATTCAGAGAGATTTCTGCTTCCCAGAGTTCATATGGCTAATAAGATTTACCTCTAGACTTAGAAAACAAATCTTGTGACACATGGTCAATGCTCCTTCATTATCTTTAGGAAAAGAGTCAATGCAAATCAGATCACATGTATATTTCAAAATAGGAGAGACCTTGGCTCAGATTTTATTTTCAAAGTGATTATGTGTGAAGAATTTAGCACTCTTATAATGCATATTATAATTCAGTTTATGACTACAACATCTTCTTGAAGTAGTCAGAGAATAGGTTCATAACTTAATACCCTAGATGGTAGCCAGAATCACCCAATTTAAAAACTGGAGCTACCTTCCAGTAGGTTTATATACAGCAAGGTTTATATAGACTCTTCCCAGACACAAGTGGAAGAAAAAATAGTGTGGCTTCATTTGCTCATGAACAAAAAATATTGAACTTTTTCCTCTTAAAAGCATGACTTATATTTTTTTCTTTATGACTGAGTTGATACATGTTTATGAAGGAAAATTTGGGGGGAAAAAAACAGGCAAAAATATAAAAATCCTCTGTAATCCTACCACCCAGAGCTAACAATGTGAATATATTGGTGTTGAGCTCAACAATTCTAGTATCTGTCTGTTTAAATATATTCTTTTTCTCTGCCTCTTACTGTGCATAATGTTTTATAGTCAGTTTTTTAATTTACATAGTAATTTTTCATATTATGAAATATTTTATAGCAATACTTCAGATGCTAGAGACTTTTTTCTAAATAAAGTCTTATTAGAAACCCAAATTTATGCAGTGTTTACTGGTAAAAATTTTTATATTACTTTTACTATGGGAATAAAAAGGTTGGTTTCATGAACAAAAAAATTTGAAAGAGTCTTGTATCCAGTGGTGTTCTTGTAAAATGCTTATTGCCTACAACTTGGATGAACCTAGAAAATATGCTAACTGAATAAGCCAGACACAAAAGATCATATGGTGTATGATTCCATTTGTATGAAATATCCTGGAATATATTTCCACAACGACAAGATTCCTTTGGGTCTGTGAAGGAGAAATAGATCTGATTTGTGGTGCTTGCTGATTTCTTGTAGTATGCTTACTATTACTGTGGTTGATTCAAAGCTACCAGTGCAATGTTACTGAATGAGTTGTTAGGAAGAGAGGTGCAGAGTTGGCTCTTCTGAGCCAATGAGAGCAGCCTCCTGCACACAACTGGTTTTACCAGCTAGAATATTTTTAGTTGCAGGTAGCAAAAAACTTAACTCCAGTGTGCTTAAACAGAAGATTTACCAGGAAGACTCAAGGTTGAGTGTTTCCAGGTTTGGTTAATTCAGCAGCTCAGCAGCAGCATCACTGACCCATATTCTTTCTTTCTGTTTTGCTATCTTCAGTATGTTGGAGTTGTCCTCACACCAGCTTTTATCATGGTTGCAAAGTGGCTTTAACAGTTCCATGTATTCAGACGTGACAACTTCCAGGGAAAGAGAAAGGCTGTCTCTTAACTTTTGTAGCATTTTAAGTGCACAAAACTCATCCCATGGGGCTTCTCTAGCAGATTTCCATCACACCTGATTGTTTCACATTGCCATTTTCAAACAGTCTCTGGTAAGCAGCGTGGAACCACTATGATTGATTTGGACCAGTCAGGGTCCACTCTTCAGGTCTGAGGCTGCAGCCACATACTCTGAAACATAGGGCTGCCTAGACATCTGAACAAAGCTCTGCTTCTTTAAGGAAGAAGCGGGGTAGATGTTGGTTATATAATCAACAGTGTCTGCTGCACATGGATTGGGGATGGCACTTCCAATTGTATTATCAGCCTCAATATTCATGTTTCTATTTTGATTGGTAAGGTTTTCCTTTATTCAGAAAAGTTGTGTTTACAGTATTCTTCCCACCTCATTCTGAGAGACCAGTATTACTCTGATACCAAAACCCAACAACAACAAAAAAACCCAAAAAACAAGGAGACTGTAGAACAATACCTGTTATGAATATGGACACAAAAATCCTAAACAATATACTGATTGAATATAGCAACATATAAAAAGAATTATACACTACAACCAAGTGGGATTCATCTCAGGAATGCAAGGTTGGCTTAACATCCAAAAATCAATTATTGTAATCCACCATGGCAACAGAACAATAAAAGCCACATGATCATCTCAATATTCAAAAATAGCACTTAACAAAATCCAACATCCTTTCCTAACAAAACACTCAGAAACCTAGGTATAGAAGTGAATTTCCTCAACCTGATAAAAGGCATCTATGAAAAACCCACAGCTAACATCATACTTGATGGTAAAAGACTGGTTGCTTTCCCTCATAAGAGCTGGAACAAGACAAGGATATCCACTCATGCTACTTCTGTTCAACATTATATTCAACCTAGAGGTTAGAACCTCTAGGTTCTAACCAGATCATTTAGGCAAGAAAAAAGAAACTCATCCAGATTGGAAAGAAAGAAGTAAAACTCTATTCACAGATGACATGATCTATATAGAAAATGCTAAGGAATCTACTAAAGAATTATTAGAACTAATAATATATTATTAATATACAAGATCAGTATACAAAGATTAGTTATGTTTCTGTACACTTGAGATGAACAACCCCAAAACAAACTTAAAACAATTCCATTTCTATAGCAGTAAAAGGAATAAAATACTTAGGAATAAATTTAACAAAAGGAAGTACAAAACTATTCTCTGAAAACTACAAAAGATTGTTTAAAGAAATTGAAGATCCAAAGAAATGGAAAAATACCTGATGTTCATAGATTAAAAGACCTTATATTGTTAAGGTGTCAGTACTCCTCAAGTGGATCTCCACATGCAACATAGTCTCTTTCAGAATCCCAACTGATTTCTCTGTAGAAATTGATAGGCTGACCTGACAATTTAAATGGAATTGCAAGGGACCAGAGTAATGAAAAACAATCTTAAAGAACAAAGCAGGAGGACTCATACTTTCTGATTTCAAAACTTCCTGCAAAGCACCAGTGATCAAGACAGCATGATACTGGCACTTATGGTCCTTAAGTACTTACCTCGGGGACATAGAGATCAGTGGAGTAGAACTGAGAGTCAAGGATCCATGTGTCTGTGGTCACTTGGTTTTTGACAGGAGTGACAAGCCCATTCAAGGGGGAAAGAATGGCCTTTTCAGTAATTGTGCTAGAACAACTGAATAGCCACACAGAAAAAGATGAAATTGATCTTTAGGACTTAAAATGGATCCAAGAACTAATTATAAGTACTAAAACTATAAAACTCTCAGAAGAAAAAACAGAGTAAATTTTTATGACCTTGAATTGGGCAATGGATTTTTAGATATGACACCAAAAGCATGAGCAACAAAAGAAAAAAATAGATGCCTTAGAATTCGTCAAAATTAAAAACATTTGGGGCACCCGGGTTGCTCAGTCGATTGAGTGTCCGACTCTTGATTTCAGCTCAGGTCATGATGCCAGAGTCGTGGGATCAAGCATGATCCCACGGATCCCATGGATCCCATGGATCCCATGGATCCATGCTCCATGCTGAGCATGGAGCCTGCTTGGGATTCTCTCTCTCTCTGTTCCTATCCCACACTTGCACGTGTGTGTGTGCTCTCTCTCTCTCTCTCTCAAAATAAAAGAAAAAAAAAGGTGTTTTTTTTTTAATTAAAAACTTTTGTGTTTCAAAGGACACTCAAGAAAGTTTTAGCCCACAAAATGGGAGAAAATAGTTGCAAACATACATCCAATTAGGGACTTACATCTAGACTATACAAGGAAGTCCTACAACTCAGTAATAAAAAAAGACAACTCAATTTAAAAAATGGGCCAAGGATCTAAATAGGTATTTTTCCAAACAAGATTTATAAATGACCGATAAGCATGGAAAGATGCTCCAGCATTTCCATCAGAGAAATGCAAATCAAAACCACAATGAGAGACAGAATAAAAAATCATAAGTGTTGGCAAGGATGTGGAGAAATCGGAACCCTCATACACTGCTGTTTGGAATGTAAAATGGTGCAGCCACTTTGGAAAACAGTTTGGCAGTTCTTCAGAATGCTAAACATAGAGTTACCAAATGACACAGCAATTTCACTTCTAAGGGAAATGAAAACAGGTCCACACAAAAACTTGAGCATTTATAGCAGCATTTTTCAAATAGCCAAAAAGTAGAAACAACCTAAATGTCTGCCACATGATGAGTAAATAAACAAAAGTGGTATATCCATACAGTAGAATGTTATTCAACCATAAAAAGGAATGAATTTCCGATACTTGTTATAACTTGGATGTACCTGGAAAACTTTTTGTTAAGTGAAATAAACCAGACGCAAAAGGTCACAGTGTGTTATTCCATTTATATGAAATGCCCAGAAAATGTATTTCCATAAGGAAAAAGCAGATTGATGTTTGCCAAGGGCTAGGGGGAAGGGAGAATGGAGAATAACTGCTTATGAGTATGAGGTTTCCTTTAGGATGATGAAATATTCTAAAATTAACAGTGATGATGGTTGTACATATCTGTAAGTATACTAAACACCATTGTGTTGTATATTTAAATGGGTGAATTGTATGGTTTGTGAACTATATCAAGAAAGCTGTTTAAAAAATGTTATCAGTATTTAAAGCTTCCCTTATGGTTTCAGAATACTTTTAAAGTAGTGATTCAGAAGTTTGAAGAAAAAAGTCCACAATTTTTGTTTCATGGTGGAGTCAGTCATAATTATCTAAAATTCTATCCATCTTCTTTGTCATGAATATAAAAGTTAGAAAAGTATGCCAGAATTGCCATAAGCATTTAAAATTAAACCGTCCCAATAGTTCTCTTACATGTTGATCTGTTAGTATAAAACTGCTTTGTTTTAGTGAAATATGTGAACAGATGCATGTGAGCTTTGCCTTGCATTTGTTTTTGGAGTTCAGTTGCTTTAGTAGAACACAGTTTTACATGAGGAATCATGCACAGGCCTAAATGAAAAAAGAAGGTCCATTCAGAGCCCAAACTTGGCTTATTAGTAACACGTATATAAAACATTCAGATATATGCAGAGAGATGCCAACTGATGGCCTACTTTAAGATTTGTGTAAATATATTTATAATTTATATCTAACTTATAATAGTTAACATTTTTTAATGTTTGCATATGTGTACTTTGTGAGAAATAATTATCATTAAAATTCACTCGTTTAAAGTGTACAGTGTGGTTTATTATATTCACACGGTTGTGCAGTATTGCACACCTTCACTACTGTCTAATTTCAGAATACTTGCATCACCTAAAAACCACCTGTTAGCAGTCACTCCCCACTGTCCCCTTCCCTAGCCCCTGGCAACTGCGCATCTGATCTCTATCTCTGTGTATTAACATACTGGATATGTGCATTATCAGTACTATAAATTTTAAATAGTTAAAAGTATCCAAGAATTATAATCAGTTTCAAGACAGTTTGAACATGTATGTTTTACAGTATTCACTTCAAATGATTAAAAATTCCATGTTTCTAATTTTATAATCAGTCAACTGATCAATCCCTTGTCAGATATTTAGAAAGTTTACAGTTTTTCACTGCTATAAACAGTGTTGTGATGAAAATCTTTGTAGCTTAAATCTTAATGCTTATCCATGATAATTTCCTTAAGATTAATTCCTAGAAGTGGTATATAGCTAGTTAAAATGTTAGGTTTAGGGGCGCCTGGGTGGCTCAGTCGGTTAAGCGTCCGACTTCAGCTCAGGTCACGATCTCACGGTTCGTGAGTTCGAGCCCCGCGTCGGGCTCTGGGCTGATGGCTCAGAGCCTGGAGCCTGTTTCAGATTCTGTGTCTCCCTCTCTCTGACCCTCCCCCATTCATGCTCTGTCTCTCTCTGTCTCAAAAATAAATAAAACGTTAAAAAAAAATTTTTTTTAAATGTTAGGTTTAGTTTTAAGTCTTGATACACGTTGCCAAATTACTTGCAAGAACGCTTATATCAATTTACACTCAAACAGTAATGTAAGAAAAAGGGACACCTGAGTGGCTCAGTTGGTAGATTGTCTGACTTCAGGTCATGATCTCACGGTTCATGGGTCCAGCCCCATATTGGCTCGCTGCTGTCAGCCTATCAGAGCCGGCTTCAGATCCTCTGTCCCCCTCTCTCTGCCCCTCCCCTGCTTGTGCTCTTCCCAAAATAAATAAATGTTTAAAAAACTCAAAAAGTTGTAAAGTGTAATAATACAATAAATAAATATTTTTATGTATAGGGTGATATCTGTCTCCCAATTAAATGTTGACTAATTTTGAAAATTGTTTTCTACTTGACACTTTAGAAGCTTTTCAGTGAACAAGTTATTTAAAAATCAACTGTTCTTGAAACATTGTCTCTCATAGCAAAGTTAGTATGGTAACAGTCTATATTCTATATATATATGGTACCAGAACTTATATTCTAGGTTCTAAACAAGAGACTCTTTAAGTATATTTTATTTGTCCATTGTAAACTGACTGGATTACATCTAACTGGTTCAAATTGTCCATAGAATTAAAACTTTCAACTCTATCCAATTATCTATTTTAGGTGTTGTTTTTTTTTTTTTTTTAAGTTTTCCCAGGAAATCTTGAAATAAGCCATACTAATAGCTAAAAGTGACTGGATTTTATTTTTGTCTTTATACAAATACATGTTGGAAGTGTCAAAACTGACATAACTTTCTGAGAGGGGGGAAATTTAGTCTAGATTGAGGAAATGAGTTGGGGACAAGTGTGGTGGCAATAATGTCTAGGCTGTGTTCAGGAAATCTTGAGTAATTGGTTGGAATTAGAATATGTATAGGGGGAAATGATATTAAAAGTTGTTTGTGCCATAAAATACAAATATTAAGTGGTTTTCTATATCTTCTTGGTAATAAAGCATGCTATAAGATAAGGAAAGATGTATGATAAAGTGCTGTGTTTGCAATTTGATGAGAGGGTTAAATGTTTTTGTGCTCTTTGGTGTGTCCCCCTTTTAACATTGATCATATAGGTTTTTTCTTAGATCAGTTTCTCTCTTTTTTTTTTTTTTTTAATTGATTTTTGAGAGGGAGGGGAGGGGCAGAGAGCGTGGGTCCTTAGCAGGCTCCATGCTGTCAGTACAGAGCCCATTGTGGGGCTTGATCTCACAAATTGTGAGATCCTGACCTGAGCTGAGATCAAGAGTTGGACGCTTGACGTCCGACTTCGGCTCAGGTCATGATCTCGCGGTCCGTGAGTTCGAGCCCCGCGTCGGGCTCTGTGCTGACAGCTCAGAGCCTGGAGCCTGTTTCAGATTCTGTGTCTCCCTCTCTCTGACCCTCCCCCGTTCATGCTCTGTCTCTCTCTGTCTCAAAAAAAATAAATAATCGTTAAAAAAAATTAAAAAAAAAAAAAAAACCAACTGAGCCACCCAGGTGTCCCATATCGGTTTTTCTTAGATCACCTAACACCTGCCCCCCCCCCCATCTTAGCAGCTTTTTAGAGAGATGATGGTATATTGAATGGGGCATCTCTCTTTCATAAGTGGGGGGGGGGGCGGCGGGGAGAGGAGGTTATGCATACACACACACCTTGTCTTGTTCCTCTGGCCAGTGGTTCCCAAATGATAATTGTGGGGCTTGATCTCACAAATTGTGAGATCCTGACCTGAGCTGAGATCAAGAGTTGGACGCTTGACGTCCGACTTCGGCTCAGGTCATGATCTCGCGGTCCGTGAGTTCGAGCCCCGCGTCGGGCTCTGTGCTGACAGCTCAGAGCCTGGAGCCTGTTTCAGATTCTGTGTCTCCCTCTCTCTGACCCTCCCCCGTTCATGCTCTGTCTCTCTCTGTCTCAAAAAAAATAAATAATCGTTAAAAAAAATTAAAAAAAAAAAAAAAAACCAACTGAGCCACCCAGGTGTCCCATATCGGTTTTTCTTAGATCACCTAACACCTGCCCCCCCCCCCCCATCTTAGCAGCTTTTTAGAGAGATGATGGTATATTGAATGGGGCATCTCTCTTTCATAAGTGGGGGGGGGGGGCGGCGGGGAGAGGAGGTTATGCATACACACACACCTTGTCTTGTTCCTCTGGCCAGTGGTTCCCAAATGATAATGGCAAATCCCAGGAGAATCTGGGATTTTGGCAAGGGACTCAGGAATATACATGTACTCAACACAGTAAACTTAAAAATATAAATCTCATGTATGTACTAGTGCTTTTCAAATATAAGGAGATACTGTTGTGATTAAGTAAAATTATTTAAACATAACTACTGAACTCACAATAATTTGTATTTTCTCAATCAGTGGATATGTTTTGCATTGTTTGCTGCAATAGCCAGGTGCAGCCACAAGAGGAGACACAGGAAAGGTTCAGGAGAAAAAACAGAGTTTATTATACTCAGAGATCCTAGAGACAGGAGACAGGGCACACCATGCAGGGCCACAGGGGAGAGCATTAGGCCACTGTCTCTGTTGGGGGTTCTCAGAGAAAGGCAGGGCATAGTGAACAGTTTTGGATTGGCAGATTTGAATAATTTGGGGCCTTGGGCATTTGGAGTGGTCCCTAGTTACCTAGTACCTGGCTCTGGGTGATTACTTTGGGGTACAAGGATCTGATGGAAGAGGTCTGGCTCTGGATAGTTTGCATATCAAGGGCATCCTCCTGGCTGGGCCCTTTGCTGTCTCCAAGAATTGACTAGCTCTAGGACTGGCAGTCTCTTCCCAGTCAGGAAGGTTTTCTTAAGACGTAGGACATCATAATATACAGATTTTCAAAAAATACACACAATACAGGCTATCAGAGAATTAACTTGTATCATGTGGGGGTTTGCAAAGTATTTGATACTTAAGGAAATTAAATACCATGTATGCCAGCCAGGTCTGATTTCTTAAAAGTAAAATTATGATTTAGACTCTGAACCACTTGGGCAAATTCCTGACTGGTTTAATATTGTGAGATGCAAGCCTGTTGTTCATGGAGGTGACTGCAAATGGACTATTGCCATTGGGTGGCAGCCGGCAAAAAGTTGAAAAGGAGAGAGCATTAGAGTATAACTTCTTTTACTTAATGATAAATTGTTTTGTTTTTTTAATATTCCTGACTGTTTCATATTGTAACTTAGAGAAACTGGTAATTTAAGTTAAGAGCTGGGTTGATAAACATAGGGAAAAGCCATTTTAAAGAATTTGAATCAAGTTTTGTATGCCTGAATATATTATCAAGCACTGGCTAAAGGGTGGTAGATGATTTTAAAAGGTTAGTAAATTTGAGTTAATAACTTCATTTAGTTAATAACTCTTCATATGTCACAGAATTTAATAAGAACACCTTGGTGTGAAATTCCTGCATTATCTTTCTGCATACCATAACTATCTGTTTTAATCCTAACTACAATTTGTGTCCAAGTACTTGCCTGTTTTTCAGGTGGAGGAAACGGAGACTTCCAGAATGTAACTTGTATCAAGACTCCGTGGGTAGGAAAGGTAGACCTCAGATTTAAATCTTTAATCACATAACCCTTGGGGTGCCTAGGTGGCTCAGTTGGTTAAGTGTCCGACTTCAGCTCAGGTCATGCTCTCAGGTCATCCGTGAGTTCGTGCTGACACCTCAGAGCCTGGAGCCTGCTTGGGATTCTGTGTCTTCCTTTCTCTCTCTGCCCCTCCCCCCCCCTCACACTCTGTCTCTTTCTGTCAAAATGAATAAACATTAAAAACATTAAAAAAATCTATGATCACATAACCCAAACTCTGCTCCTTTAGTCCAGTTTTTACAGGATACTTATTTGCATGAATTTCAGACTTAAGAGAATTCCAAACTTTAAGGAAAATTAGATATAGTTTTTTGTATGTAATTTTTTGTGTGCTAAAATGCACCTAACATGAAATTTACCATTTTAACCATTTTTGATTGTACCATTAAGTGGCATCAAGTACATTCACAGTGTTATTCAACCATCATCACTATCCATTTCCCAAACTTTTTCATCATGCCATACAGAAACTTAGTAGCCATCAAACAATAACTTGCTATTCCCCTTTCCCCCCCACTGGTGGTAACCTCTATAAAGAAAATATTTTTTAGTGAGAGTTTTGTTGGTGTTAGATAAGTTTTATATTTGTAGAATGTTGAGTATAAATGCATTTCTTTTGAATAAGTACTATGTAGTTCAATGCAAATTAAGTTATTTTTGTCCTTTTAATTCTTTGTCTATTCTATTTTAAACAAAGCATTATAATTATATATGCTAAGTACAGAAGCCTTAGTGTTCTCTTCATTTTATTAAATATAAACAATTGGTGTTTATTTAAGGGAAAGTGGCTCTTTTTTCTGAACCTTAGTAAACTTTTTTTGTACGTTGTTGTAGTTACAGCTCCTTAAGGTGGCATTAATTAATCTTAACTGCCTTCGCTGTCAGGTTCATCAGAAAGGTAGCAAATCCAAAACATGGCAATCTTTTTGCTAGCCTACATAAATTTGTATTCTGTTCTCCTAGCTGATGGTTGTCAAATTGCATATGGTTTGATTCAACCTATATCTTTAATGAACATAAAATGTAATATTGCCCATTGTGTATTACATTAGTAATAGTTACTATTGGTGCTTTGTACTTGGCCAGACCCTGTGCTTTGGTGGGTTTTTTTATTCCATACACCCGTGAGGTTGTGAATAATTCAAAGCTCAGGTTCACCCTCTCTACCTTGACCTTGAAGTGAAAGCCAGCTTCAGTACTCTGCTTACCTTTGTGCATTCCTGCTTTTACTTAGGTTTTGCCTGAGTGTTCCTTAAATTTCTTACCAGCTCATGGATTCATTGCAGTAGATATTTTCTATATTTTCCGCTATTTTCACTTTTCAGTGGTAGGATCTGTTCTCTGAACTAGTCCACTGTTGGAAATGAAAGTGATCTCAGAGACTTTGATAAGAGATTCATTCATTCTACCTTGTAAATAGTATAATAGAAACATGGATTTTGTCCTGGTTAGCTACTATTTACCTCAACGACTTCTTCCAAATCACTGTCAGTTACAGAACTAGATAGAAGTTTTAATATTAGCTGCTGTAACTTGCTTTCATCTACTAAAGGAGTGTAGACTAGGGAGAGCTAAACCAAAAATTCATTCTCTGGCCTAGGTCTGGAAGAAACTTTAAGCCCAAAAGATTTGGTTTGAGATTTGTTGAGCAGTGGCTTTCTTGTCACTTGATTTTTGTATTGTATTCAAAGCTGTTTCTTACTGGTTTTAACATTACTGAGATGTAAGAGAAAGGAATGTTATTTGCATATATGTGTGCTGGGGTGGGGCGGGGCACCAGGTAGCTGGGGGGTGGGTGCTATTTAATTTGAATTTTACCATTTATGAGATTTGGCCTTTTGCCCTCCCAGTCCTCTCCTGCTTGTGAGCCTTTAGATTTTGGTTTTAACCATCTTATCTCATTTGGTAATCCTACTATATGGTCTTGATTAGTAGATGACTACCCCCAAATCCCTTTCTCCAGCCCACCTCTCCTTCAAGGCCTTGAGACCCACAAGCCCAGCTACAGAAGGTATACTTCCATTTAGTTGTCCCTGGACCGCTTAACCCTTCACCGAAAGATTAAAGCTAATCAGTCTCTTGAATCTCATCATCTTTCTCCATTCCCATGACTATCCCCCTGTCCTAATCTAGGGCATCATCTCATTCTGGTTTAAGGCCTGGATTAAAAGCCTTCTTACGGATCTCTGGAAGACTGAAGTCCACTGTGCTAATCCATTCCACACACTGGGACCCAAAGTATTTTTTCCAGAATATAACTTATTCATCACTCTCCTATGTGAAATCTTTCAGTGCTCCTCCTTTATCCTTTGTGTACGATTCAGATTCCTTAATACCATTGACCAAAGTCTTTTATTACCTTTCTGGTCTCAGCCTCTTCACCACTCCCAACTTTACTTTATACTTTACCTGTATTAAACTTCTTTTGTGAGTGGGAGGGAGTAGATTTTGCTCCTCTTTTTGAAATTCAAGCTGAAGTACAATTTCTACTCAGTTTGAGGAGTTTTAACAAATGCATACACCCATGCAACTAATACTCCAAACGAGATACTGTACTTTGCAATCACCCCCAAAAATTCCTTTGTGCCTCTTTGCATCAGTTCCCCCCAGCCCCTGCTGTAGACAGTCCCTGTTGATTAGTTTTGCCTTTTCTAGAATGCACTTTTTTTTCCCTGATTTCTTTCACTATCACAGTGTTTTTGAGATTTATCCCTTTTACTGCATGCATGAATCAGTTTCATTTTGTTACTTAGTAGTGAGTAAGTAACCCATTGTATGGATATATCACAGTTCATTTATCCATTATCAGTTGACGGATACTTGCATCATTACCAATTTCGACTATTATGAATGAAGCCACTGTGAACATTCATGTTCAGGTCATTTTTTTGGACATACATTGGATTTGCGGAGTTCAAATTGCTGCACATCCATGCCATCACTAGGTATTGTCGGTCTTTTTAATTTTAGCCGTTCTTGTGGGTGTGTAGTGGTATCTTGTGGTTTCAGTTCTCATTTCTTTATTAAATATGTTCAGCATCTTTTCATGTGCATATTAGTTATTTATCTCCTATTGTGACTTATCTGTTGAAATCTTTAGCCTATACTTTTAATTGGGTTGTCTTCTGCTAAAGCTATGAATTTTTAATATCTATATAATATATTCCAGATACAAGTTCTTTGTCAGATATATGTCAAATTTATGTTGTTCCCCCCTCCAAATTTGCTTTATGTAATTAGGTGGATATAAATTAATGAACACAAACTTAAGGTATGTGTAACAATTTAACAGAACCTAGTGGTTTACAGGGTGACTGGGTGGGTCAGTTGGTTAAGTGTCCAACTCTTGATTTTGGTTCAGGCCATAATCTCATGGTTGTGAGATCAAACCCCACATTGGACTCCACACTGAGTGTGGATCCTGCTTGGGATTCTCTCTCTCCCTCTCTCTCTGCCCCCTCCCCGCTCATGCGCATACTCTCTCACAATAAATAAACATTAAAAAAAAGAAAAAGATACTCGACAATCAAAAAGAATGAAATCTTGCCATTTGCAACTATGTGGATGGAACTAGAGGGTATTATGCTAAGCGAAATTAGAGAAAGACAAATATCATATGACTTCACTCAATGAGGAATTTAAGATAAAAAATAGATGAACATAAGGGAAGGGAAGCAAAAATGATATAAAAACGGGGGGGGGGGGAACCAAACGTAAGAGACTCTTAAGTATAGAGAACAAAGGGTTGCTGGAGGGATTGTGGGAGGGGGGATGGGCTAAATGGGTAAGAGGCATTAAGGAATCTACTCCTGAAATTATTGTTACACTATATGCTAACTAACTTGGATATAAATTAAAAAATATTTACACAGATATAATGAGAAAATGCTCTTTTGACAAAGGAATAAAATATTGTTTTTAGAATATTTGAATTATGATTATTAGGGGCCATGAAAAATATAAGCAGACTATGATAAAATAAAAAACCTGGTGGTTTGCTTTTTCATATTTGAGCACTGTCTTTCAAAGAGCAGAAGTTTTTAGTTATAATGAAGTCCAATTAACATAAATTTTCTTTTATGATTACTGTTTTTGTATATAGAAATCTTTACTTAACCCAAGATGATGAGTATATTCTCATACTTTTTCTTAGAAATGTTTAGCCTTTATGTTTAAATGTGTGATCTGTGTTAATTTTTTACATAGTGAGAGATTGCATGTTGAGGTTCTTTTATTCTCATATGTTTATATGCTTTCTCCAATGCCATTTTTTGTTGGAAAGACTACATTTTCCTTTGAGTTACTTTGGCACCTTTGTTGAACATCAGTTGGCCACAAAAGTGTTGATCTGTTTCTGAACTCTGTTCAGTTCTATTGATTTTGTCTGTCTGCGTAATAACCACTATCTGGATAACTGTAGCTTTGAAAGGAGTCTTGAGATCAGGTAGTATAAGTCCTTCCATGTTTTGTTTTCGTTTTTCCAAAAAAACTTTTGGCTATTTTAGGTCTTTTGTATTTCCTTATAAGTTTAGAATGAGCTTGTCATATTCTCCCCCCTCTCCAAAAAAAAAAAAAAAAAAAGGAAAAAAAATAGCATGCTGAAATTTTAATTGGGATTGCCTTGAATTGATAGATCAACTGGGAAAATTGATGTCTTAACAATATTGAGCCTTTCAATCCATGTTTATTAGTTTACTAGGTATGCTGCCCAAACAAAACATCACAACTGGGTGGCTTACAACAACAGAGATTTATTCTCTCATAGTTCTAGAAGCTAGACATCACAAATTAAGATGTCAGCAGGGCCATGCTCTCTTTGAAGTCCCCAGGGGAAGAATCTTTCCATGCCTCCTCTGGTGGTTGCTGGCAATCCTTGGCATTCCGTGGCTTGTAGATGCATTATTTCAGTCTCTGCCTCCATCTTTATATGGCCTTCTCCCTGTGTAGTTGTATGTCCGTGTCCAAATTTCTCTCTCCTTATAAGATCACCAGTTATATTGGACTCAGAACTCATTCTAACCCGGTATGCCCTCATCTTAATTACATCTGCGGAGAACCTGTTTCCAAATAAGGTCACATTCACAGGTATCCAGAATTAGGACTTTGACATGTCTCTTGAGGGAACACAATTCAGTCCCACAACAACATATGGTATATTTGTCCATTTATGTAGCTCTTCTTTAATTTCTCTCAAAAATGTTTTAAATAGTTTACATTGTATAGCGCTTATTGCACACATTCTATTAAATTTGTCCCTAAGTATTTCATGTTTGTGGATGCTATTGGAAATAATATGTATTTGTTTGTTTGTTTGTTTGTTTTTTGAGAGAGAGAGAGAGTGAGTGAGCATGAGCAGGAGAAGGGCAGAAGGAGAGAGAATTCCCAGCAGGCTCCACACCAAGCACAGAGTCTGACCCAGGGCTCGATCCCATGACCATGAGATCATGACCTGAGCCGAAATCGAGAGTCAGACACCTAATTGACTGAGCCACCCAGGTGCCCTGGAAATAATATTTTTTAAATTTCATGTTGCAAACATTTTTCATTGGTATATAGAAATACAGCGATTTTTGTATATTGGTCTTATGTCTTGTGACTTTGGTAAATTTTAGTTCTAATAGGGTTTTTTTTGTAGAGTTTTTAGGATTTCTGCATAGGCAAACTGATTGTCCTGCAAATAAAGACAGATTTTCTTCTCCTTTCCAATTTGTATGCCATATGTTTCTTTTTCTTGTCTTAATGCATTAGCTATAACTTATAATACTATGTTGAAGTGGTAGAACAGACATCCTTGCCTTGTTCATGATGTTTGGGAAAAAGCATTGTTTTTTGTTGCTCAGTATGATAATGGTTGTAGATTTTTCATAGATCTTCATAAGGTGAGGAAATTTTTCATTTATTATATTATTAGTAGGAGTGTCTATCATAAATGGGTATTGAGTTTTGTTAAATGCTTTTTCTTTGTCAATTGAAGTGATTGTATGATTTTTTCTTTTAATATGTTGAATTACATTTAATTGTTTTTTCAAACATTAAGCCAATTTTGGATTCTTGGGATAATTTACCCTTAGTCATAATGCATTTCCTTTTTATATATTGTTGAATTTGATTTTCTAATGTTTTCTTAAAGACTCTTGTGTCTTATGAGGGGTTTCATCTGTGGTGTCTTTTTCTTATAATGTTTTTGGTTTTGGTATCAACTGATTTTCAGCAATTTTGTTGTCATATCTTGGTGTGGTTTTGTGTTTTTCCTATTTGAAGTTCATTGACCTTCTTTGATATTTGGATTGGTAGTTCTCATCAAATTTGGGAAATGTTTAGGTAATTTACACTGCTCTCTTTTTCTACTCTCTTTATTCTGCTGTTAAGCCCAACTGTGAATCTTTTAATTTAGATACTATATTTATCAGCTACAAATAGTCCATTTTTTTTAAGTTTTAATTTATTTTTTCATTGTTTGCATGTTTTCCTTTAAATCTTTGAAAATATTATATATAATAACATTTTAGAAATTATTTTCTACTAATTCCACCATCTTGATCATTTCTAGGTTTGTTTTTATGACTTTTTACCCCTTGGGTTGGGTTACCTTTTCCTGTTTATTCTCCTAATTTGTAATTTTGTCATTCTTAAAAGAGTGTTGAATTTTGATCTGGCAGACAGTTTTGTGTTACTTGCTGATCAGCCTGATCCTTTTCGGCATATTATGAGTTTTGTTAGTGTGGGTCTAGAATGGTGTTGTTCAATAAAATTTGCTGCATTGATGGACTAGTTTTGCCCTTCTCCTAAGGTAGGGCATTTCTGGGGTCTCTGTGGAATGTCCCAGATATTCTGTGAGAGCTCTTTACAGTGGTTGGTTGCGACTCATGTCTCCTTTAGTAGTTCTTCCCTTGGTTATTCTCCTGGCCTCATGGAATCTCATACTGTACATAACTAGCTTAATATTTAGCCAAGGAGTCAAGAAGATTCACTTTCAGAATTTTAGAGCCTATTTTCTTCACACTTTCCCTCTTTGGTACTCAACCTACAAATTTCAAGCACTTCAGCTTCCCTGAACTCCAGTGTCTGATTCAATTATAGTATTATGGAATCTTGGAATTGGCAGAGAGCATGAAGATCATTTGTCCTAGCCTGTCTCATAACCTCCTTGACAGAGGCTTGTTTGAGGCAGCTCTTCTCAATTTACATGGCTCAAGTTGTAGAAAGTTCTTAGATAGTAATATTGAATCAAATTCTATTTTCCACAAACTTACTGCATGTTAGTCTTATTTCTACCTTCTGTAATTTCACCAAAAAAAAAAAAAAAGCCAAACTGCCTAGATTATTTTACCTTATAGCTGTTTAATACCAATTCTGCCCCTCTTTATTTCTTTGCCAAAAGCATCTCCGTTCATAATACTGTTATCCCTTATGTATATTATTCTTATCTGCATTTTAAAATGCCATGTATGGGGTACCTGGGTAGCTCAGTTGGTTGACCATTTGACTCTTGATTTTGGCTCAGGTCATGATCTTAGGATCATAGGATTGAGCCCTGTGTCAGCCTCTTCACTGAGCATGGAACCTGCTTAAGATTCTGTCTACTTTCTGGCGCCTGGGTGACTCAGTCGGTTAAGCATCCGACTTCGGCTCCGATCATGGTCTTATGCTCTGTGAGTTCAAGCCCCATGTCGGGCTCTGTGCTGACAGCTCAGAGCATTGAGCCTGCTTCGGATTCTGTGTCTCTCTCTCTCTCTCTCTCTCTCTCTCTCTCTCTCTGTCCCCCATTCATGCTCTGTCTCTTTCTGTCTAAAAAATAAACATTAAAAACAATTTTTTAAAAAAAGATTCTCTCTCTACTTCTCCCTCGGCCCCTTCCCTGACTTGTACACTTGTACACATACTCTCCCTAAAATTTAAAAAAAAATTAAGATATAAGGGGTGCCTCAGTGGTTCAGTTGGTTAAGTGTCTGACTTTGGCTCAGGTCATGATCTTACAGTTTGTGAATCCAAGCCCCACATCGGACTCTCTGATGTCAGCACAGAGCCTGCTTCAGGTCCCTTGTCCCCCTCTCTTTCTGCCTCCCACTCACTCACACACGCACACTCTCAAAAAAATAAACATTTTTTAAAAAATAAATAAAAAATAAAATGCCATATATGTATGCATCTTCCAGTGTGATACTCAGACTGAACTCAGTCTCATAAAAGTGGTCTGTATTGAGAATAATGGAACATCCTCTATCTGGATACTTATTTGACTTTCAATGTCTCCTAAGATTGCCTTTAATTACTGTCTCTTATTTAGAGATTAAACATTCTGACTTTTTTTGTTATTTGTAATTAAGCATGCTGTTTTATCCTTTGCATTTATATGCAGATTTGATATGCATTTGTCTGATCTGCACCCCAATAAATGAACTGTGGAACTGGACGAGGTCAAAAGCAGAGTTCTGTTAGTTACCTCTAGAATTCTTCCACTAGTTTGATATCAAGTACTTAATCTCTGGGTATGTTTTAGCCAGCTAGGAGTCTGCCTAAATGTAGTGTGGGGCTCACATTGCTCTGTTTTTTTTTTAAGATTGCCACTAGAGACTTCATGTTCAGCTTTGCTGAAATTAAGGTGTCCCCTGTTTGTGACATTCTCCTGGTCTAATAATATACCAGTAGTCTTACACTTACAGCATGCACGTTGATGTTCTTTTTCTAAGTTCGTACTCTATAGATCTGCACTACTGTTTTTTCTTCTAAAAATTGCGACCACTTCTACTTTTCCATAATTTTTAATATATCATGAACAATGGTTCAATATGCAAATCTCAGTTCTTTTAGTATCATAAGACAATTGTCTGTAACAGAAGACTTGAATGTTTTGTAAAATGTCAGGGTGCTTTTACTGCTTCCTCCATACTCTAGGACTAATCGCATGCCCATTGTCATCAACTACTGAGATACTATGTAACAAAAAACTTAATTCGGAGCTGTAAATCAATATGATACAAAGGTCTTAATTTACTGGTAAAATTCCCATGTTACCATAGTTCTAAAGTATTTTTGTTATTGAAGCTTCATTTTTTGTCACTTTCATATCTCTTGAAATTCATACCATTTGAAGAAAAATAAGCCCTGATATGTGGATTTGAACAAAAAACCTGCTTTGACACATTATTTGCTATGAAAATTGGCTGGAATTCAAAATGATAAAAGCACAATTGGAAGGTTTTGACTATAGTGTTTATATTTTTCTATTATAAGTTTCGTTATAGTTTTCCACAGACACAACATTTGTATAAAGAACTCTGGGATAGGCTATTTCTGTCCATGAGAATCCAAAATTATAGACGCTGATGTCAATGCAGATGAGGGTAGCCTAATTTGGTTAAGGGAAGGACATGCTGAGTCTCTATATGGATAGCTAAAGGCTATTGCCAAGATTGACAGGTGTCCTGTGGGTGGCAGAGAGCCCCAGGGATAAAATTTGCACTTGGATTACTTCTCTAAAACACAATGATCAAAGTCAATGTCTTTTCTTTCTATTGATCACAGTTTTAAACTATTTTAAAATAGTCTGCCTTTAATACTTTGATTTTTCAGATATTAGCCCCAGAAAGTTAAAAAAAAATTATACTTTGTTCTTAAAGTATCAAATTCTGTTTTTGGAAGCTTAGTTGTATCCTGGGCCTTAATTTTTCTAGTATAGTCTGATTTTTTTGTTGTTGTTATCCTTCCATGTTTCACTAACGCTTTGGGGTGAGAAAAGTTCATGTAAAAGGTTACATGTGTCATTAGTGTAAAAGAGGTAGCTTTTTCTTTATGGAATAACTTACATGATTCAATCTGGAAAGATTAATATTTAGAAGAATTTTCTATGAAATAAACATAATGTAAAGGAATATTCATACTAATTTGATAGCAGCTTTTGCTTTTATTTCATCTTATTGAATTTTTTATTAAAAGAAGTCTTGTAACTTATAAATTAGTAGTAAATATCTCATATCTCACAAAAAGAAAAAAATTTAAACCTAATAGGTGCATGCCATTAAGAGTGTTAAGGGTACTGTTTTAAGAAAAAAATTACATTGCCTAAGATTTTTGTAAGATTTGAATGATGTACATGTATCATTAACAATGAAGGATCTATGGGTTTTTTTAGGCATAAATTCAATACTGTTTCTATTCAAATAGAGAATGTTCTAATTTGGGAGGCTTGTGTCCTGATTATCTCTGTATTTTACTGTTAGACATACAGTAGAAATTTAAGAAGAGGGTGCTGGGAAAACCACTTTAGGGAGCCAACCTATTCACTAGTGTGAACAATGAAAGCCAAGACCCTAGCTCTCCTAGGCCCTAGACAAGCACAGTGCAAGTTGCCCTCATAGATCCGTGTGACTTCAGTTAAGTCTTTTGTTGGGTTGAAGCTGGAGTGATTAGGTCAGTATCCTTCTTGGGTCTTAAATATCTAATTCTGATTTGGCAAAAATTTACTGAGAGCTGCTATAAGCGAAGTATTCTTGTATGACACTCTTGTAAGTCCTGTGAAGGTGAGGAGTAGAAGGGCCCACGAAGTGGTGACTTGCCCTGGCTCACTCAGCTCTTGGGAGTAAAGATGCAAAATAAACCCAGACTCTTGTCTCTAAGACTAGTAGAGTTTTGAGATGGTGGAAATAAACTCTTGACAGAAATTCACTTAAATGAGAGAACTGTTAGGACTGCCTTTATTACTGTCTTTTTTTTTTTTTTAATTCTGTATCTCAATTCTGATTCTTGCCTTTTTTTCCTGTTCGAGCCTTCCTTTGTAGACTAAATGAAAGTGCAGATTCTTGAGCTCACCGTTAACCAAAAAGACATTTATAAAAATATTTAAGTACTGTACTGAAAACAGCAATCTTGTATTTGCTTCTCAAAATTTGACTCTTTAAGTAGATGATTGGAAAGGAAGTATGAAAATGAGGTGTACTCCTGGACTGAGCATCACGGTGTTGGGCTAATTCAGAGTGTGCAGCATGGGCTAGAGTGGCAGATAATGACCTCAAGTCTGTGGTAGCCACTGGCGCAGGCTCCACGGCCCCTTACCCATGGCCACCAGCATTTCTCCTGAGACTCTGGTGAATACGCGTTCTGCTGCTCTGTCCTATCCCTGGGCATCCTTTCGGTTTGGTTACTGGAACCCTACTAGAATGCAGAGAGTAATGAAAGACCCTGACAATCTCATGTCACGCTTAGGTTCCTGACAAAAAAAGTCTTCTCCATTTGTTCAAGGATTGCATTACAGCTTGTTAGTTCAGTAGCAAGAAGAGATATACATAATGTATAAGGTAGAGTGAGAAATTTATGACCATGTGTTATAAACGGTTTCAATTTAGGAAAATTTTGATTTAGATCTGCTAATTTAATTTATGCTTCATTTTGACAGGTCTAGAATTAACTTTTCTTTTAAATAAACTCTTCGTACTGAGGATTGGATCATGAAAATAGCATTAGTATTTGACCCATTTGGGCTATTTCAAATATTTTAGAACCATCCTTTGTGTGGTGTTGACATGCAGATGCCTCTGTCTTGTCACGGACTGCAGTCTGGCAGTACTGTCACGTCCTCAGTATTTCTCCCGCCAGCCCCCTCTCTTCATCTCTACCACCCAGCCTAGGCTCATGTCCTCTCGCCTGGACCTCTGCAGTGGCCTGTTAACTGCCTGGCCAGCTCTACCCCACAGAGCTGTCCTTGACCAATACCTGCTGAAGCTCTTTAGGGTAGCTTTCAGGATGAAGACCAAACACCTTCACATGGCCTCCGCTTTCACTCGCCCTGGGTTCTAGCCGGCCCTGTTCTTGCCATCTCTTCTTACTGTGCTTTGTTTCATCAGTTCCTTGGCCATCATGTGTTGTGGTGTCTACACAGATCACTCTTCCTGTCCTCTTCATGTTCTTGCCCCTTCATTTCAGCTCAGGGACATTTCAGGAACTGTGGGAAGAAGACCCTCACCTCTCAATTAGGTCAGATCCAGGCTGTGTTGGCAGTTCTTACCTCCACTTCATTGTGGACACTTGTTACATGTGCAATTTTGCACTTATTTTTGTAGACTTTGGTTACAGGAGACTCTGACGAAACTGTAAGCTTCTCAAGGGCGGGAGCCATTTCTGTTTTCATTGGGTGATGATGCCCTTGGCATCTAGCACAGGGCCTGGTGCATAGGAGCAGCGTAGTAACTATTTGTAGAATACTTGGATGAAAGTTTCAGGAAAGACTTTCTCAGCAGTACTACCTGCAACCTGCTGGCTGCTATGAGGTCATGAAGGTGGATGAATATAGGCACACTTGGCTAATAGAGAGTTCACTCACCAGCCAAGAAAAGGCGACATGTACTGAAAAATATTGTAATTATAAACAAGATGGCATTTAGGACGTAGAGATAATATACTTTTAATTGTCTGAAAATGTGCTGTTAGACTGGCCTTTGTCAATAAATGCTAAATGAGTGAATTATAATGTTAAATAGGGCCGGCAATATTTATGAAAGACTCTAACATTCATAAAGTAATCCTAGCCCTAAAGGAAATAAAAAGTCAAACAAATTCAGTGTTAAAAGTTGAAAAGAAAGAATCAAATGCGTTAATATTTTTAAATGCCAGGACATTATACTTGTGAAGCTTGTCTATGTGAAAGAAATTAGGAAATTTTTTGTATTGCTAAGCATTTTTGGGAAGTTGTGTCAAAGCACTCTGTTTAGTATTCAGATGTAGAAGTCTTTGGGGGTAGCCCGAGACCTCTTCTGTCTACATTTTGTGAGACTTCTGTCTACATTTTGTGAGAGTGTCAGCTCTCACTAAGGTTTTTCCTTTCCTCTTCCAACATTACTTCTGCTCTCCCCCAACCCTGGGGTTGTGGCATTAAGCACGCGCTGGGTAGGAAGGCTGGCTGGCAGCGCCTTCTCAGAGGAGTCAGGTGATCGTTGTTTGAAGGCAGCTGCTTGAGGTTCAAGGCAGTCAGTGTCCCCTCTCTTCTGCCTCCGGACAGCTGGTTATTATCAAACTCATAATAAGTCTTCCTTACTCATTGCCTGCTGGAAGAGGAGGGAGATTATGCAGTGGGCTTTTGGTTGATCCAATGGGAATTACATTGATCTGGTGTCTGGCTGTGGTTCTTATCAAGTGGATCGCCTCTAAGGTAGGCCATCTTTATTTTTAGGATTGTGACGTTCATCATTAGTTTATATATTTGATTGGAATAGAATTACTATGAATTTCTTTTGCTTCAGTTTTTATTTTTCTGATTAAAAGAGCTATGAGTTTTACCTGTCAGCTGAAAAGCTTAATTGTGGTTAAGCATGTAATTTTTATTCTTCCCCCCACCTTATTCCTCCTTTTAAGGGCTTTTTATGGTATCATTCCTCGGTATTGAAGTAGCTTCCCTCAGTATCATCCCCTTAAAGAAGTTTTTATAGTTATAGAAATATACCTTTTAAGATTAAATAATTATTAAACAATTTATAGTTTTGGTATACATATTTTAAATACTTTTGGAGATAAGAATTTCCTAATACTTACGTTTAATGTATAGTTGTTAAGAATTTCTGAACAGTTAGGAACTTTTTAAACACTAAATAATAACCTCTCATGTTCTCTGTTAAAGTGTTACTGCTACTAAGATGTGTACCTAACTTATAATATGTTGGAAAAAATGTAAGATTTATTATGTGTCTGTTGTTTTTGAACTTGAATTCTGAGGATCAGGATTCAGAAATGCTTCCATCTAGACAAAAGTCTCAAACTAAAGTAGGAAATATTTAAGATGACACTATGTGAAATTATTTTTTCTATACTTGTCTAAAAATGATTATATCTTTCTTCCATCATGCAGCTTTTTTCTTCCTGTATTAAATTGAAGAATATTCACTTAAGATTTATAAGGCCTATCAGTATTTGCTGAGTAACACAAAGCTTCCATAAAGTTAAATTTCTTTTCCAACCAGGGTTTTAATCCTTGATACATAATTTTTCACATTTAAGCATAATGTTTTGAGCATAACTAACTGTCCCTTATGTGAAGTAGTCTTAGTGAATATGATTGAAGAAATCTCTTTTTAAAAAATCTCTTAAAAAAAAACAACAGTGTACTCAAATTTTTAAAATCCTTGTGTTTTGTAAGTTAAGAATTAATTTTGTTGCACTGACAGCTGTTTACTCATTGTTTTTAAAGGATTAGTTTACCAAGTTATTGAATGAAGGTCAAGTTAGTACTAATAACACGTTAATTGAGTTGTGGATGTTTTCAAAGACTTTTTACTTTTTTTCTAACCAGCAAAAAATTAAGTTTTTAAACAAAAAGAATGTTAACATTTTAAGTTTGTGTTATTTTTTGAAAAATATAATGTTTGCATAGTCCAGAAGAATGGGAAGGATACTAATTATTCAGTAGATCGATGCAGATAGACAAACACCAGCATGTTTCTCTAGCGCGTGTAAGATGAATATGCCCTTAAAAAGCTCATTTTACTACATCAGAGAAAACTGCTTTTAAAACTTTGACTGGACTTGCATCTTTTGTAGTCTGGTGCTGTTGTTTGGTAATGTTACCAAAAAACGTATTTAGTGCTACTGTTGATTGAGCCCTTTGACCAGTGGTTTACAAATCCACAAAACGGAGCCAACAAAACCTACCTTGTGAAGGTCTTGTATGGATTGACATTTTGTATGAAAGCACCTGTAACAGTTCCTCACCCACAGTAGGAGTCCAGCAAGTGTTAGTTAATGTATTATTACTTTTTCCATGTAAGGGAAATAAACATACTTTTGCACAGTAGATCATGTTAGTGGAAAACTTAAACAGGATAAAAACAGATAAAAATATCTTTGCTCGGTTTTTTAAAAGGTCTGTCTTTAAAAATTATGTATTAACTAATATTGGAACAATTTTTACACCTTTTGACATTCACGTCATAAGTCAGATCTTTGGTGGAAGAGAGATTCATCCTGATTTAAGATGAGCAAGTGTCTAACCGGACACTCAGAAGTCCTGTTGGCATGGCAGTGGATACTTTGGAACCTTAAAATTTAACTTGTTTATGCTGTGGCTGTCAGTTTCTGATTAGCTCAGCCTCGCCCATGTTTTGACCTATACTGGTTTGCTTTACAAGCTGTTCCCAGGATGGCTAAATTAGAAAAGTCACGAGTAGAAGCTTCTCAGTTATTTCCATTCACTGGTGAGGTGAGGTGGAAATGTGGATGATAGCTCAGAGTGTTTTATGACTGTCAGTGACACAGGATTTGGATTAACTTTGTTTTATTATTTTTATTAAAAATAGAATTTTACTAGCAGATGACTTTAAAATGGTAATCTTTAAAAAATATGTGTTACGTCTGTGCTGCAGTGTTGGTGTATAAAGCACTCATAACTATGGTTTAAAATAACTAATTCTAACATGCAAATCAAATTTTTATTGTTCTTCATGATTTACAGTATATTTTTCAAAAATGTGTTACTTTAGATTATTCTACCTCAATTGCTTAGTGAGAGAATTTAATAATATTTTTAATAATAATATTTTTAATCTTGGTCTGTGAGGAGATAAATGAATGAATTATCCCTGAGGATATATTTGTTGATGGGTTCAGATAGATATATTTTAAGGTCCATTCTTTAAAATTGTCTTATTTGAATTTATTTTATAAGAGTTATGTGTGGTTTAATGTAGCATTTAAACTATTTTTGGATAAAACTTAAATTAGTAATGAATAGAATAATTTGAATAATTTGTACTTCACCAAGTAATTTAACATATTTAAAATTCTATTCTTTTGCCAGGTTTTTATGATTAATATAGACCTTATCACTCTTATTTCTAAATTAATGCCTTTATAAATAAGTCTAAAGGGATTACCTTAAAAGAAATTTAGTATGCAATAGATATAATTTAGATTCTGTTAACTAACTAGTTTTTGACTTACATTATTTTAACAGAGAACTGATATTAGTCTTTCTCAGTCCTTATAATGAGATTTTACATTCCTAATTAGTGGCTGTTTTAGTAAATAGTCATCCTATATTAAAGAAGATAGTAAGGCCAGTCACTTTCCTAAAGAGGGCTGTTAGAGATAACAAGTTACAATTCGTTTTAACAACCTGTTTATCCAAGTTGTTATTGGACACTAGCAGGTTAATAGGTGATGGCCATGACAAGCATTCCATAGTGATATCTATAGTTTCATTAATATGTCCTGGCTGATAGAAATATTTATTTCCACATGTGTGCTCTCTAGTCTACTAGGTTTTCCTCTAATATGGTGGTATTAAGGGGAGGCCTGTAATCTAATAAGCTAAATGTCTTAGGGGAGGATCGACAGCAAGTATGAGAGGTGCCTTTTCATACCAAGTGATTACAGTGGCTGTTTGCTCCAGAATAAATAGTTTACCCTGAAACTGTTTTAATTTACACTGCAGTAGGCTTCCTTCGGATAGTACTCTGTTGGTAGAGGACACTTTAAGCATGATGCTGCTATGAGTGTATTCTGTATGATTTAGTCCCTTGGGATTTTAGATCAAGCTTTTTTTCTTTATAGCTTTCTTTGTAGTAGATTTTTATTTTACTTTTTACTTTTAATTTTATTTTGTGAATATATAATAACTGCACATGTTACAGAATTCAACAGGGGAGTCTAGGTGTCTCAGTCAGTTAAGCATCCAATTCTTGGTTTTAGCTCAGGTCATGATCTCACAGTTTTGTGGGTTCTAGCCTTACGTTGGGCTCCGTACTGTCAGCGCAGAGCCTGCTTGGGTTTCTCTGTCTCCCTCTCTGCCCTTCCCCCACTCAGCTGTCTCTGTCTCTCTCTCAAAAAAGAGAAAGAATTCAACAGATAAACATTGAAAAGTCCTCCTATCTCTGTCCCTCAGGCTCCCTGGAGATAATCAGTGTTAGAAATTAGAGATTTATCTTTGTTTGAAGCTTTTTTTGTTTTTGTAAGGATACCTGAAATTGTGTTAAGAGTTTAATTGACATTTTTCTCTTACATGATAAGCATTATAAGGAGATGATAATAATGATTTGGGGAATTATTTTGCAAACTAAATCCAAGTAAGGGCTATAGATAAAAGTAAATTTCTTTATAGTGATAGTGGTAAAAAGATTATTTTTCCTTGAGATTTCTAGGCATGTGTTCAGGAGTTGTAAATCTCATGCCAGAATTTTGTGAGGGAAGAAGATCATTAATCTGATTTGTAGAAATATCTCATTGCTTTAATGTTTATTACTTTGGTTAATGAAGTCAAGCATCTTGTGTTTATGGGCTTATTATTTCTTTTCCTGTGAATAATATGTTTATGTCCGACCTGTTTTCCACACTATTATTCATCACTTTCTAGTTGATTTGTAAGGCACTTTTTTGTTCCTTCCATTTTTGGATATAGTAGGAGGAAATTTGCCCTTTGTCATGTCTATTGAACTCATTTTGATCCATCTTTCATGACTTCTAGACATGTCTTGTAGATAAGTTAGAAAGGTCTTTCCAATAGGTGGTTTGATCAGTTTTTTTTTCTAGATTTTGAAATCTGTCTTTATATCAATTCTGGTATTCATGAGTTTATTCATCAACTTAATAAATTCACTAATTTATTTAGAATCTACTAAAAGCTACTGTTTTAGGGGTCAGGGGTACCATGGAAAATCAGACACAGTTGCTGCTCTTGTGGAGCTTCCATTTTAGAACGAGCAAACAAAGATAGCCATATACCAGCTAAGTGTCATACAGAGCAGGAAAGTAGGGCTATGGGAGAAGGTGGCTTTCAGGTGACTTTTGATTTGGTAGTCTTGGAATGCCTCTCTGGAGAGATGACATTTCATCTAGAACCTGAGAGATAAGAAGAGAACAGTGATGCAGTGATTCTGGACGAGAGAACAAGTATAAAGGCTGCATCTGTCTGTGGTGCAGTTGAGGAACAGCAAGGAATCCAGTGTGGCTGGGTCGTGGTGGTGAGGGTAGGTCAGAGGACACAAGGACCGAGAGGTAGGCAGAACACGGAGGCCTTTAGAAATCGGAGCTTGTGGCACAAAAACAGACACATAGACCAATGGAGTAGAATAGAAACCCCAGAACTAGACCCACAAACGTATGGCCAACTGATCTTTGACAAAGCAGGAAAGAACATCCAATGGAAAAAAGACAGTCTGTTTAACAAATGGTGCTGGGAGAACTGGACAGCAACATGCAGAAGATTGAAACTAGACCACTTTCTCACACCATTCACAAAAATAAATTCAAAATGGATAAAGGACCTGAATGTGAGACAGGAAACCATCAAAACCCTAGAGGAGAAAGCAGGAAAAGACCTCTCTGACCTCAGCCTCAGCAATTTCTTACTTGACACATCCCCAAAGGCAAGGGAATTAAAAGCAAAAATGAACTACTGGGACCTTATGAAGATAAAAAGCTTCTGCACAGCAAAGGAAACAACCAACAAAACTAAAAGGCAACCAACGAAATGGGAAAAGATATTTGCAAATGACATATCGGACAAAGGGCTAGTATACAAAATCTATAAAGAGCTCACCAAACTCCACACCCGAAAAACAAATAACCCAGTGAAGAAATGGGCAGAAAACATGAATAGACACTTCTCTAAAGAAGACATCCAGATGGCCAACAGGCACATGAAAAGATGCTCAACGTCGCTCCTCATCAAGGAAATACAAATCAAAACCTCATGCCAGTCAGATCCACACTCAGATATCACCTCACGCCAGTCAGAGTGGCCGACATGAACAAATCAGGAGACTATAGATGCTGGGGAGGATGTGGAGAAATGGGAACCCTCTTGCACTGTTGGTGGGAATGCAAATTGGTGCAGCCACTCTGGAAAGCAGTGTGGAGGTTCCTCAAAAAATTAAAAATAGACCTACCCTATGACCCAGCAGTTGCACTGCTAGGAATTTACCCAAGGGATACAGGAGTACTGATGCATAGGGGCACTTGTACCCCAATGTTTATAGCAGCACTCTCAACAATAGCTAAATTATGGAAAGAGCCTAAATGTCCATCAACTGATGAATGGATAAAGAAATTGTGGTTTATATACACAATGGAGTACTACGTGGCAATGAGAAAGAATGAAATATGGCCTTTGTAGCAACATGGATGAAACTGGAGAGTGTGATGCTAAGTGAAATAAGCCATGCAGAGAAAGACAGATACCATATGTTTTCACTCTTATGTGGATCCTGAGAAACTTAACAGAAACCCATGGGGGAGGGGAAGGGAAGAAAAAAAAAAAAGAGGTTAGAGTGGGAGAGAGCCAAAGCATAAGAGACTCTTGAAAACTGAGAACAAACTGAGGGTTGATGGGGGGTGGGAGGGAGGGGAGGGTGGGTGATGGGTATTGAGGAGGGCACCTTTTGGGATGAGCACTGGATGTTGTATGGAAACCAATTTGACAATAAACTTCACATATTGAAAAAAAAAAAAAAAAGAAATCAGAGCTTGGTGCTGGACTTTATTCCAAGTGTGTGGAGAACCATTGGAGGATTTTGAGCAGGTGCTGAGTTGTTTGCTATTGCTTCTGTGTGAAGAGTGGACTGGAGGCCAAGAGATGTATCAGAAAAACTAGTCAGCAGCCCACTGCAAGAGTCCAGGTGTAGAGGTGTTCTCACCTGAGATGGAAGGAAGAAGTAGGGATAGAGAAAGGGAGATGAGAGTGAAGGTAGTGTTGGCAGAACTCGCTGAGTGTATTTCAGCTCTTAAAATTTATTTTGTATTAATATATATATTTTAAATTTGTAATATTTGTTTTTTTTTTAATTTTTAAAAATGTTTATTTGTTCCTGAGAGAGACAGAGCATGAGCAGAGGAGGGGCAGAGAGAGAGGGAGACACAGAATCCGAAGCAGGCTCCAGGCTCTGAGCCCTCAGCACAGAGCCTGACGTGGGGCTCGAACTCACAAGCTGTGAGATCACAACCTGAACCAAAGTTGGACACTTAACCAACTGAGCCACCGAAGCACCCCCTGTTATTTTTTATAATAGTTTTATTGAAGTACAATTCACATATACCATACAATTCACCCATTTGAAGTATACAATTCAGTAATTTTCAGTGTATTCACAGAGTTGTGCAGTCATTAGCACAGATAATTTGAGAACATTTTCATTACCGTAGATAGAAACACAGTACCCATTAGCATTCACTCTCCATTTTTCCCCAGCTCTCCCAACTCTAGACAGCCACTAGGCTACTTTCTGCCTCTATGGATTTGCTTGTTTGGGACATTTCATATCAATAGTACCATACACTGTATGGTCCTTTGTGACTGGCTCTTCACTGTTCTCAAGGTTCATCTATGTTGTAGCATGTATCAGTACTTCATACCTTTTATATGTCTGAATAATACTTCGTTGGTCTAGATATGCCACATTTTATTAATCCATTCATTAGTTGCTGGATATCCAGGTTGTTTTTAGTTTGGGGCCATTATGAATAATGTTGCAAGATACATTGCCATATCTGTTTACTTTTTTAAATATATTTAAAAATTTTTTGTTTATTGTTTTAAAGATTCAGTGTTTTCTCAAATCTCTTTGAGTAAACTAATTACATTTTAAAAATTCTCAGGGCATCTGGTGGCTCAGTCATTTGAGTGTCTGACTCTTGATTTCAGCTCAGGTCATGATCTCCCAGTTTGTGAGATCAAGCCCCGTGTCAAACTCTGTGCTGACAGCACGGAGCCTGCTTAGGATTCTCTTTCCTTCTCACTCTTCCCCTCCCCCCACCAAAATAAATCAAGAAATATTTAAAAAATAAGAAAATAAAAAATTCTCTTACTTCTTGCTAGCCTCTGGGCCGTTAAGTTGGTTTTTCATTTTGTTTCGTTTATTTCTAGCTGATGGGTTTTTTTCAAATGATGATTCTTGTTTGCTTATTCATATGTGTTTAAATTAAGGGCATAGTAAATAGTTGGACCATATCTCTTCTTCAGTTCTGTCTACCTCTGCAAAATGTCTCTCACCAAGTGGGCTTATCTGACTCTGCCATTAACTTTCTACCTGGTGCGTGTTCCTTACTCTGTATTCACTTGTATGGTATTGCTTAATCATATTACAGTTGTCTTCCTCACAACTAGAGATTTTGAGAGCAGATGCCATATCTAATTTCACTTTGTATATTCAACTTCTTTTGCACAGTGCTTTACAAATAATAATGTCTGTTGAATTTCGTATAACATTACTTGTCATGCATTAAAAATGTATGTTTTTTTTTCCTAGAGGCGTGGAGCGATTTCCTATGACAGTTCTGATCAGACTGCATTGTACATTCGTATGCTAGGTAAGCATTATTTATTTTGTACCAATATCAGTTAATTTTGTTATCATCCAGTGTTATTTGAGATTGAGATAGCTTTCATTTGGTTACTTTTCATTACTATTTGCCAATAGAAATAATCTATTATTTTGAAGTTTAAAAGTCTCAAAACCAATATTGAATGTGATATAAATGAAGAGGCATTTTAGAGTAATTGAAAAATCTCTGGCTTAATAACTGGGACTCTATCTTTAGTACAAAATTTTAAATTGAATTCTAGGGGCGCGTGGGTGGCTTAGTCAGCTAAGCTTCTGACTCTTGATTTCAACTCAGGCCATGACCTCACAGTTGAAGAATTTGAGCCCTGTGTGGGGCTCTGTGCTGAGAGCACGGAGCCTGCTTGGGATTCTCTGTCTCCCTCTCTCTCTCTGCCTCTCCCCCACATGCACGCTCTCTTACCCCCCCCCACCCCCTCCCTCTCTCTCTCAAAATAAACATTGAAAAAAATTTTGAATTCTGAGCATTCTTCATAAAAAGTGTTTCAGATTTGTAGAGTTGCTAAATGCTAAAGAGATGTCCATGGACAAAAAGGAGGCCATGAAATACCTGATCACATAGTACTGTCACTGCATGAATTTTGTTGTCACGTGGCTGGCAAGGAAGACCATTTGTCTTTGTCCAGTGTCTGTTCCTAAATTTTTAATATATTCCTCAAGTCCGTAAGGTAAAATGAATTTAGATTATATGTGTATAATTTTCTTTCTCTCTCCCTCTCTTTGCCAGATTTCTCTCCTCATCCACACACTCGTCAATCCCTTCTACTTTAATTCATACTATTAAAAACATACTATTAAGATTCCAGGGACACCTGGGTGGCGCAGTTGGTTAAGCGTCCGACTCTTGATCTCGGCTCAGGTCACGATCTCACAGTTTGTGAGTTCAAGCCCTGCATCAGCCTCTGCACTGATGTTGCAGAGCCTGCCTGACATTCTGTCTCTCCTCTCTGACCCTCCCCCGCTTGTGCTCGTGTGCTCTCTCTCTCTCAAAATAAATAACAAACTTAAGATTCTAGTAGGCAGGTTTACTTTGCTTTTCTTAAAGGAGTCTTCCGTGACTCCTTTCCTCATGCTCAGAATTCCTCCCTCGACTTCTAAGATATTGAGCCATTCATGTTCTTCACCTTTTTCTGGTTTGTTTGTTTGCTTGCCTTTTTCACGAATCCTTTTTCTTCCTCTTAAGCCTAAGTGTTCTCCAGTGCCCCATTTTTGCTCTTCTTCCTTTTTTCCCCTCCTTAATTTACCTTGGATGTCTGCCTCAGCTCCATTCTGCTCTGGTACATATTTTTTTCCTCACGACTGTGTGACTTTTTCCTCCTTACAGTCTCCATCTCTCTCAGCAAACATGTTTAGGATTCTGCTCTCCTGAAAACAGACCTTTAGACTCATTTTTTTTTAAACTCTGTAGAACATTTCCACATGAGTGTAATATGTCTATTAAACAAAACATTTGTGTTGCCCAAGTCTGTTCATTTTTCAGTCTTTTGCCATCTCAGAACATGTAACTCCATTCTTCTGGTTGTCACATCAGAAACCTTCAGGTCCTTTTTGTCTCTTATTTCTTACCTACTCCATGTCTACTTTATCAGCAAATCCTCTTTGCTAATACCTTCAAAACATATCCAGAATTTCACCAGCCACTGCTGTTACCATCCCGATCTAAGCCATAGTTATTTTTTTTATTGTTAATTATAGTTGCATTGTTGTACATTAAACCTCCAGAACTTATCATGCACATCCCTTTGAATGACATCTCTCCATGCCCACCCCCCACCAAGCCATAGTTATTGCCTTGTTTCTTACGTTTGCTCCTTAGCCAGTCTCCCTGCCTCTTCCTCTGTGCCTCTTGTCAGTTATAGTCTATGTGGTCAAAGTGAACATTTTGAGACATAAGTTAAATCAGTCTCACTCCTCCCTTCAAAATCTTCTGATGGTTTTCTGTCTTAGATAGCCAGAGGTATTATGATGGTCCACAAAGGTCCTGCGTGATCCAGCCCTGCTACCTCTCTGACCTCACTTGACACTCACCTCACTCTAGTCATGCTGGCCTCTTTGCTTGACCTTGAACATACCCCTTCTCAGGATATTTTATTTGTTCTTCCTTGTGCCTGGAAACTTCTTCTTCTGGATAGCCACATGGCTCACTGCCTCACTTCCTTCAGGCTTCTCTGCTCAGATACCTCCTTTCCAATGAGGTTTTCTTTGACCACACTAGTAAGTCAGTCCTCCCCTACTTCTCCTTCCATATTCCTTTTTCTTGCTTTAGTTTTCTCCAGGTTAGTTATTGCCATCTTCCATAGAATGAAATTATTACTTGTTATGTTATTTGTCTCCATGAAAGCATACATTTCATGGAGACAGGGACTTTATGTGTTTTGGTCACTGGTATATTTGCAGTGCCTGACCTATAGTGGATGCTCAGTAAGAGCTTAGTTTGTTGCAGGGTGAAGGAATCCCCACGTGAGGAAGATGATTAATCATTGTGGGGTGAACTCAGATGACATGAGCCTTGTTGGAAATGATGGCCTTATTTAGAGAAACAACAAGTGAGCAGGAAGTCCCTCTAGGCAAGCAGAATTCAAGGGACTGAAGACCTAAAGGTTGTGCAGTTGGAGGCTGTGGAAGTATAGTGGGGAAAGTGCTGCCTTTGGAGCCCACAGAGCAAAGTTTAAATCCTGACTCACCCTTTACACTAGCTTTGTGGCATGAGCAGGCAACCTCTCACAGTCTCAGTATCTTCATCTGTAAAATGAGGACTAAGATTCCTACCTCTCAGAGTTGCTTAGAGAATTAAAATAATGCCTATAAGGAGCAGAGTGTCTGGTACACAGTTGCATTGGTTATTTTGCTCTATGGAGAAGTAGATCCGAAAGTCCTATAGACACATGTAGAAACAATTCTGGGCTTATAAAGGTTGAAGTTTAAGTTAAGACCCAACTAAAGGCCTTGGGTATATCCATAGTCAATGAGAAAAGAGAAAAGTTATATCAAATTAAACATTTATTGCAAAGTCTTTAACACTTTACTTTTCTGTACGTTTATAAAATTGTAAGGTACTTGAGAATAGGTAATATATTTTCTTTCATGTCTCTTATAGTCTATAGGATGGTGCTAGACACTTAATATTTTTCTTTCTGGATTTTTAAAGTTTTGTGCTGAGGATTTTTTAAACTCCTTGTGAATAATAAGATATCAGGTTGGATTGTTATATACTTGTCATGTTTTCAAATGCTAACTTTAAAATTTAGATTGTAATTATTATTATTGTAAGGGAAGATGAAAAAAAACCTCATCTAGCCTTACAACTCAATATTGAAAATTTGTAAACCCCTTCACATAAATCCACTCTCAACTACTTATTCCATATATATCACTAATGGGTCATTACTTGTGAGTATGATACCACATAAACCTTTGCTGCATATGGGAGCTTCTTCCCAGATGGCAGCCTTCTAAGCTTATGTTTTATTCTCGATTTTGTCCAGGAGATGTACGTGTAAGGAGTCGAGCAGGATTTGAATCAGAAAGAAGAGGTTCTCATCCATATATTGATTTTCGTATTTTTCATGGTGAGTGTTGGCATATATGGTATTTCTCTTAGGCTTTCAGTAAACTTCACATTTTCATAAAATTATATACTTTTTCAAAAGAAAAAGAATACAAAAAAACAGTATGTTTTGAATGTCTTAAAAACACTGGGTCATGATAAATGACACTTTATTTCTAGCTAATGTTAGTAAATGCTTAGAGACAATTAGAATTGGAAAGTATAAAATACGAAAGCTGATATAGTTTTTCTTCTTTCCAATTTAAATGTGAAATACTTTGGTACATTTTTTTTCTTTCATATAAGATATATATGTAATCTTTTAAGTTGTTTTATTCCAAATGTTTTGTCTTCACTACCCTAGATAAAATGTTTTTGTGCAAATGACATTTTGTAAGGTATTTTCATAGCTAACAACGTGTATACTGATTTATTTGAAAATACATCTCCAGGCTTAAAGGTTTTTGGTAGAATGCATATTTTGAAAACAAGTGTTGTGTGGGTCAGGCCCATAATGGAGAAAATGGAAAAAACAGAACTTCTAAAACCGTTAAACATTAAACACGTCTGGTTTTGGAGGAGTTCCATTTTTGGTAATATTGGATAAATTATTTGGATTAACACTCCAGTTTTAAAAATTAGAAAAACTGGACAAAGTGTGGAAGACATGTATTTGAGTGTATTGGAATGCTGGGAAGGCAGAAATGAACCTGGCATTCAGGCTACTTTTCCTCTGAGTAGCATCTACTGGTTCTGGGAAAGGTGGATGAGAAGCTGAGCAGAGCTTCTGATGGACACTTAAGGCTAGAAAAACAAAAACAGGTGTTAATACTCCACCAAGGTTGGAGCATCAGTCCTGGTAAACCCTTTATGCCATTGGAACCCCAAAGTGCTATCCCTTAGAAATAAATCTGGCTTTGAAATAGCTCAATCTGTGATTAGATTAAGGTAATCTGTGATTTGAGTACCACTAGCCACCTACTTGAAGTAAATGTTAATCTTTGGAGGAAGGTAACATTACCCTAAATCTCAAGTTAACTCTAAATTTTTCATAAAACACTGAATTAAAAATAAAAAGGCAAAAGGAGGTAAGACAGTGTGACCAAAAATGAAGAGGAAATGATAGAAACATCCACAGGAGATTCTAATAATGGAATTCTTTCACATGAGCTTCAAAATGACTATTATATTGATGGGAGAAAAAAAAAAGGAATGAGAATTTCAGTAGAGGACTGAAAATTGTGAAAAAAAGAATCAAATAGACATTTAAGAATGAAAAATAACATACCTTAAATAAGAACTCATTGGAGATGGTTTTAATAGCAAATAAGACCCCAAATTCAGAGAGAATTAGTGGACTGGAATATTAGGTCAAAAGGAAATCATTCAGAATGAAACACAATGAGGCAAAAGGTAGAAAATATGGAAAAGACGCATGGAATATGTTCTAGTTACCTATTGCTCTGTATCTGTCAAGACTTGTGGAGAATCTAAGATTTTACCTTATAATTGAACAAATAAGTTAGCCTATTACCGCTTCCTGGATGCTGACAGAAGACACAAGTCTCCTGGGTCAGAGGCAAAGGACTTCTTATTCATGGCACAGCAGGCAACATGAAAATCATATTGTGTCAGCTCCTCTAGCCCCACCACATCCCATAGTGGCAACCGGGAGGATTTTATGTGGATACTGTCACACAGTGAATTTTCATTACATCTGAGCAGTAATGAGCTTGGGGAGGATGCCCTTTTTACAGTAATACTTCTCTTTGTCCCAGAAAAAGATATTATTTATTCCTCAAGGTTGCTAGCTGCAAACACAACCCTGAGAAATGGCCCGGGTAAAAATTGGTCAGGTCTTGGCAGGAAGAATGTACAGGGACACTCAGAAGTATCCTCTGTGGAGGATTATCTCTCCCAAAAGTAACAAATGACTCCAAAACTTATTGGCATAAAGCAACTTTTTTTGTGTTCATGATTCTAAGGTTCAGGAATTTAGTCAGCATATCAGGTTCGATTTGTCTGTGATTCACAGTGCTTTGATTTTCAGCTGGGGTAGTTCAAACAGCTAGAGATGGCTGGGATGGCTCCACTAGCTCCATAGTCTGGGGCCTTGCTTTATCTCCACATGTCCCCTCCTGGAGCTGGAACATCTAAGATGACTTCTGCATTCTTGTATGTGATGCCAGGGTAGGGTAGCTGGTATTTCTGGGGCTGGCCAGCGTTTCTTTCTTTCCATAAATGGCAGTCTCAGGGTAGTTGGCCTTCTTCCATGGCAGCTGGCTTCACCCAGAGCAAGCATTCGAAAAGAGAGGAAGTATGGGAACACCTGGTCTCTGACCATGTGGGCATGGACACTGGCACATTTTCGTATTCTGTTGATCAGCTGTGTCACACAGCTTGCTCAGATTCGTGCACAGAGGACATAGACCCCACTTGTCAAAGAGAGTAAGGTTAAAAGTTTTTTAATCTTCTATCCTTAATCTGGCACAAAATGTGTTAAAAAGGTTATTAGGGTCCCAGGAGAGGAATGGGAAAATATAGCAGAAGTAGTCTTTGGAAAGGTAATGGCTGAAAAATCTCTAAAGCTTGATAAAACACATTAACGTACAGATTCAAGAAGCATTATGAATCTTAAGTACAGTAGCATTACAAGAAAACCACAGTAGATTAGCACAGTATAAGTAGAAACCAAAATCAAAGAGAAATGATTTCGCTCATATGTGAGCAAAAACAAATGACCAATGGGGGAGTAAAAAGAGAGGGAGGGAGGCAAACTAACAGACTGTTAGCTATAGAGAACAAACTGATGGTTACCAGAGGGGTGGTGGGTGTGAGTATGAGTGAAATAGGTGATGAGGATTAAGAAGGGCACTTGTTGTGATGAGCACTGAGTGTTGTGGGGAAGTGTTGAATCACTATATTGTACACCTGAAACTAATATTACACTGTATGTTAACTAACGAATTTAAATAGAAACACACACACACGCACACACACACATCTATATCTATCTATGTATATAGGGCATTTTAAACCTGAGAGTAAACTCTTTTCCAAAATGGAAAAGAAAAGGGGTGCCTGGCTGGCTCAGTCAGTAGAGCATGCAAGTATTGATCTCAGGATAGTGACTTCAAGCCCCACACTGGGCACGGAGCCTACTTAAAAAAAGAAAGAAAAAAGACATGCAAAATGGAAAAGTAAACCAAATAAATAAGTAAAAGTAGTGAGAACGGGAAATAAAAGTAGTGACAGAGAAAGAAAATCATTATCTTCAAAGGAGCAGCCATGAGATTGCCAGAAACAGATTCTGTTTCAACAGAAACTAAGAAGCTAGAAGACAAAGGAAAGTTAGCTTCAAAGTGATGGAAAAAAATAAATAACTATCAAACTAAAATTTCACCCACAAACTCTTCCAGGAATAAGAGAAAAAAGGACACACTTCACAACTTATTATAGGCCAGCATAATCTTGCTACTAAAACCTAGCAGGGATATGACAAGAATAGAAAATTACAGCCAGTATCACTCACGAATATAGATGAAAGTATAACATACTATCAAATTAAATCTGCAATTTTTAGGAAAAAGAATATATTTTGACCCAATTTCTATTTTCCCAGAAATATAAGATTGGCTTAACATTCAAAAACCAGACATTATAATTAGCCTTGTTATTAATAGAATAAAGGAGAAAAGTCACAGAAAGACCAATATATAAAGAATGTCATTTATCACCTTTTCTATTCAGTATTATTTTGGAGTCTCTAGCTAGTACTGTAATTTAAGAAAAAGAAATAAAAGGTATAAAGATTAGGAAAGAAGTATAAGTGTCACTATTTATGGATGACATGATTATGTACTTAGAAAACTATTAGGAGTAATAAGTGAGTTTGCAAATTTGAAGGGTGCAAAGTCAATATGTAGTTGTATTTCTGTAAAGCATCATTGGCAAAAATTGAAATAACAATTTAAATTTACATCAATGAAAGATCAAATATGTAGGGATCAGTCTAACAAGAGATGCATATGACTCTGCATAGGAAACTATAAGATATTATAGAGGAAAAGAAGACCTAAGTGAACAGAAGTATATACTATTGTTCATGGATTGGAAGATTGAATATATTTTAAAGATGGTAGTTTTTCTTGAATTGACCTGTAGATTTAGTGAAATCACAATAAAGATCCCAGCAGGGTTTTTTTTTTTTTTTTTCCCTTTGGTAGAATCGACACACTGTAAAACCTACATAAAGATTTAAAAAGCCCAGGGGCACCTGGCTGGCTCAGTGGGTGGAATGTGTGACTCTTGATCTCAGGATTGTGAGTTTGAGCCCTGCATTGGGTGTAGAGATTACTTGAAATAAAATCTTGAAAAAAAAAGAAAAAGCCCAAATTAGTCAAGACAATCAGAAAAAATAAGAACCATGTTATAGAAGTTTTATATTCCTCCCAGTTCTAAAGACTTGTTATAAACTATAGTTATAGTTAAGGTAGTGTGATATTGGTTCTCAAGGACTGAGAAATAGGCTAATGAAACATTGTAAATTTCAGAAACAGATGCACACATATTGGGGATGTTTGGTTACAAATGTAGTAATGTAGTGGAAAAGATTATCTTTTCAATAAATGGTCCTGCAGTTGGTGAGATCGAGCCCCAAATCAGGCTCTGCGCTGGGCTCTGGGATTCTCTCTCTCCCTCTCTCTCTGCCCCTCCCCCACTTGTGTGCACACTCTTTCTCTCTCTTTCAAATGAAATAAGCATTGAAAAAAAATTTTTTTAAATAAATGATGCTGAATCAATTGGCTACCCATATGGGAAATCACGAATCTTGACCCCTTATTCACATCATAACAAAAAAAAATCAAATTTGGGCGTATTTAGTTTTCCAAATTATACTGATAAGTCAAATAAAATGAGCAAGAAGAATTGATTTAGTGATGTAGATAGAGGTGGTGATAAGGGAAACCTGATGATTAAATGAATTTAAAAGAACAGGAAGATAGATGTAGCAAATACAGACAAGTGAAAGTCCTTTAGAGACTTTTCACTGCGAAGAAAAGGAAAGAGAGAGGCAGCTGTCAAGGGAAGTAGGATCACTAAAGACAGAAATTAATAGCAAGACTGGGAAACAAAAAGACCTGGACACCTGGAAGTTTTTTAAATTCTAAAATAAACGCTTGAGTCAAAGAGGAGATGAAATCTGATTTTGCAGACTATTAAAAAATGATCATTAAGACTACACATGAAAAAAACGGTGAAATTCAGTTAAAGCAGTGCTTATGGGAAAATTCATGGCATTAAAAATATTTACATTTATAAACAGGAAAAAATGGGGCACCTGAGTGGCTCAGTCAGTTAAGCACCCAACTTCGGCTCAGGTCATGATCTCACGGTTGGTAGGTTCGAGCTCTGCATCGGGCTCTGTGCTGACAGCTCAGAGCCTGGAGCCCGTTTCAGATTCTGTGTCTCCCTCTGTCTGCCCCTCTGCCACTTGCACTCTGTCTCTCGAATTGTCTCAAAAATAAATAAACATTTTAAATAAAACGTTTTAAATAAACAAATAAATAAATAAATACAGGAAAGAATGAAATAAGTGAATTAAATAGTCAAGTTCAAGAAGTTAGAAGAAGAATAACAAAGTACACCTAAGGAAGGATGAAGATAGCAGTTAGTAAAGATAAAAAACAGAAATTAATGAGTTAAAACCTAAAATAAAAATAAACTAAATAATTACTCTTTGCAACAAAATCGATAATGCCGGCTAACTCAGTCAAGGGATTAAATTAAGCTATGATGAATACTTAAAAACTAAGGGGAGGGGGGAATCCTTAACAGATACAAGGGAAATTAAGAATAAAAATAGACTGCTTAAGAATAATTCTGATTTGGGGCTCCTGGGTGGCTTCGTTGGTTGAACATCCAACTGACTCTTGATTTCAGCTCAGATTGTGATTCCAGCATCATGGGATCGAGCTCAGCATGGAGCCTGCTTGAGATTCTCTCTTTCCCTCTGCCCCTCTCCCCTGCTTGCTCGCTCTCTTTCTCTCTAAAATGAAAAAAAAAAAAAAGGAATAATTTTGATTAATTTTTTGTTTAAGAAAAAACATTTTTTAAATAAAAATGTTATTTATGTTAACATGGGTTTATTATATTTCTTTAAAAGACTATTTTTTAGAACAGTTTTGGGTTCAGAGCAAAACAGAGAGGAAGTATAGAGATTTACCACATACCCCCATACCACAGATGCATAGCTTCCTCTACTATCAACATCACCAACAAGTGTGATATATTGATTAGAATTGATGAATCTATATTGACACATCATAATCACCCAGAGTCCATTGTTTACATTAGAGTTCACTCTAGGTGTTGTACGTTCTATGGGTTTGGACAAATATGTAATGACACGTATCCATTGTTATATAGAGAATTTTTATTGCCCTAAAAATCCTTTGTGTTCCACCTATTTATCCCTCCTTTCCCCAACCATTAGCATCTAATGATCTTTTTACTTTATCAATTGCTTTGCCTTTTCCAGAATGTCATATACGTGGAAACATACAGTAGGTAACGATTAAGTGAATTTAAGAAAACAGGAAAACAGATGTAGCAAATACAGGCAGATTGTCTGTATTTTCAGATTGGCTTTTTTTAACATGAATAATACTCATTTTAGATTACTCCTTACCTTTTCATGACTTGATAGCTTCTTTCTTTTTAGCACTGAATAATATTCCATTGCCTGGATGTACCACAGTTTATTTCTCCCCTACCTACTGAAGGACGTCTTGGTTGCTTCCAGGTTTTGGCACTTACGAATAAAGCTGCTACAAACATCTATATGCAAGTTTTTGTGCAGATATAAGTTTTTGACTCCTTTGGATAAATACCAAGGAGTGTGATTGCTGGATTATATGGCAAAGAGTATGTTTAGTTTGGTTAGAAACTGCCAAACTGTCTTCCAGAGTGGCTGTACCACTTAGGATTCCTTCCAGTAATGAATGGGAATTTCTGTTGCTCCACATTCACATCAACGTTTGGTGTTGTGAGTATTCTGAATCTTAGCCTTTCAAATAAGTATGTAAAGGTATTTTGTTTTAATTTGAAATTTCCTGTGGGTCATCTTTTCATAGGCTGAATTTGCCATCTGTGTCTTCTTTGATGAGGTATCAAGGTTTTTGGCCCATTTCTTTAATCAAGTTGGTTATTTTCTTGTAGGACATTAAGAGTTCTTTGTGTACTATGGATAATAGTCCCTTATTAGATATGTCTTTTGTAACTATTTTCTCCCATCCTGTGGCTTGTCTTCTTATTCTCCTGACATTGTCTTGCAGAGCAGAAGTTTTTAATTTTAATCAAGTCCATCTAATCAATTTCTTTCATGGATCGTGCATGTCTTTGGTGTTGTTTCTAAAAGGCATTTCCATACCTAAGGTTGTCCAGATTTTCTTCTGTGTTATCTTCTAGGAGTTTTATAGTTTTTTATTTTATACATAAGTCTATCATCCATTTTGAATTAATTTTTGTGACGGGTGTAAGGTCTGTGTTATATTCATTTTTTTGCATATGGATGCCCAGTTGTTCCAGCACCATTTGTTGAAGAGACTTTCTTTGCTCTGTTGTATTGCTTTTGTTCCTTTGTCAGAGATCAGTTGGCTATTTTTATGTGGGTTTATTTCTGGGCTTTCTACTTTGTTCTACTGGTCTATTTGTCTGTTCTTTTGCCAGTACCACACTGTCTTGATTTTTGTAGCTGTATAGTAAGTCTGGAAGTTGGACAGTGTCAGGCTCCCAACTTTGTTCTTCTCCTTCAATAATGAGTTGTCTAGTCTGGGTCTTTTGCCTCTCCGTGTAAACTTTACAATCAATTTGTTGATATCCACAAAATAACTTACTGGATTTTGATTGGGATTGCATTGAAACTAAGGATCAAGTTGAGAAGAACTGACATCTTGACCATATTGAATCTTCCTATCCATGAACATAAAATATCTCCATTTATTTAGTTCTTTTTTTTATTTCTTCCCTCATGTAGATCTTGTATGTATTTTACTAGATTTATTAATAAGTATTTCATTTTGAGGGGTGCCAATGAAAATGGTATTGTGTTTTTCGTTTCAAATGCCATTTGTTTATTGCTGGTACATAGGAAAGCAATGAACTTTTCTATATTAACCTGTATCCTGCAACCTTGCTATAATAATTGCTTATTGGTTTCAGGAATTTTTTTGTTTATTTTTTCATGTACAGATAATCATTTCTTCTGTGAACAAAGAGGGTTTTCTTTCTTTCTCTCCAATCTGTATATGTTTTATTTTCTTTCTTATTGCATTAGCTAGGACTTATAATATGATGTTAAAAAGAATGGTGAGAGGAGACATCCTTGTCTTCTACCTAATCTTAGTGGGAAAATGTCAAGGTTCTTACCATTCAGTATTTTAGCTGTGGGTTTGTTTTTTGTTTTGTTTTTGTTTTTAAGAGGGTACATGCACGTGCACATGGGAGCAGGGGAAGGGCAGAGGGTTAAAGAGAATCTTTTTATTTTAAAATTTTATTTATTTTTATTTTTTTAGAGAAAGAGTACAAGTGGGGGAGAGGGGCAGAAGGAGGGAGAGAGAGTGAAGCAGGCTCTGCACTCAGCATGGAGCCCAATGTGGGGTTTGGTCCCATGACCCTGGGATCATGACCCAGGCCAAAATCGAGAGTCAGATGCTCAACCTACTGAGCCTTCCAGGCACCCCTAACTGTGGGGTTTTTATAGATATTCTTTATCAAGTTGAGAAAATTCCCAATATTCCTAGTTAACTTGAGAGGTTTTATCATGAAAGGGTGTTGGATTTTGTCAAATACTTTTAATGCATCTGTTGGTATGATCGTGTGTGTGTGTGTGTGTGTGTGTGTGTGTGTTTAAGTCTGTTGATGTGATGGATTACATTAATTTATTTTTTAATGTTGGACCAGCCTTGCATACGTGGTATAAATACCACTTGGTTGTAGTATATAGTTCTTTTAATACATTTTTGTATTTGACTTGCTAATATTTTGTTGAAGATTTTTGCACCTATATGCATAAGAGATACTGGTCTGTAGTTTTCTTAGAATGTTTGTGTCTGGTTTTACTATTAGAGTAATGCTAGCCTCATAGAGTGCATTAGAAGTATTCCCTCTGTTACCGTCTCCTGAAAGAGATTGTAGAGAATTGGTATAATTTCTTCCTTATGGGTTCAGTAGAATTCACCAGTGAACCATCTGGGCCTGATGTTTTCTGTTTTGGAAAGTTATTAATTATTAATTCCAATATTTTAATAAATATAGGCCTATTCAGATTGTCTATTCTTGTGTGAGTTGTGGCAGACATTTACTGTGGGGTTCTGGTCAGACCTGGAGGTAAATCTCACTAAATTGTTGGGATGCCCCATGACTGGGTCTCAGAATTGGTCACACTCAGCCTCCAGAAATTCATCAGTTATTCATCTGTGCTCCAGTAAATTGTTATTCTTTCTCATCATCTCTTGGTCTCTCACATCTTGAGGGAAGTGGTTTGCCCTGTGTCCTCACCTCTCTTACAGATCCTAGAAGAGTTCAGTCTGGTCAGCTTTTTATTTATTGTTAGGACAGAGTGGCAGCTTCCAAGCTTCTTATATATGGATACAGAAACTGGAAGTACTATTGTGTTATTTTTTAATGAAATGACAAACAAGTATTTACAAATTTCGTTTTAATTTCTATCATGGTGAATATCAGTAGCTGTAACTCATATAAGCGAGAGCTCTTTGGAGCAGTCAGTAATTTTAAGTGTAAAGGAGTTGTGAAAAGCAGCATGTTCGGGAAAGTTGCCCAAGAGTTACGTCAAATCATGAGGTCTAGAGATTTTACAGGCAAATTCTTCTGGATCTTTAGAAGACTGATGATTATTTTTAAGAAGAAAATACACTCTTATTGTACGTGTCTGTTAAAAAAAGTTTTTGAAAAAAAATTTAGCAAAAGAGATTCCAACAGCATAAAAGAACAATAGTCCAGTCTTAGTGGGTTTAAGGAAGAACGCAAGCATAATTCAATATCTAGATTTTGTGGGGGTGTTTTTTTTGTAACAATATATTGACAACATTGGTTGCTTCCAGGAAGAAATGGGTGATTGAGAAAATGAAAGAAAAAGAAGTGTTTTAACGTAGAGCCTTTTGAATTTTGATTCATGTGAATTTATTATCATTGAAAAGTTTAAATAAAATTATTTATGAATATTGTAATATTCATGAATTAGGATGTGAATAAGGATATCAGTAAAAAGGTTAATTCTGAATATTGATATTATAAAGAAAGGTGCAGTTATATTGGGAGTCTCTAGAATAACCCCTTATCTTTCACTGAATTTACTGAAATGGAGGATTTGAAACGTGTAATTAATATTGGGATTTTAAATAAGGACATAAGAGACCTTTTGGTTGGGAGAGTTGAAAGTACTCCCTAGTGGAATTAAAATAGGATCGATGACTTCTAATCATAACAAAGCCAAGAACAAATAATAAAAATTCTAAAGGACAAAACAAGAGTAGACCAAAGATATCAATGATAGTAATAAAGGTAAAGGATGAAATATACCTTCTAAGAGATGAGGAAGCTCAGATTAGGTAAAAAATGAAACCTAATGACAAACACTGGTTAAAAACAATATGAAGCAGTACCAAGCTTGAAGAGGTTACGTTGGGTTTGGAGATCTACACTTGTATCCTGATCTACTGATTTACAACGATTTAGGGTGGTGTCTCAGAATGTATGGAAGGGTGTCTTACAACTCTTGACCTCATCATGCTGCTGTTTACAAAAGGTGAAGACTCTAGGTTGGAAATTGACTGTCACTGTAGGGTCGGTCCTGTAGTTTCTGCAAAACAATATCTCTCTAAACCAAAAAGATGATACAATTTGGAGAATTCCTTTTTTTTTTCATAGAGAAGAAATGAATCATTGTTTCCTACTGGTATAGTAGCTATTGTTCATCACAGAGGTCAGAATTCTTAAAAGAAAAATCTTAATCTTATGTTTTATGAAATGTGATCTAATCAGAGAGTGAGCACATGCTCCTGCTATGACCTAAACCTCCCATGAGCCATTTTCAGGAGCCTTCTCTTCTTCAGACTTGGCAAAGGCACCTACCTGCTGTTAAGCAGCTCTCTGGGTTAAGTTTAAGCCTTCAGAGGGACTGAAGCATTTGAAAGACTTTAGTAATGTGTCCTCTCCCTTATGTATAATTAAAAATAAGATTTTGTTTTTCACAATGACATAACCTTGCGTGCTGAAATTAAAATAGTTTCTACATGCTCAGGTTGCAAACTTCTAGATAGATGTATTAAATGGATTGAAATTAGAATGTCTACAGCTCCTTAACTCCCCTCTTCTGTGTACCTCTGTGGTTGTAACTTAACCTCACTCTTAATTTTCCTGTTGTCAAATTCCTGTCTCTTTCTGCTCTTTCATTGCTTAAATCCAGTCTGCATTAAATTCCTTGTATTTTGTAACCAAAAATAGCTGCCATATTTCTTTCCTCTCTGTCCTCCTTATCTCTTATCCTACTTGATTCAGACCTTTATCACCACTGTCTGGGATTATTCTGGTATTATCTTAACCATTGTCCTTACTTTTAGGATTTATGTCTTGTAATATAACCCGTGCTCTGTACCCAAAGTCGGATCTTTCGAAAGAAAGGAAAAGCTTAAAATATAGGGGAAAAATGCATCACAGCAGGTAAAGACACATAATACACTATCAGCATATTAATTAAAACTTATTTTTTTGTCAGTTATTTTGTGTTCTATCTGTTGTATCTGTGAGGTGCTGATATTTAAGTGCTAGAATAGTTTTAACTCATTTCTGGATTATGACTTTCTCCATGTTGATATATTATCTTTACTACAATATATTATCTTTACTACAAGACATCTGCATTGCAATATTGAGCTTTTCTTTTAAGGTTTTTTTTGTACATACAGTTTATAATAAACAGTGTTTGGGTTTCCCCTCAAGATAGCTGGCCAGTTAGGGAACAATCCCAGGCTCCAAAGATAATAAGTAGGGCCTCAGCAATAATTTTTTTCTATAGGTATTACAGTTTTTCTGCCTTGAGTTTTTGTCATTTGGATTGTCTGTTATCATAAATCCTTCTCTTAGGGCCCCAGTATGATTTGTCATAGGCCTTATACAAGTTTTGACTTTGAGTCTTTCTGAAAGAGTATGAAGAAGCCACAGAAGAAAATCAGTTCAACACAGAAATACCTTAAATATGGAAACAATGTCCAGCCTCACTACCAATCAAACAAATTCCTATCAAATTTAGGAGCTTAAACTATCAGCTAAAGTGCTGATGATAGTTACTTTGTTAGAGACTCTAGGGGGCAATTCCTCGGTATGCATCAAGAATTTTAAACATTTTTTTCTTTGTTTTCACCACTGGAAATGTATGCAAAGGGAATAATCATTGGTAAATGTTAATGTATGTACAAAGATGTTCACTTTGGTTTTGTTTATAATAGGGAAGTGTATTAAATTGTGGTATTAGCGACTGAAATATTTAGGAGTAAAAGACCAGAATGTTTATAATCTACCCTCAGATGTTCAGAAGAAGAAACGTCCATGCACACTCTATGCAAATATTAAAGCAATGGAAAAAAATGTTAACAATGGCAAATCTGAGTAAAGGGTATTCCTTGTACTATTTTTAGTTTAGTTTACAACCTTTTGTATTTTATACCTGTATTTTGAAATGATCTCCAAACAAAAAAGGTTGGTAATTAAATTATATGTAAGCTTATTAAAAATGAAGGGTTTATAATCAGAATATATATGTTAATTAACTGGTATTGGACCAGTTCTGTGGTTGCTTATTACAGAACTGTGGGAATTCAAACTTTGGGAAGATGATTAAAAACTTACTTGTACTCATGTTACAGAGGGATTTTGATGGTCGCCAGTCGTCTTTGCCAAGAAGTGTTTCCCAAAGATCTGGTTTTAACCTGTAATCAGGGTTAGTCTGGCATGTTTATTGCAATGATTCTACTTTAATCAATAAATTCTCCTACATTTTTAAGTTAAATCTTTCCTGAAATGGATGTATCATACAGAAGCCTTGTTCTCAACTAGATTTTTTTCCTTTTTCTTTTGTCTCTAATGCTTTTAGTGGGCTGTTCATGCTAAGTTCTTTTGTGAATTTATCAGGTATTATCTTGGTTCTGTGGGGGAAGAAATCAAAAACTTTGCCCAGATATCATCTCTCACTGAAGAGATTTTTCTGAAGCAATCTTTTACCTTTGTTTTTGTTCTTATTAACTTCTGTGTTATATAGCACATAAGGTAATATGTATCATACATATGAAAATGTTGGTGCTAACACTTTTTTGAGACCCACTGACAAATTTCAGCTTTCATCCCATTCTTAAACGATCCCTAACTTTCAGACCTGTTCTGTCTGGGAGTTACTCCTACTAAGGTACAGATTTCTGGTCCTCCCATTTAAAAACTGATTCTTGATGTCCTTCATTCAACTAATTTGAACCTGTTTGGTCTCCCAGTTTTATGGTGTGAAAATTCTATGTTTGAGGCACCTAGTGACAATGAGCAATGTATAGCACTAACAAATTGGGAGGAAAAGATAAGGGGGGTGAGAAGGAGGGAGAGAGGAATTGTTTGATTAGAGAGAGCAAGGGGCTGATGGAGACATGGGGCTGACAGGAGAGTAGTTTCTGCTGAAACTGTGTGTCCCTGACATGAGCTCCTGTGCTCTGGAGCATCATTCCTTGATGTGATGGCTTCTCATGTTTCTGCTTTCACTCAGCTCTAAAGATCACCAGGAGACTCCTCATTTCACTTGCCTCCTTGTGAGTAAGGTGGCTTACTTTCAGTAGGCTGGATTAAAAGCCCCAAATATTCCTACAAATATTTTTCTATACCTGGTCTCTTGAAATACAATATTTTGAGTCTTCAGTTTATTGGACTTGATGAAATGAATTCTGTATTGACATTTTGTCAGAATTTGTCCCTCGTTTCCTCCTAAAATTGTATGTCCCTCTATTTAATAAGTTCTTTTAGTTACACCTTATTTTTAGCTTATATAATAAATACTAATATCTTTAAAATGTAAAAGAACTATTAAAACACTGCATGTGCACTCAGAAAATCGGGTGTGTCTTTTTAAAGATTCTGGGATGATTATCAACTAGTAACAGAAGCTGCCAGCTTGACAGTTACTTCTTTTCATGGAATTCACCAAAGCTTACTGACGTCATCCAGACTCGAAGGCACGGTCTCTCTGCCAATATCAGACAAGAAGTAATACAAGGAATATGGTTGTTGGGTTTTTTTTACAGCTTTTTTTTTCATGTCTACGCAAATGCAGTTTTTTCCATTTTCTTTTACTCCTGGCACATGGTAATGTTTCAGTCCATATAAATGTGTTTTACCCATTATCTTGAGCTTTTTATTCATTTTAGCACTTTACTCCACCCGATAATAGGGCAGCAAGGGAACTTGTCAGGATATTTATATTGTAGTCTAAAAGCTTTTAAATTTGTAGGCTTTTAGTCATAATTAGTTTTTTTTGTTCCTGGCCTCTGGCAGCTTCTGGCTAATAGTAGAGGGTGAATATAATTTTGTTGCATCAAATTGACTAAAACTGTATCTTCTACCAGTTAGATTTTATAGGGTCCTACTTATAGCTCTCTAAGTATGATCTGAACTATTAACCAGATTCAGGCTGGTTGCTGACTTTCTGTTGAATCAAATGTCTCATGTTGTCTTTATTGTAATGACTTTCTATGAAAAGATATAAAACGCCTTAAACTTTTTCTGAGATCCTCATGTGTGTTTGATTTGGGATTGTTTCCTGTCTTCCTAACAGGACTGTGTTAGACCTCAGTACCTGTTTTATACTGAGTTATATGATCAGAAAGAACATCTGTTTGTATGTGTTTTGAGTTTAAAAGCTTGGGTCTCACTAATTTTATTGTCTCAGATGATCTCAGTCTTTAATGTGTAATAACTCCCATACAAAGGTAGATCCTGTTATATTTGGTAGCTTTTTCTGCTTCTTCCCTTTAAGTGTAAAAGTTGTTGCTTGGTGTTTCCCTCAGCCATGACTTTGTCTTTGTTACAGAATTTTTCTCATTATCTTTCCTATTGTACCACCTGGCCAGTACTTTACTATTTACAAGCATATTTTCTTCAGCCATTATTTGTTTGATCTGCTAACACAGCTATTCATCACTTGTAATTTAGTCTCATTCCAAATGAAGGCAAGCCAGCCTCTACTTATAGCTGTGGTGTTGTAGACTGAGGTCATCTTTTGCTGAGGTTTCTGTTAAATTTTAGTTTGTTCCCAATCATTCATCTGTCTTGAAATCACATCTGTAATATGTAACATAAACAAACATGTCTATGATAGTTCACAGAGATATCACAAAAAACAATCTTATGTCTTTTTTCCCTGTCTTTTTCATCATGAATGTTCCTACTTCCAATCCCCTGTACCACATGCCTATATTTAAAAACCACTGATTTTTGTTTCTTTGTCTCAAGTTGATAGAACATTCTGTCCCCCAGATGTCTTCTCTAACTTCAAAGCATAAATTAGGGAGCTGATATGGAATGGACATTAATCTTAATACATTTTAATGGTCTAATTGTACCTAGGAGAACTGGGGGAATAGGAGATTCAACTTTAGGCTTTATTTTACCTGTTACACTTAAGTCTTTGTTCTTTCCTTTTTTTTTTTTTTTTTTTTTTTTTTTTTTTTTTGTCTGTCTTTCTCAGTTCACTAATAAGGTAATTAAAAATGTAATGAATAAGGAGCTATCTTCAAGTCCTGAGTTTGAACATAAGAGGGATCCAACATATCATATATCCCGTCTCTGAAGGGGGGAAATGCCTAATCCATAACAATAATAACAATAATCTTATAATCTTTTAAAAGAGTTTTATACCAATTATTTTATCCTGTCAAAGTGAACATTGAATTCCATAAACTAAGCTTATAAGAATTGCTTAAGGGAAAGAATATTGATTGTACAGCTTATTCTCATATTAACATTGATCTGGTTTTAGATTATGAGTAGCTCATTTATTTCTTTGATTTGCATTAAAGCTTGGACTGTTTATATATTCATTTTAAAATAATAACATTTTACATGCAAAATATGCATATTTTGAAATCTTTTAAATATGTGCATTTATTTCTATAGTACATAAAAGTATGCTGTGGTCTTCAGGATGAAGTATGCTATCATGAAGAATAAATTTGGTTTTGTTAAAATAAGTAGTGTGAGGTCATGTGTTTAAAAATATTTGAACTTGAGGGACGCCTGGGTGGCTCAGTCAGTTAAGCGTCCAACTTCAGCTCAGGTCATGATCTCATGGTTTGTGAGTTCAAGCCCCGTGTCAGGCTCTGTGCTGACAACGTAGAGCCTGGAGCCTGCTTCGGATTCTGTGACTCCTCTCTCTGCCCCTCCCATGCTCATGCTCTGTCTCTCTCTGTCTCTCAATAGACACTAAAAAAATTAAAAATATTTGAACTTGAAGCTAATACAGTGTTATAGGTCAATTATACCTTAACTAAAAACAAATTTGATATCTATGATAACTATAGCTATTAAGTGTTAATTGTTTATTCTTTCCCAAAAAAGACATATTGCAGGTATTATTTAATTTTTACAACAGTCCTGTGACGACTATTTTACAGTGAGGAAATGGTAAAGACCTTAAATAGCTTTCCTAATGTCACGAAACTAGTAGAAGTGGCAGAACTGGGATTTAGACTCAGGTGTGTAACTCCAAAGCTCATGGATTTATCTACTCTGCTGTACTGCCTCTGCATATCAGCATGTACTGCTCTACTAAAGGCCATTGCTTTATGCACCTAGCTATTTTCTTCCTCATTTATCCACACATGCCAAGTGTAGATGTTCTTCCAAGAAAATTTGTCCCATAGACACAGATAAGTAATTATTCAGTATTTTAACAATAACCTTTCAGATATGCAGATATGGCTTCTGGTGTGTGTGTGTGTGTGTGTGTGTGTGTGTGTGTGTGTGTGTGTGTGTGTTTAGGAAAATTAAAGGAGAGGTTAGAATATAGAATGCCTTCAGGTTTTTTTATTCCATTACCATTCCACATGACATTGCCCTAGACTACAGTTAAAACTGAATTTAAAAAACATTGTTTAAATAGTCTCCAAGGGTAATTCATGATTATATGCATCTAAGTGATTTTTAGGATTTTAAGGTGGCAGATATAGTGACTACAAGGCTCCCTCTTGTGGACCATTAAAGCAAGTAGCCGTCAAGTCTCAAGATCCAAAGCCTTTCCTGTTAAAAACCTCTTTTGTATAACAACTGTTGGTGACATCTTTTGCCATGCTACTTGAATGATAGAGAAGTGAGTCTGGGACTGTCAGGAGTACTACTGCTGAACATGTGTGATTCTCCGGCCCTTTTGTTTCCTTAACCTATTGCCTGTATCTCCTTTCTCCTTTCTAATATTAGGGGAAAACATTGTTTCTAAATTTGCCTGCTATCCCACATTTCATTTTTTTGGCTCAGAGAATCTAAGAATGGATGGCTGGAAGTAATTCCCATGATCATCAAGTAACAACACTCATTTAATTTTTTGGAAGTTGATTAGTTTGTTCATGGTCACATAGTGAGGTAATGTTATATTTTAGAAGAGAACCAACAGAGCTAACGGCTCTTTAATAGTAACTTGATTAATTCGCTGAGCCCTGTTGGCTTTCTAAGCTGGTTTGGAATGTAGGTAACCATGTAAACTAGAACAACCCTGGGACTTACAATAAATAGTCATGGCCTGGTGGAAGCTGGGCTTTAATAAAGACAATTTTAATCTACTGTGTATTATGCTTTGAAATAAATAATGGCACACCTCATGTTACAGAGAGAGCCTGTGACACTATTGGTAGTAGGGTCAGATTTTACATAATATGGTTAGAGGGTGAGCTTTTCAGTAACAGTCTGAATGAGGGTACTAGTCAAATTCTCAGTCACTCATTCCTGTTTCCAGTTCCCCATGTATTCTTTTTTATATATTCCTAAATGATATCTACTTATTCAACTTGATACTCTTTTTTTCTCTGTAGTGGTCTTTCCTTGTTTCAATATAAGACTTTTCCTTCTAATCGTTATAGGGAATCTGTGTATGTATGTGTGTAGAAGGGGGAAGAGTGGGAGGGAAGCAAACCTGAGGAAACTAAAAATTTCCATCTTAAAATGATCTCATCATGCTTTATCCTTGATTTATAGTTACTGATCCCTTAGATCATATTTTGGAAGCTATTCTAGGACAGTTTTGGAAGGCTCTCTCACTTTCTTTTAATGTTTACTTATTTTTGAGAGAGAGAGAGAGAGACAGCATGAGCGGGTGAGGGGCAGAGAGAGGGGGAGACACAGAATCTGAAGCAGGCTCCAGGCTCTGAGCTGTCAGCACAGAGTCCAACGCGGGGCTCAGACCCACAAACCGCCAGATCATGGCCTGCACTGCAGTAGGATGCTTAACCGACTGAGCCACCCAGGCGCACCTCTAATTTTCTTTTAGAAAACTTATTCTCCAGTTTGGCAGTGTGTTTTAGAAGCCATTGAAATGTGCTCCTATGTGTTTGTTCTACTTCTGAGGGTGTATTCCAAGGGAATCAACTAGGATATGTGGAAAGGTATAGTTATAAGAATGCTTATTACAGAATTGTAAGAAAAATAAAAGAAACAGCCCAGAAGCAAAAAGAGTAAGTAATTATGATAATTTCATACTTTGGAATAATGAGCACCTCACAGAAAAATGTTACTTCAAATTGATGAAAATTGTGACTGATTTTTTTTTTTTTTTTTTTAATTCTCAGGTTAGCTAACATACAGTGTAGTCTTGGCTTCAGGAGTGGAATCCGCTGATTCATCACTTACATATAACACCCAGTGCTCCTCCCAACAAGTGCCCTTCTCAATGCCCTTCACCCATTTTCCCCACCTCCCCACCCCCATCAACCCTCAGTTCTCTGTATTTAAGAGTCTCTTCTGGTTTGCTTCCCTCTCTGTTTTTATCTTGTTTTTCCTACCCTTCCCCCATGTTCATCTGTTAAGTGTCTCAAATTCCACATGAGTGAAATCATGTGATATCTGTCTGTCTCTGACTAAACTTATTTCGCTTAGCATAATATCCTCCAGTTCCATCCACGTTGTTGCAAATGGCAAGATTTCATTCTTTTTCATCACTGAGTAGTATTCCATTGTGTGTGTGTGTGTGTGTGTGTGTGTGTGTGTGTGTGTGTGTGTTTGTGTGTGTGTGTGTGTCTGTGTCACATATCACATTTTCTTTTTTTTTAATTAATAATTTTTTAATGTTTATTCACTTTTGAAAGACCGAGAGAGTGGGAGACACAGAATCTGAAGCAGGCTCCAGGCTCTTGAGCTGTCAGCACTGAGCCTGATGCAGGACTCGAATCCAGGAACTGAGATCATGACCTGAGCCACAGTTGGCCGCTTAACCAACTGAGGCACCAAGGCGCCCCTATACACCACATTTTCTTAATTCATTCATCAGGTGATGGACATTTAGGTTCTTTCCATAATTTGGCTATTGTTGAAAGTGCTGCTATAAACATTGGGGTACAAGTGCCCCTATGTATCAGCACTCCTGTATCCCTTGGGTAAATTCCTAGCAGTGCTATTGCTGGGTCATAGGATAGTTCTATTTTTAATTTTTTGAGGAACTTCTGTGCTGTCTTCCAGAGTGGCTGCACAAGTTTGCATTCCCACCAGCAGTGCAAGAGGGTTCCCATTTTTCCACATCCTCGCCAGCATTTGTTGTTTCCTGAGTTGTTAATTTTAGCCATTCTGACTGGTGTGAGATGGTATATCTCAGAGTGGTTTTGATTTGTATTTCCCTGATGATGAGTGTCATTGAGCATCTTTTCATGTGTCTGTTTGCCATCTGGACATCTTCTTTGGAAAGTGTCTGTTCATGTCTTCTGCCCTCTTCTTCACTGGATTATTTGTTTTCTTGGGTGTTGACTTTGATTTTTGATTTTTGATACCAGCCCTTTATCCAATCGATATGTCATTTGCAAATATCTTCTCCCATTCTGTCAGTTACTTTTTAGTCTTGTTGATTGTTTCCTTTGCAGTGCAGAAGCTTTTTATCTTGATGAGGTCCCAATAGTTCATTTTTTTGCTTTTATTTCCCTTGCCTTTGGAGACATGTCAAGTAAGAAATTGCTGCAGCCGAGGTCAAAGAGGTTGCAGTCTGTTTTGTCCTGTAGAATTTTGATGGTTTCCTGTCTCACATTTAGGTCTTTCATCCATTTTGAGTTTAATTTTATGGTGTAAGAAAGTGTGACTGAATTTTGTACCACTCACTTAAAAAATTAAATGAAGTGGGGCACCTGGGTGGCTCAGTCAGATAAGCATCGACTTCAGCTGAGGTCATGATCTCACGGCTCGTGAGTTCGAGCCCCACACCAGGCTTTGTGCTGACAGCTCAGAGCCTGGAGCCTGCTTCGGATTCTGCCTCCCTCTCTCTGCCCCTGCCCTGCTTGCACTCTGTCTCTGTTAATAAATAAACATTAAAATTTTTTTTGATTAAATGAAGCAATAGCCATAAAGAACAAATTGAACTCAGGGAATAGATAATAAGGCAGGATTAAAAAAAGTGGTTGAAACATGTACATTCAGAATCAAGAAAGAGTAGAAACAAGGGGTACCTGGGTGGCTCAGTCAGTTAAACATCTGACTCTTTGGCTCAAGTCATGATCTCACAGTTCATGAGATTGAACCATGCATGGAACTCTGTGCTGACAGCACAGAGCCTGCTTGGGATTTTCTCTCTCCCTGTCTCTCTGCCCCTCCCCTGCTTGCTTGCTCGCTCTCTCTCAAAATAAATATTTAGGAGAAAAACAATAGAAGCAAAAGTCCAAATATATCACAGAAATGAAGGCATTTGGTAGGACCAAAGGTGTAGAATATGCAGTAACCAAGATAATGAGCATAGGGGATAGAAATGAGAAAAGCAGTCTGCAGTCACACCACCCTGAGTGCACCCAATCTTGTCTGATCTCAGAAGCTAAGCAGGGTTGGGAAAAATAAGAAAGCAAACAAAACAAATAAATGATTAAAACGAATTGGAGAGGAAGTGAGATAGGTAAAGTCGTTTCAACATAACAGTTTAGTCTCTGAATAATAAAGCTAAAATAGTGGAATGCAATAAATATTTAGTGATACCATTCAAGAAAACTCTTCATAAGTAACAGAAGAGTTAAAATGACATATTGAAGGAGCACACCATGTATCAGGGGAAAATGATCCAGAATGGTTCACAGTGGGGTATATCTTAGCAAAGTCATTGGACTTTAAGATCAAGAGAGTTTCTGTGGGTGGCCATGGCAAAAGACCAAGTCACTAAAGGGGGGAAGTAAAGGGTTTGCCTCAGACTTTGCAAACCTCAATGCCAGAAGATAATGAATCAGTACTTTGAAATACACTCCAGGAAGGAAAATGAAAGACAAGAATTTATATTTAGTCAAGCTGTCTGTCAAATACAAAGACTACCATTCAAAGATACATTGTTTGTGAGATATATTATTATCATGAAAGAAAAAGTATATACTCCATCAACTAACAAACATTGGGAAAGGGAAAGTAGGATATAGAGTCATTTCCTTGCGTGTAATAACAAATATTAAAGGATGATGTCTTAAGCTGACAAATCAAGAAGTGGAAATATAAGCATATTTTACAAAATGAAGGTATTTTTTGTAAATTGTAAAGTTGTAGCAATGCTCTTCAGGGCAGTACTGGTTAAACAGATTATGGTTCATCCATATCATGAAATACTTGATAGCCTCATAAAAAAATGAGGAAGGTCTCTATGTATAGGGAAGGAGCACCAAGATAAAAAGCAAGATGTAGAACATATAATGGAATATATGGTACCATTTATGTAAAAGGAGTAGAAAAATAGTATATAAGGATTTCATACATTTGATCAAAAAACTCGGGAAAAATACACAAGAATCTTTAAGAAAAAAATTATCTTGGGGGAAGGCTTGGGAGGTGGTTGGATGGATGACTGGGTAGGGGTTAGGTTCGGGTTTGTTCTTTTTTTTTTTTTTAATGTTTATTTGTTTATTTTGAGAGAGAGCATGCACATGCATGAGTGGGTCAGGGGCAGAGAGAGAGAGAGGGGGAGGGAGAGAGAATCCCAAGCAGGCTCCACACTGTCAGCATGGAGCCTGATTTGGGGCTCAGACTCAAGAACACGAAATCATGACCTGAGCCAAAATCAAGAGTTGGATGCTTCACCAACTGAGCCACCCAGGCGCCCTTCCTTTTCATTTTTGAAGTGCAAATGCATTACATATTACTAATTAGACTAATGGAAATATCAAATATTCTCTTCCTCCTTCCCCCAAATTCTGGTCCCATATTGTCTTAAGCAAAGGTCTGAGGTAGTTTTAGCTGCTATCTCTACAAGGTGTCATGGAATTTTCATTCTTTCCAGAATGTAATCTTCTTAAGTAATCTTCCCCAGGCCTTCTAGGTGCAGAAAACACTGTTCTGTGATTGATTTGCTATTTCATCTGGACAGGTTCTCTGTCCTTTCTTAGGTTGTCTGCAAAATAATCAGTACTTATTAAGGCTGGTTCTGTCATTAAATGAAACTCTGTTTCTTATCCTTTGTGTAGGTTATTTATGGGATTGGTCTTGCTGGATGCATTGGGCTCCTATGAGTGAGCATTTCCCCTTGAGTTAGTGTCTAATATTCATTCTCAACTTAATATGGTCAAAACAGAACTCTTGATAACATGTACCACCTTTAGAACTCTATGAAATAGGAAGATACGAATTACATTTAGTTTTTGTTTTTTTCATTTAAGGAAAGTGAGACATTAAGAGGTTGTGACTTGTCAAAAATTACTCAGAAAATAGGAGTAAGGCAGGGGCAAGGAGGGTGCTGCCAGACTGCCAGATGTCTTAACCATTGATAATGTGAATCCTGCCTTGTTGATACGAGGATTTAGCATGGTGGACTGAGTTATTGGGGTTTTCCCCTCAAGTGAGGCTAATTTGTTTTTTGGTCCTTGTGCAGTTATGCTCCCAAAGAGATTCTCACACTTATTTCCAGGGTGCATGAGTTTGGATATATAATTGGAAAGCAGTGATGCTACTGTTATTAGTGTATACATGTATGCACACACATATATTCACATAGTGATTCAGTATAATTGCCAGTGACAAAACTGTTACCTTTTGTGATTTAAGATCACTTGAAGGGAATGCTCATGAAATCATGCTCATGACTTTGAACTCTTTTCCATAATGAATAGAAGACATTCTGCAACATTTTCTAGAAGTTTTCTAAATGCTTTGGTTCTAATGCATTAATTGTATTGCATTTCTACTTTGGTTTCTAAAGTTGTGTGTGTAAAATGGGGGCGATAGTCTTGTCATCTTCACAGGATTGTTGTGATTACTAACTGGGATAGCTTTTGTGAATGCGCTTTTGTAAAACTGTAAGGTGCCTTATCAAAACAGAGATGGTGGTGCTAGTATACGCTAATTAGTCTCACCTGTTCCTCATATGTTCCTACCATTCAACTCTGTCCCTTCCCGATTCACTCTTTTCTAAGAATAGGACTAAAAGGATCATATTAGACTTAAATTCGTGTACCTTAGCTTTTTCCCCCTCTGTGTTTCTTTTTCTGCACACGTTCATCTACGTAAAGACAATTTTGAATAATGTCATACACAGAATCTTACACTTAATAATTAAACAATAGAGATATAATAAAAACCTATGCGTAATAGTGTGGACACAGGCTTTGTAAACAGTTCTGTGTTTTAAAATCCACTTGTCCTATGTTGGCTGTGTGACCTTGGGCAGGTTACTTAATCTCTTGTAGACTCAGTGTTCTCATGTGTAAAAATGAATGATAATATTTATCTTTTGACATTGTTGCGGACTAAATGAGGTACTTTTTGCAAAGCACTTTGGAACATTGTTTTCACAGAACACTTAGTCTACCCTCATGTCCTCAAACATGCAAATTCTAGTTCAGACATAATCACTTGATTAGTAGTTTTACCATCTTTGTTGTACTCCTTTTAATGTAAGTTACATTGATAAAGATCAGAAATTTAACTCCACAGTTGCTCTAAAAACTTTCTATTTTAGATTCACTGGAATGAAAAATGAGTACATTATGAAAAATGTACATAACAGTGTATATTATTTTATTTCTGGCTTATGTGAGTATATGGGAGCCTGAAAACTCATCAGCTATTTCAAAACGAGGATCCATTTATTCATTATGTTTTACATATACCTAGCTGGTGCTATTATTAGCATTTGGAATAAAGAGATGAAAAATAAAAGTAGTTCTTGGCTACATTGGAGGTCACCATTTGTCAAAGGAGACAGGTAAATAAGTGGTTATAATCCAGTATCAGAAGTAGTCTGATAGAGGTCTGCACAGGGAGCTTTGAGAACCCAGAGGAGGCACCTCCCACTTCTACATGGGGAGTGTGCGTGCAGTCGTTCAGATGTGCCTCCCAGGGAAAATGACATCTGAGTCACATCTGGAACGAGCCAGAACCTGTAACATGAAGCCTTTTCTTCAGACTAAGGACGTGAATTCATTTTAAGATGATGTGGAGCCAGTGACTACTTTTATTTAAAGCAACATGAGGGGCGCCTGGGTGGCGCAGTCAGTTGGGCGTCCGACTTCGGCTCAGGTCACGATCTCACCATCAGTGAGTTCGGGCCCCATGTCAGGCTCTTGCTGACAGCTTGGAGCCTGGAGTCTGCTCTGGATTCTGTGTCTCCCTGTCTCTCTGCCCCTCCCCTGCTCATGCTGTCTCTCAAAAATTAAAAAAAATAATAATAAAGCAACATGAATGGATTGGGAATTTAGGATAACTACCTGGAAGCATACCTCCAAGCAGTGGCATCACATCAGTTTTATCATCATCTACATTGCAACCAGTTACTTAATATATCCAGCTCATGGATACGTTATCTCACTCAATCCAGCACCCTTTGAACTGCATATTAATTGCCATTATTCTATAGATATGAAAACACAGGGTAATACAGGTTAATAGAGGAGTTAGTGACTGGATGCATAAGGGAGAGTATGTTTGATCACCTGCCATTCTTCCTGGTGGGTTTAAGTTAACAGAAGTTAAGAGATGATAATTGTTGATCCTTAGTCTCCTTTTTCATGTGTTTTATATATTATGAGCATTTCACTGAATTTAGTTTGATTCTAGAGTTTAAAGATAACATGTGTTCCCTAGAAGATGGCTTTTAACCCAAGTCTGTTACTTTGTCTGGTACTTAAGGAAACTGGTTTGTTCTAACACTAGAGGAAAAAATGGTTGTGTTAAACTTGCTCTTCCTTAGAATTTTTCATCTTACAGGATTTTTGTCCCTATTCTTTAGAATTCTTAATAGAATATGTTACTTAATTTTCCAGTCCTTCTCCTTTTCCTCTAAATAAAATTATCTTAATATTTGAAATGATATCTCCTTAGGATTTGAGACATTGTAGTTGTGTAATTGTTAAATAATTCTCATATGTAACTGGGGACCTGGATTCTCAGTATGAAGGGTAGTTTGAAACTAGATTTTTGTCTTTCTTCATAATGTCTATCGAGTATATTCAAGCAATAGAATGAGAGGTGATAATTCTTCAGAGTTAAAAACAAAACAAAAAACCTGATTATTAATCCAGCCACATTCCTCATTAGCTTTCCAAATCCTGTCAAAATTGACCGTTTACCCCTTCATTTTTAGTTCTTTAGTTGAAAATACAAATGAAGTACTTCTCTCCTAGAAATGTGGTATAATGATTCGTTTTTTTAAAAAGGGTTTGTATGTAACTAGAAAGGAGTATAACAAAGATTGTGTGTGCACAGTTTCAACTTGCTATACTCACCTTTTACTTCTTTTATTTCAGCTCAATCTGAAATTGAAGTTTCTGTGTCTGCAAGAAATATCAGGAGGTTACTAAGTTTCCAGCGGTATCTTAGATCTTCTCGCTTTTTTCGCGGTACTACTGTTTCAAATTCTCTAAACATTTTAGATGATGATTATAATGGACAAGCCAAGGTGTGTATAACTTTTTCAAGAAAACATTGATTTTTGATAAGTTTCATGAAACCCTTTTTTTCCCATATGGGATTGACTTATTAGAACCTTTTTTTGTATGCAAAAATTAGTTAAGCCCATTATTCAGTTTTTCCTTTAGAGTGGGTGTTCATTTTATAATTAGGTATTACAGAGCAAGGGAGATCTCTGAAGTAACTAAAAGAATGAAAATGTTTTTGTTTATTGTAACAGTAAGTAACAAGTAGATCAGTAAACATTAAACTATAAGATCACACTGAATTTTAACTCTGGGAAGAATATTATGGCTATTCCGATCTAATGTCTATATGCTATACATAAAGAATCTATGACCTAAAGAGCATCAGGGACTGTTTGAGCTCACCCACTGTTTAGAGGTAAACCCAGCATAGGACATTAGGTCTCATGACTTATAGTCAAATGATTTTTTATAGTCTCTTGCATCACTGAGCTATTTTGAGGGTTTATACATTTTCTAATTAAACCCAGTGATTGTAAGCATTATTTATATAGTTTAAAAGAAATGTCTTAATGAAGGTGGAGCTCAGATGAGCTTGTTTTTGACCAAGTGAGAGTTTTTAATGATCTTACGTTTCTGATATTTTTAAAATTATTTTTTACCTAATATTTACAGGCCAGATTTTGTAAGTGTGTGTACATAGGGCTAAGGTACCTTCTTTACAATTACATTAAAGTGCAAAAAAATTGTTTCCCTGTTTGTGAAAGAAATCTATAGAAAAGTGTTCATGCTTTCTTTAAATTGTAAAAAGTTTACAGGTTCTGCTTTTTAACATGAAAATATCGGGGCACCTGGGTAGCTCAGTCGGTTAAACATCTGACTTCGGCTCAGGTCATGATCTCATAGTTCCTGGGTTTGAGCCTCCCGTCGGGCTCAGTGCTGACAGCTCAGAGCCTGGATCCTGCTTCAGATTCTGTGTCCCTCTCTCTCTCTGCCCCTCTCCCGCTTACACACGCACACATGCTCTCTCTCAAAAATAAACATTAAAAAAAATTAAAAATAAACAAAATGAGAATATTGATCTGTGTATGAGTGGTTGTTAGTACTATCAAATAATCACTATTAGTAAGAGTATTTCTTACGTCAATTTATTGATAGATGTGTACAACAGTGAACTTTCCACAAAAATTTCAGGTTACAAATATATAGTGTAAAAATATCATGAATTTGGTTTGGTTGTTGTGAGATTTATTTGCTCAACTGAAATACACATCAACTTAAATGTAATAAAGGCTATTAATTATTGTATAATGATATTTAAAGAATATAAATAAATACCTGTAAGTTGGGAGTGTTTTTTTTTTTTTTTAAGAAAAGGAATGACAAATAACTTAAGCATAGTGTAGTATAGATTCAAGTGCCTAGGTTCCAGAATCAGACCGCCTGAGTTAATTAATATCCCAGCTCTATTACTTTCTAGCTGAGCAAGTTAGTTACTTTTAGCCTGTTTCCCCATATATAAAGGAGGGTTAAAGACAACTCCTACTTCATAGTCTTGGTATGAATAGTAAGAGTAAGCAAAACACTTTTAACAGTACCTGGAATATAGTAAGTACTCAACTATTATAACTTATTTTTAAAATCTAATTTCTAGACCATGCCATGTATGAACCATATATGGCTCATGGTGTTAAATTATGTTAGAATTCTTGAAAAGTTCATGGGAGTATAGGAATGAATTGAAAGAAACAATAACCTTACTTGTACATTCATTAATTGGAATACAAAATATTTGGTTTTCCAAATGGAGATTACCCTTTGGACACTTTTTTGGAGCCAGTTGGAAAGGTCATGATTAAAAGGAGAATGATACTTTGAATTTCTTAAAGTAAATCACTTTCCATGTTCACTAACTTCACTATGGACTATCTGTAAAAGACAGACTGTTATTGAACTTAAATTACAGTAGGAATGTTTGGTTTTCATTTCAGTGTATGCTGGAAAAAGTTGGAAATTGGAATTTTGATATCTTTCTATTTGATAGACTAACAAATGGTAAGTGAAGAGTTTGACTTACTCAAATTAATGTGTACTCTAGATTGCTGCATCGATGGTACAGTTACTCGGGGGTTTATTGCTTTCATTTACTTAGGTTATGAGCCCTCTGCTGCCAACAGAACATCATTTTGTCCCTTCTTTAGTGACTGATCTATAAGCTCAAAGAATCACTCTCATAATTTTGTCTTTTCATTACTCTTGGTTAGCAGTAATCAAAAGTCATCATCATCATCATCATCATCACTTGGCCATCCATCCCTAATTAATGCTACTATTATAGATAACCCAAAGTGAAATTGTTACCTCATTATTTCGTTTCTCTGTTTTGGTTTCTTTTGGGTTGTGGTCATTTATAATGACATCTTCTGATATTGTATTTCAGCTTTGATAGCCACAGATATGTGGTAGATTAATGACATTTTAAAGATATCCTTTCTTTTAACTTCATGGTTCTCAGGCTTTTCTTTCTCTCTACACTTGAGAGATATGACATATGATCAACAGTGGTTCCCTATGACATGGCGTCTTCATGGTTGGGTGGAGATGAGCTTGTAGCTTCTTTAGGAGTCTTATCAGAATCTACAGAATATGAATGGTTTGAAAACACCAGGTGATTCTCATCTGTTTACCCCCTCCTGTGTTTTGTTTGGTTTTAGGGGCAAGGGTCATGTTTCCTTATTGTCTTTGGAACAGGATAAGGATTTCTTTTGAGAATCATTTTTATTTAGGGTAAAATTTTTGGCATAAAAAAATGGTACAGGTTATTCAACTAGACCGTACTTGTCTAAATATCTTTTTGCTTCTCTAAATATCCTTTTAATAAGTGAAACAGGGGGCTCCTGGGTAGTTTAGTTGGTTAAGCATCTCACTCAATTTCGGCTCAGGTCATGATCTCATGATTCATGAGATAGAGCCCCACAGTGGGCTCTGTGCTGACTGTGGAGCCTGCTTGGGATTCTCTCTCCCTCTCTCTTCCCCTCCTGCGCGCGCACACACACACACACACACACACACACACACTCTCTCTCTCTCTCTCTCTCTCTCTCTCAAAATAAATAAATAAACCTTAATAAAAGTAAAGTAGATTGGAAAGTACACTGAGAGGAAGCCACTTCTGAGTGTTTAGAATGAAGTGGGCCACCTGGGTGGCTCAGTCAATTGAACATCCAACTCGATTTCAGCTCAGGTTGTGATCCCAGGGTTGTGGGATCGAGCCCTGCACCAGGCTCCACTCTGAGCATGGAACTTGCTTGAGATTCTCTCTCTCCCTCTGCCTCCCCCTCCCCTGCTCATGCATTCACATTCTTTCTGTCTGTCTCTGTCTCTGTCTCTCTCTCTCTCTCTCTCTCTCAAATTAAAAAAAAAAAATTTTTTTTAGAGTGAATTAAATATGTAGTTCACTGCTACGTACTTTGAAATCGCCTTTTTGTTTTCTTTTTTTTCTTTGGAATGAAGCTCCTTTCATAAGGAAGCTAAATATGGGAAACGGGCAAGCAAGCAGATACAACTCTAGTCATCTTGAGAATCAATGTGGGTCTAGCTTTTTAGTATCACTACATTATTCCCTGTAAGCTGTGTGACCATGTAAAGTGAAAATAGCTTTGAGATCACCTTCTATTTGTCTGTACACTGTTGACAGAAAATAAATCGGACTGATCCTCAGCAAAATTGAAAAACAATGAATTCTGTTTTATCAGCACAGTCCCCCTCCTGCTTCCCTGCCATTTTGGGTTTTTTTTCCTTTTCTCTTTCTCTTCTACCTCTCCTTTGCCCTCGGGTGACTGTTTTCTGCCTTTCTCTGGCCCCACTTGGCATGTCCACACAGAAAATGCTCTAGTATCTTTACACAGTTGTCTTTCCCTTCAGCCTTCCCTTTTTAAAACATGTAGATGGCAAAATATCAGGTGACTCATCTTCTTCTAGATCTGGGAAATTCCTTTTTTCTAACTTAATATGAATATTACTTCAGTTATTACCCAAGATAAATGTAGATCAAGCCATGCCACCCTTCACACCTTCCAGGCTTAGCCTTCTATAAACTGTAATTGCTCCTCACCTACTGTTAGTCTGCTGGGACACTTTTACTCATTGAAATAGCTGTTTGTTCTCTAAATTCCATTTTTAAAAAGCACATATCTGCTAGTCAGGAGTCTTGGTGATGAAAGTAGAGTGAGGTTGAAAGTGTGGGATGGGCAGAATAGCTTTCATGTTAATCACCTCATTACTTTTTGTGAAGATGATGGCTGAACGATTTCTTCTTAGGGTTGGTTGTTAGCAGGTAACTACACACCTGTGATTTTACAGATGGTGATACACATATTCATGTAACGAGAGCCACCCAAAAGTTACAGGAATTCTATACATGAAGAGCGAATGGGCAAGAAAAATTTTTAAACTTTCATTATTTTATTAGAAATGCTTTCCTTTTAAAAGTGCTTAGCCAGAAATGAATTCTGGATAATATATATGTATGGTATCCAAGTGTATAGTTTTCCTTTGTTGCTTACCGATCCCGTGCTTTCTGTATTTCTTACTCTGGCAATTCACCAGATGACATAGTAGGGGGAACGCAGAGAAGAGGTAAAACTCAGTGATTCCCACCAAGACAAAGGGTCCCACCTTGTCCACTGCAAGGAGGAAAATACGTATCATCTGGTAGGATATATTTGGCATTCCTTTTATAGGAATGAGAGGTTGTGTGTAAAATAGCAAGATAGGGTTTGTCACCCCTGAGATCTACCTGGCATGTGAGGACCCTCATTGCCAGGTGTGTGTCATGGCAGCCTCATCCTCCTGGCTGCTGTCTGGAATCACATCTAAGAACTATCAATGACCCTTACATATACCTTGAGCAGTTCTATCTTTGGATACATGTTTATGAAGGAGGCTCTTCTATAAGCACAATTTTCTTTTCCAAGAAAGTGTTTCCATTTTTGTATAAAGTAAGTTCTTCTGTGAAAGAAGAACAGGTAAGCATTACTTGTTTTGAAATGTTTGACTTGTGTTCTTATTCACTGGTATTAAAATAGTCCGTTGGTATCTTAAAAACTAGAAATAAGAAACAATGTTACACGCAGTTTTCCAATTAGCTATGGGTAGTACACTTTGTTAGACTGGTTTTTGTCTGATTCTTTTAAAGTTCTTGGCGGAAGACATTATATGTATTGCAGATTGCCCGAATTCCAGAAGATATTTTACCATTAGATTGCAGCTTTCTTAAAACTTATTCAAGACCTAGAAATTGGTAATTTGTTTCATTAGGTTTGCAAAACAAGTTTGGGAGAATGCTATCATAGCCTAAACATACAGAATAAATATACATTCTTTTTTACTGAGATATAATTGACATATGATGTTATATTAGTCTCAGATGTACAACATAATGATTTGACATTTATATACATTACAAAAGATTACCACAGAAGTAGTTACCATCCGTCACCATAAAAAGTTATTACAATATTATCGCCTATATTCCCTATGCTGTACTTTACATCTCTGTGACGTATTTATTTTATAACTGGAATTTTGTACCTCTTAATCCCTTTCACCTGTTCTGCCCATTCCTCCACCTCCTTGGCAATCACGTTTGTTCTCTGTAAGTCTGTTTCTGTTGTTTTGTTTGTTCATTTGTTTTTTAGATTCCAGATATAAGCAAAATCATATGGTGTTTGTCTCTCTCTGTCTGAATTATTTTACTTAGCATAATGCCCTCTAGGTCCATCCATGTTATCACCAATGGCTGAGTAATGTGCCATTACAATAATGTTCCATTGTTTTGTGCTTTCAGCTCTCACATTTAGGTCTTGAGTCCATACTTTGTGTATTTTTGCACATGGTATGGGAAAGTAGTCAAATTTCATTGTTTTACATGCAGCAGTTCAGCTTTTCCAACACCATTTATTGAAGAGACTGTTTTTTCCCCATTGTATATTCTTGCCTCCTTTGTTATAGATTAACTGACCATTAAAGCATGGATTTATTTTGGGCTCTCCGTTATGCTCCACTGATCTGTATGTCTCCTTTTGTGCTGACACCATATCGTTGATTACTGTAGCTTTGTAATGTAGTTTGAAATCTGGGAACACGATACCTCAGCTCTGGTGTTCCTTCTCAAGATTGCTCTGACTATTGGGGATCTTTTGTGGTTCCGTACAAATGTTAGGATTATTTTTCTAATTCTGTGAAAAATGCTATTGGTATTTTTATGGAGATGGCATTGAATCTGTAGATTGCTTTGGACAGTAGGGACATTTTAACCATATTATTCCAGTTCATGAGCATGGTACATCTTTCCATTTCTTTGTGGCATCTTCAATTTTTTTCATCAATGTCTTATAGGTTTTCAGATTACAGATTTTCCAACTCCTTTGTTACATTTATTCCTAGGTATTTTCTTTTCGATGCAATTATAAATGGGATTATTTTATTAATTTCTCTTTCTGGTAATTACTAGTATATAGAAGTACAACATATCTGTATGTTAATTTTGTATCCTGTAACTTTGCTGAGTTCATTTGTAGTTCTAATAGTTTTTTGGTAGAGTCTATAGGGTTTTCTTTATATATAGGATTATGACATCTGCAAGTAGTGACAGTTTACTTATTCCTTCACAATCTAGATGCCTTTTATTTCTTTTTCTTTTCTGATTGCTGTGTTTTGTACTTCCAGTACAGTGTTGAATAAAAGTGTCAAGAATGGGCATCCTTGTTTTGTTCTTAGAAGGAAAGCGTTCAGCTTTTCACCATTGAGAATGATGTTACCTGTGGGTTTGTCATATGTGGCCTTTTTTATATTGAGATATGTTCCCTCTGTACCCACTTTGTTGAGGGTTTTTATCATAAATGGATGTTGAATTTTGTCAAATGGTTTTCCTGCATCTATTGAGATGATTATATGCTTTTTATCCTTCATTTTGTTAAGGTAGTATATCCTGTTGGTGCATTTGCAAAACCATCCTTATATTCCTGGAATAAATCCCACATGAACATGGTATTTGATCCTTTCACTATATTGTAGAATTTGGTTTGGTCATATTTGGTTAAGTATTTTTGTAAATATGTTCATCAAGAATATTGGACTGTAATTTCTTTTTTTGTACAAAGTGTCTTTGTCTACTTTTGGTGTTGGGGTAATGTTGGCCTTGTAGAATGAATACAGAAACAATCCTTCCTCTTTAATTTTTTGAAATACTTTGAGAAGGATAGGTACTTACTCTTCTCTCAGTGTTTAGTAGAACCCACCCGTGAGAAGCCATTTGGTCTTGGACTTTTGTTAGTTGGGAGTTTTTTGATTACTGATTCATTTCATTACTAGTAATTGGTCTGTTCAAATTTCCTATTTCTTTGTGATTCAATCTTAGAAGATTATGTATGTAGGAATTTATCCATTTCTTCTAGGTTGTCCAGTCTGTTGGCATCTACTTGTTTTAGTAGTCTCTTACCAGCTGTATTTTTATGGTGTCTTTTGTATCTTCTCCTCTTTCATTTCTGATGTTGCTTACTTGAATCCTGCCTCTTTTTCTCTTATTTTTTAAGTCCTATTTCATTTATTTCTACTCTTTATTATTTCCTTCCTTCTACTAACTTTGGGCACTGTTTGTTCCTCTTTTTTCTCATTCCCTTAAGTGTAAGCTTAGATTGTTTATTTCACATTTTTCTTAATGGTTTGGTAGGCTTTATCACTATAAGCTGCTTCTGCAGAGCACCTGGGTGGCTCAGTCAGTTAAGTATCCAACTCTTGATATCAGCTCAGGTCATGATCTCTCAGTTTGTGAGTTTGAGCCCTGCATTGGGCTCTGCATTGACAGTGTGGAGCCTTCTTGCGATTCTGTTTCTGCCTCTCTCTATCTCTGCCTCTCTCTCTCTTCTCCCCCCTCACTCTCCCTCTCACACTCTCTCTCTCCCTCTCAATAAATAAATAAACTTAAAAAAAAAAACATTTTTTCTGTGCATCTTCTATTTTGGAACATTATATTTTAATTTTCATTTGACTCAATTCAATTGTTTGAATTCCTCTTTCATTTCTCCATTGACGTCTTGGTTGTTTATTGGCATGTTGTTTAGCATCCACATGTTTGTGTTTTTTCCAGTATTTTTTTTCTTGTAATTGATCTAGTTTCATACTGTTGTGGTTGGAAAAGATGCTTGATGTAATTTCAGTTTTAAATTTATTGAGACTTGTTTTGTGGCCTAACATGTGATCTCTCCTGGAGAATACAATGTTTCATGTGTGTCTCCAAAGAATGTGTATTCTTTTTTAATTTTTTGTTTTTTGTTTTTGCTGTTCAGTTTGGATGATTTCCACTACCCTGAAATCCCAGATCACTGATCTGTGCTTCTACATCATCTCATCTGCTGTTGATTCCCTTTACTGTGTTTTTCATTTTAGTTAATGTATTCTTCAGCTCTGATGCATTCTTTTTTATATTTCTTATCTCTGCTGAAGTTCTCACTGAGTTTATCTACTCTTCTCAAGTCTGGAGAGCATCCTTATGACCATTACTTTGAACTCTTCATAAAGTAGATTGCTTATTTCCATTTCATTTAGTTTTTTTTTTTTTTTTTTGAGGTTTTGTCTTGTTCTTTCATTTGCAACATGTTCCTCTGTCTCCTCCTTTCCCTGCCTATTTTTGTTTGTATATATTAGGTAGATCAGCTGTGTCTCTGGGTCTTGAACATGTAACCTTATATAGAAGGCATCCTGTGAAGCGTAAACCCCACCCCACCCCCTGGTAACTATACCCAGGCACTCCAGGGATATCCCCTGTGTGGGCTGCATGTCCCCTCCTTTGTGGCTGGATCACAACTTATGTGGGCACACTGGTACCACTTTTGTGGGGTTCCAGTCCCAGCTGAGGCGACTCAGTGTGGTGGGACAGTAGCCACTTTTGGAGGGACAGGCACCAGTCTCAGTTGAGGCTCTCTGCTGAGTGCAACAGGAGGGGAACCACTTTGGAAGGGTATCCCCCAGGAAGGGAAGGTTGGGCTGGACAGGTCCACAGGTTGACATCTGGTCAGGGTAAGCAGTGCTAGAAAGGTAAATGGATAGTGTCAGAACTGGTGCCCGCCAGCATCAGCCCAGCGAGGCAGAAGGAAGGCAAGAAAAATGGTGCCATTCAGTGCTTCCTTCCTGGAGAAAGTTCCTACAGAGCCCTGACCCTACCTACTGCACAAGCCCTAAAATTAGTCAGTGAATCTCCTTCAGTTATGGCTTAGGTGCTGTTGAGACTATTGCTTCTGTTCTGGTCTCAGCCAAGTGAGTTTATACGCAGGCCTTTTAAGAGTGGAATCTTGGCTTCCCACAGCCCGCCAGCTCTCCTGAAGTTAAGCTTCACTGATTTGCAAGGCTTCTGGACATAAGGCATGCTGATTTCCAAAGCCAGATGTTATAGAGGCTTTTCTTCCTGGTACAGATCCCCAGGGCAGTGGGTACCTGATGTGGGGCTCAAACCCTTCACTTCTCAGGGAGGATCTCTATACCTATGATATCCCTCCTGCTTGTGGGTTATCAAGCTGGGCGTGTGGACCCCGACCAAATCACATCTCTGCTTTCTTGATGTGACTTTTTCTTTACATCTTTAGCTGTGGAAGAGCTGTTCTGCTAGTCCCCAGATTGCTCTAAGAGTTACTCTATATGTACTTGCAGTTTTGGTGTGTGGCCATTGCTTGACATGCTCAAGCATGAGGAGGAGGAGCTCAGAATCCTCCTACTCTGCCATTTTCAGCAATTCCCACCCACTTTTTAAAATTGAGGTATAATTGACATATAACATTATATTAGCTTTAGGTGTACAATGTGAGGATTTAATATATGTATATATTTAAAACAATCACAAAAAATCTAACATCCATCACTATACATGGTTACATTTTTTTTGTGAGAACTCTTTAAGATCTATTCTCTCAACAACTTTCAAATATGTAATACAGTATTATTAATTATAGTCACCATGCTGTACGTTACATTCCCCAGACTTATTTTATAACTAGAAATTTGTACCTTTTGACCCTTTTCACTCATTTTGTCAACACCTCCAACTCTTGCCTCTGACAACCACCATTTGTTCTCTGTATCTATGAGCTTGGTTGTTTTGTTTGTTAAAGATTCCACGTAATAGTTAGATCATGGCATTTGTCTGTTCTCTGTCTGACTTATTTCACTTAGCATAATGACCTCAAAACTCATCCATGTAGTTGTAAGTGGCAAGATTTCCTTCATTTTTATGGCTGAATAATATTCCATCGTATATGTATACCATATCCTCTTTGTCCATTCATCTGTCTGTGGACCCTTAGGTTGCTTCCATTGGAAATAATGCTGCGCTGAGCAGAGGAGTACGTATATCTTTTTGACTTAGTGTTTTCTTTTCTTTGGGTAAATAGAGGTCGAACTGCTGGATAATATGTTAGTTCTCTTTTTAAATTTTCGAGGAGCCTCCATTCTGTTTTCCATAGTGGCTGCACCAATTTACATTTCTACCAATAGTGCATTTTTCTCCACATCCTCACCAACACTTGCTATTTTTTGTCTTCTTGATAATAACCATTCTGACAGGTGTAGAGTGGTATCTCATTTATGGTTTTGATTTGTATTTCCCTGATGGCTAGTGATGTTGAGCATCTTTTCATCCGGCTCTTGGCCATCTGTATATCTTCTTTGGAAAAATGTCTATTCGTATCCTCTGCCTATATTTAAACTGGGTTGTTTGTTTGAACTTACATTGTGAAATATCTACGTATATATCCAAGGAAAAGTGCGTTGTTACAGCAATAATAACAGGAATATAGCTCACTTCTTCACAAATGGTTCTAAACCAGATGGGCTCCTGTTTGTATCAGTATAGTGTTATCAGGATTCAAATACATTTTAACATTTAATTTCTTAAAAAATAAAAGATTTGAAAAAGTTTCTTTTATTTAAGGTGCTGTCAGGTTTTTAAAAAAGAATCTCTTTTGGTCTCCTGCATCTTTTCCAGTGTTTCTCATGCAAATATTGTTCAATTAACTTATATTTTTCCTTAGCTATGGGCTTCTGTTGACAATTGTGTAGGCAGTTTTGGGTAATGAAGTTAGCCCAGTGGTCCTTTAAAATTCTCCATAAATGTTATTACTATAAATATGCGATGTGAGAATAGTTAAGTCTTTTGTAGATTTTTTTAAGAATGATAGTTTCTTTAGAGAGATGGTTTCTTTAGAATCATCTTTATGTTATTGTCTAAATTCTGGCAGTAATTTTTGAGCTCCTAACTCTTTAAAACGTACAGTTTTATATCATGTGTCCTAATAGAGGAAATGCACAAAACTTTGAGAAATATAATAGAAGGTATAAAAAATGGAGAGTTACATCTTGGAAGACAGACTAACCATTATAACAATGCTAGTATTTCCAGATTTCATGTCTATACTCACGTGACTCCAGTTGTCAGTGACAAAAGGGTGGAAGTTGAGGGTGAGATAGTCCTCACAGCAGGTAGCAGCTCTTTCGGAAAACTTAGCTTAGGGGAAGAGACAGGGTGGCAGCTGGAGGGAGCCAAGAGAGTCAAGTATTCTTTGTTGTTTGAAAGATAAAATCTAGAGCATGTCCTGAGTGCTGATGCTTATTGGAGCACTAGAAGGAGGGACTGAGGAGGGATATTTTGATTCAGGGGGAAGGAAGAGGCATGGGGGGGGGGTGTTGGTAGGTGGCACAGTTTCTGAGACACTCTGGAGGGATGGAAGGATTGGCTTTGGAAAGAAAAGGAAATGAGGGCTTGTATTTTTTCTGTGAAGTATGAGGCTGTTGAGAATGAGGGGGGAAATTTGAGAAGAATAGAGAAAGCTTGAAAATAGGCATTTAAAGAGATAAAGAGTGGCACCTGGGTGTCTCAGTTGGGCATCCGACTTTGGGTCAGGTCACCATCCCCACATCGGGCTTGCTGCTGTCATTGCAGAGCCAGCTTCGGGTCCTCTACCCACCTCAATTTCCCCTTCCCCCACTTGCGTGCATGCTCTCTCGCTCTCTGTCTCTCTCAAAAATAAATAAGCATTAAAAACAGATAAAGAACTGTTTCACTAGAAAAACATAGTAAGATTGCTGTATAATTGTTGACTGTGAACTTAGTGTTAGAATAGAATTCTATTTAGTTTTGTGACCACCCGCCCCTTCCAGCTACTCAGATTTCTTGCTACAAGTGTGAGGTAGACAAGTGGTTGAGTTCAGAGTTTTGATCTTGAGGTCATCGATCCCTCCTCCTAGCTCTGTACCTTGAAGAACAAACACAACCTCTAGTGAACAAGGTGCAGCTACCACAGTTGACTTTGATTGGACATCCTCATACAGTTAGTGATGTGGTTGAGGGATGTCTAGGTGGAGTTGGTGCAAAGTTTTCTACTGATTCTAATTACTTTGGTGTCTTTCAAAAAAACTGATTCGAAAATGCTTATCTTCCAGTTATTTGGTTGTAGAAAAATGAAACAAAGCCCATTTTTTTCCTTAGAATGGAAAAAAGATATAAGAATTAAAGTTCACAGCTGGTAAAATTAAGGATGTATGTTTTAGAAAGACAAAACATAGGAATTTGTACTCTCTGTGTTTTATATTCAAAACCCATATTTGGAAGCACAATGTAATTATGCTAGTCTATATTTCCTACTAATATCTCTTCTTTTTTCATTTTAGGAAATAGTCTAGTAAGTTTAACCTTTCATTTATTTAGTCTTCATGGATTAATTGAGTACTTCCATTTAGATATGATGAAACTTCGTAGATTTTTAGGTAAGTGATTCTAACCCATTTAACAGAAATAACATTTGAACAAGAATCTGTTTTAAGTTTTCATCAGTTTTTTCAGTTAGCTATGGCTCTAAAACAGACTACCCTAAATTTTTGTGGCTTGGAATGACACACACTTACTCAGCTCCTGAGTCTGTGGGGCTGTTGAATGCTGCTTGTAGTCTAGCTGAGTTCATTTATGTACCTGCAGTTGACAACAGGCAAGCTACTCTGTGGGCCTGGACTGGGACCTCAGCTGGGACACTGGGCTTCATGTGGCTCAGCTCTACATGGTCCCCCATTTAATTCAAAGGAGTCAGAGGAGTTTGGCCCCTTAATAAATTCACATTAAAAACAAAAAAAGAAGGAAATATATTTTATGACAAACTGAGCTTGTTCAGAGTGATGGGCAGTCTCCAAGGGAGCTGGTGTACCCGGACCCCTGAGACTGGCTCTCCACGTCTGGCTCTCCATCACTTCCACCCCATGCTGTTGGCCAAAGCAAGTCTGATAGGGGTGAATGACACCTCTCGTCCAGGTAGCTTTGAAGGTTCAAAGCCATGAATGGAGGGCATGGTGAAGAAGTGGGACACTTTTGCAGTCAGTCTCTTAGGTTGACCACAGCTTTGTCACAAAGATGACACAATTTCTGTCCTTTTTCCAAACTTTGAAGGCTCAAACTTTAAAAGATTAGGTGCATTGCACTTAGGTGTTCTCTTTTTCTGATCCCAGAAATCTCTTTACGTTAAACTTAAAGATTATTTTTAATATGTTTAAATGTGCACGGTGATATTTGTGTAAGACTGTTTTGCTAGGGAAAAAGCTGAACTTTTTTGCCAAATAAATATGTTAGAAGAAAATTAGCATGAGGATTACTTTTTTTAAAAAAGAAGGTAATATTTTCTTTCCTCTTAAATACTGAACTAAGATAAATTTATTACCTAGGACTTTTGAGAGACTTTTCCTGCATATTTATTTCTAATTTGTATACCCGTAATACTCCACTAACAAATTGTGTAAATTATAAAACATATATAAAAATAGATATTAACAAGAGTAATTCAAAGGCTATTTGAAAGGATGGGTTAAAGTAAATACATAATTCTAATGCTCTTTCCTTCTCACCAGTGAGTCATGGTTCACCACTGTGGAATTGGCTCACTTTACTAGTGACCAGTAGATTACAGTGTTATGCCCTTGGGGCCATCCTGCAGGCTTGATGGCAACAGGGATAACTCCACCCCTAATCCTAGTCTCCTTTTTCATGAAAGCCTAACAGACATGGAGCAGAGACAGTAGGATTAAGAGAAGGTCCATCCCTACTACTGAAAAACTAATTCCAGTTCTGAAACGAATGCCTCACTGATGATGCGCCCATGGGATCACCTTCATATGCCCTAATAACTATAATATTTTAGCTTCATAAAGTTTTTTGTTTACTGATAAATTTCTAGAGTCTAAAACAGTACTTGGCACGATAAGTGTTTGTTGAGTGAATTGCAATGCTTTTAATGAAACCGAGAAACTCTTCTTAAATTACATTTGAAAGAGAGGAGTTTGGTACAATGATAGGTTCACATTTTAAAAGAGAGGCACCTGGGTGGCTCAGTCAGTCAAGCATCCGACTACCGGCTCAGGTCATGATCTGATGGCTCGTGAGTTCGAGCCCCACATCAGGCTCTGTGCTCACAGCTCAGAGCCTGGAGCCTGTTTCAGATTCTGTGTGTCTCCCTCTCTCTCTCTGCCCCTCCCCCGCTAGCACTCTGTCTCTCCCTCTCTCAAAAATAAGTAACACTTAAATAAAAAAGAAAAATAAACAAAATATTTATTGTTTTGACATGAATACCTTCTGATAATTTCAAACAAGTTAGCAGCCACAGTGGTATGGATTCTTTGGACATACATGTGAGTTCTGAGTGATTGTCATCCATCTGAATCTGAACAGCTAGCTGGTAGCCACATGAAGATTGTAAGTGGAAAACTCATAATTGTCGCGGTTCTTGTACTTTGCACAGGCCTCCCACGTACAACTAAATTTGAGATCTTTTTTCTTTGATGCAGTTATGATTCAAGAAGATTACCACAGTCAGAACCCTTACCACAATGCGGTCCATGCTGCAGATGTTACTCAGGCCATGCACTGTTACTTGAAAGAACCTAAGGTAAGATGCTGACATTTGCAGGGGGTGCGAATCCTAAGAAAATTCCTTGACTTACTTTCAAATACTTTTCCTTAAATGAGTGATTTGACTCAAAATCAGAGGCTTCCTTCACTAAACTGAGATCTGGCTGGATCAAGTTTCCCATCCTGGTTATATTTGTACAGCAGTTGGACAACTGAGTGATTGTTGAGAGAGGAGCTGGAGAAGTCCAGGTGAGGTCTGGATCCGACGAAACCCCCAACTCTGTGTTAAGACACCGGCATTTACACCAAGCTCCTTGTAACCTCCATGAGGGCCGCACAGCATTAGTCCAATTCAGAGAATGAACGGGGAGCTACAGAAGGGGAGCAGGAGACTTTCCCACACCTGTCAGAAGCTGTTTTGTTTCGGTGCACCATGAAAGAGCCTGGTGGCCCAAGCTAGGCAAGGGGCTTTGGGGAAGGAGAGAGGTAGACGGTCTGTAAGATCTCTTGGGAGTTACAGTGCCTAGCCTATGGTGTCTGCATCTTTGGGGAATGAAGCAGAGAGAAGAGTCAATGAAGACTGCGTGGGGCAGCTGAGTAGAGTGTGGAATTCTGTGAGAGAAAGTACGTAGAAAAGGGAGCAAGTTTTGGGGGTGAGGCTGGTAGAGATGATGACCTCCACTTTGGACATGTAGAGTTAAATGTGTTTGTGTGGTATCCAAGTGGAGATGTTGAATAGAGAGTTGGATAAGAGAGTCTGGAGCAGAGAAGAGAATCTGTTGGAGATACAGATGTAGGGATCAACTGTAGATGATAACGGAAAGCCGTGTTTGTCTTTGGATGTTTCCTACCCCTGATGGTCCTGAAATCACATTTGCTTACCCTCAGCCCTGTTTCTAAACTCTTCTCCCCCTGGGATCTGAGTTCCCACTAGATGTTAGAAGGGAAAGCAAACTGACTAAATCAGATTGTGCTATTTGATGCCAGTTCTGAGAATATAGCCATGTGGTCATCAGTCTTGTCATTTTTCAAGAGATTGTGGAATATGTGAAATACCCCAGTTTTTAGAGTATATATATACATCATGGCTTTTTTTAAAAAGCAACTTCATTGTGGTATCACTTGTATGCCACAATAAAATATATACATTTTATGGGTACATTTTTGACAAATGTATACTCCTGAGTGCCCGAATTTTCTAATTGAGCTTTTAAAAAAAACTCTGGGCCAAGGCTGAAGCCTCTGTTGAGAGTTTTTGGGAGAAACTGATAATCACCATACAGCCAGGTAAATGGAATGATGAAGGTAAGTGTCACGTTCTGTGAGACACAGAGGAGGTTAATTAAGCTGGTGCACAGGTCTGTGAAGGTGGCTCCCCTCCCATCTTCCACTGGCCACACCCAACCAGAAGCCAGGGGCGTGGAAGGTAAGGGCTGATGCCAGGCACGGGGCAAGGCGAGAGTGGGAAGGGTGTGGTAAAAATGAATAAAAATGCTGCCTTACCTGTGCAGCTCTGGCAGCACTAATTTTAAGCTTTTTTTTTTGCCTATGTATCTGATATTTCTTATTTTAAATACTTTTTGCCTTATGCAGCTTTGATTACACTTATTTGAAATACTTGGCTCCTAGGTGGCTCAGTCAGTTAAGCGTCTGACTCTTGATTTTGGCTCAAGGTCACGAACTTATGGTTTGGTTCTGTGCTGTCACAGAGCCTGCTTGGGATGCTCTCTCTTCCTCTCTCTCTGCCTCTTCCCCGCTTGTGAGTGCGTTCACATGCGCTCGCTCACACTCTCTCTCTCTCCCTCTTTCCTTCCCTCTCTCCCTCCCTCCTTCCCTCCCTCTCTCCCTCTCCCTCCCTCTTTCTCTCTCAAGTATTTTTTTAAAAAATACTTTTCATGGTTAACATACTTAGTGAACTTAGTCAAAGCTTCAGTGAAGGAGATAAAATCACTAAGCCCTAAAATGCAAAAATTCCTTTCTCCTTTATTGTAGTTTACATTTTAAAATAGATTCATTCAGTTTTACAAGTACATTCTAAAAAAAGCCTTAAGATTGTATCTCTTACTGCCTGGGCTTTCACAAGGCTTCACACTTTCAAGTGCTTTCATTCAGTACATTTTCCTGGTGCTAGGAATCCAGTGGTAAACAGGACAGGAAAGGTCCCAGTGGGGGAAGCAGTCATTAGACAAATAAATAGAATGTTGACATATATTGTAGTAATTACTGCTGTGAAGGAATCTAAATCGAGGAATGTGCTGGAGAGTGACCAGAGGATGGCAAGCATTTACAGCTGTAGATAAGGTGGTCAGAAACCACGTAAATTTAAAGGAAAAATTTGAGAAGGAGTCACCTATAGAAAAATGCCGGTGCAGAGGGAATCAAATAGAAAGGCTTAAATATAGTATTTAGTGAGAAACCTGCTTTCCGGGCACCTGAGTGGCTCAGTCAGTTAGGCGTCCAACTTTAGCTCAGGATCTCATAGTTTAGTCAAGATCTCATAGTTCGTGAGTTCCAGCCCGGCGTCTGGCTCTGTGCTGACAGCTTGGAGCCTGAAACCTGCTTCGGATTCTGTGTCTCCTTCTCTCTCGGCCCACCCACCCCTACTCACGCTCTGTCTCTCTCTGTCCCTCAAAAAATGAATAAACATTTTCAAAAAAACAAAAGAGGGGCGCCTGGGTGGCTTGGTCGGTTGAGCTTCCGACTTCGGCTCAGGTCATGATCTCACAGTCCGTGAGTTCGAGCCCCGCATCGGGCTCTGTGCTGACCGCTCAGAGCCTGGAGCCTGTTTCAGATTCTGTGTCTCCCTCTCTCTCTGCCCCTCCCCTGTTCATGCTCTGTCTCTCTCTGTCTCAAAAATAAATAAACGTTAAAAAAAAAAAAAAAAAAAAAAAGAAATCTGCTTTCAGTTTTTATATATGATTTCTGTGTAAGAGTTAATTCCTGGACTCTTAAGTGCAAAAAGAAATACTCAAAGCCCCCCCAAATTGCTAGAAAGTTAGGGCAAAGTGCCTTCTTTCTGTACTTGACATCAGCCCTAACTTGAGTGTTTACTTTCTGTGTTTTCATAGCTGAGCTTACACAGATTATAATTGTGTTCGAGTTGAGCCTATTAGCACCTAATAGCAACAATAAAAACAGTGACTTTTTTGTTGAACACAGGAAAACTCAGCATTACTAGTTTTTTATTTGGAAAAGGGTCCTGATGATAGCTTTGCAGACGTCTCCATCAAATGGTTTGCAGTTTCTTCTTCACACACCTTGTTGTTACTGTCCGGCATTACCAGATACAGTTAAAGGAATGGAAATAACAGTAGCCTTGTTTTGTTTTGTTTTTTTAATTTTTTTTTTACATTTATTTATTTTTGAGAGAAAGAGAGAGCACGAGTGGGGAGAAGCAAAGAGAGGGAGACACAGAATCCGAAGCAACAGTTGCCTTGTTTTTAACCCACTTTAAAAATTGTCTTAATATCGTTGGCTTCTTTGTCTTTATTATAAAGGTAATCATTATTTTTTTTTTTTTTTACTACTGACAGTTTGTTATTTACCATTGACCGTTTCAGTCAGGTAATTAACTTACCCCTTGTGATTATTTTATTGTATCAGCTAAGATCTGCAATGATTATTGAGAGTAACATTATAATTGCTCGCTTACACGATCACTTTTTCTGAGGTGACTATATTGTGAACGCTGTTCTGACTATATCCATCTGTCGGGAGAGGATTTTCATAATAAAGTGGATGTAGACTGCCCCAGGATTACTCAGCTTCCTTAAACATTAAAGACCTCAGAAGTAATGGTACAGTTTGGATTCTAATTTTTTTTTTAACGTTTATTTATTTTTGAGACAGAGAGAGACAGAGCATGAACGGGGGAGGGTCAGAGAGAGGGAGACACAGAATCTGAAACAGGCTCCAGGCTGAGCTGTCAGCACAGAGCCTGACGCGGGGCTCGAACTCACAGACTGCGAGATCATGACCTGAGCCAAAGTCGGCCGCTTAACTGACTGAGCCATCCAGGCGCCCCTACAGTTTGGATTCTTAATTGAAGTCTAGTAACCAATTTGTTGATGAATAAGCGCCTTCAGTCATAGGTCTTATGTAATTGTACACTTAAAGCTCTGATAATGTGAGCGTAGATCTCACATTAACTGTTCTTACTGCAATAAAAAAAAGTTGAAAGACCTCATAGGTCTTCTGTTGGTAACAACTATGGTAATAAACATACAGAAACCTGTGTTTGTTTTAAACCCATTTCTCAAAAAAGATCATTTATACTTTGGCTGTCATTTTGAGTAAGTCTGTCTCAAATGAACACAGTGTAAGGACAAGGTCTGTAAACTCTGTGTGGACGGGAACACACATCATATTCTACCTCTCCCTCGTGTCGTGATGAGGACAGCACCTGGCAGGTGCTTGGTGCCCTTAATGAACAGTCTGAAAAACATGAAGGGGGAGGAGACGCGACACTACCATTTGAGGCAAATTCAAAACTACTGTAATGGTACAGAGTTTATTTCAGATATGTCTGTAATTAATTCTTTTGTCCCACTTCAGCTTGCCAGTTCTGTAACCCCTTGGGATGTCTTGCTGAGCTTAATTGCAGCTGCCACTCATGATCTGGATCATCCAGGTGTTAATCAACCTTTCCTTATTAAAACTAACCATTACTTGGCAACTTTATACAAGGTCAGTGCAATTTTATCATGAGATTTAATATTCTTGCATTCTGGAGAATGTTTTAATGGAGTCAAAGTAGTAAACAGATTGTCCATGAACATTAGAATTTTAGCCAGATTAATATTACCTACAGATAATTCTTTATGTTCAGAAAGAGACTCGCTATTAAATAACTCAGATATGCCCCTTTTTGTAGAATACCTCAGTACTGGAAAATCACCACTGGAGATCTGCAGTGGGATTATTGAGAGAATCTGGCTTATTCTCACATATGCCATCAGAAAGCAGGTAGGTTGGATTAAGACACATTTAATTTGTTATGAACAATGGAAATTAAGTTGGCAAAACAATTTCATAAAGGTTTCAAAATTATTCAGGTGTTCCCACAGTTTTCAGTTTTTGTTTAATGGCTGAACTATTTTATCTTAAAGGTTTATATCAAAATTCTAGTAATTTAAACCTGTTCTGCAGTGAAGACAGTAGTATTTTTTTAGTGATTTTTTTTTTATGGATCATTCCGTAGATTTGAGTATTATAAATTCACTCCAAATACACATTGCCTCAGTCATAGTTTACTATTTATGTAAATAGTGTTACATGTTTCCATTTTATGCTCATTTGAATAAAACCTTATGTTCTAGGTATAAAGAAATTAATTATTCTGTATCATAAATACCCTCATTAAAAGTTTCAGGAAATTTTCAAAATCTATAAGTAAAAAAAAATGCTTTATACCTCAATAGCATAGCCCTGGAGTCACTTTGGGAGCATAGGATAAAATAATGATGGAAAGAACAGGAAATACTGATTTTTTAAGAAAAGACCATTTAATGTTAAGCAGGCCATTTGAAAGCCTAATAAGCATCAGTGCAAATAAGCCCGATATGATGGTGATTAACAAAATCTCTTCTCACTGATCCACAAACAAAAGCTTTTAATAATGTCTCACTGAGAGAAGATGCTCTTAAGAAAACCATGTAAGTGGATATAAACCATCTAATTCTAGAAACAAGGTGAGGCATAAAAATAAGTTTGGGTACTAAAATTTAAGTTACTATTATTGTTCTTTCCTTTTTCCATTTCATAATTTAAAACAACTTTATTTTAAAAACTTAAGTATTTTGTGTAATGACCATAAGAAAAAAGCTGGACTTTATTTTTTATTTTTTAAATCTTTATTCATGGATACCATTTGGAGTTATGACAATACTTCTGGTAAGTAAAATTGTTTCTTGCTGTAGTACAAATAGAAAAATTGCTTAAACCATAGTTTTTGAATATATAAGTTATCTTTTTCTTGATTAAAGCAGATTAAAATGTTTGCTTTCTTCTTTTTGTCATGTTTTACATTTGATGATTAACCCTATCGATAAAAATTGACAGTAAGGAATACTACCTAATAGCATTCTTTTATGTTTCCTTTATTTAGGATTTATTTCATTTAATATCCAATATTGTGAGCCTTTTAATCTGTTGACAGCTCTTTACTGATATTTATACAAAGATAATGTTCGCTACAGCCCATTGAGGGGAAAAAAGGAAGGTTTTTTTTTGTTTTTTTTTAAGTTTATTTCTCTTATTATTTGACTTGAGACAGTCTTAATTATTTTTTTACTTGAGACAGTTTTAAAAATGATATGATGTATTTGCATTAACATGTTACCTTTTCCTTTCCAGAAAAGTTGGATATTCATGTAGATAATTGATTCTAGAATTTGACCTTGAAAATACAGTTACATCTAAACTTTATCAAATTGTTTGGTGGGGTTTTGTCAGCATATAATCATGCATCTTAGTCAAAATATCTACCAGACTTAGTTGTTGAATGGGCTGTTCTTTCTCCGTTTGAGCCAACCATCTGACTTCCAGATATCAGACACCCAAGAAAGAAACCAAAGTTGTGTACCCTCAGCACATCCCAGCCAAAAATTTTATAAAATAACGTATCAGGCTCATATGGATTTGTTTTTAGACAACTAATTCCTCCTTGGCTGGCAAAATAAAGGCATTCTTTTGGGAATGTACACATATTTGTACTTTCCTACAAACTCCTTTGGTTTTAGTTTTGATGATTTTAGTAGGTTTTTAAAAATGCATTCTTTAAAATTCATTTTTTATGATAGGTTAAAAGTTGAATGGCAGAATATTAAGTTTAAGAAAAAAAAATCAAGAAGTAACTATTTAATTGAAAGTCTTGTATTTTCTTTTTATATTTCTCTAATTCCAGGCAACAAATGGAGACTCAGATAGGTGCTTTGATACTAGCCACAGACATCAGTCGCCAAAATGAGTATCTGTCATTGTTCCGGTCCCATTTGGACAGAGGTGATTTACGCCTTGAAGATGCCAGGCATAGGCATTTGGTTTTACAGGTAAAATGGGGTTGGGAAAGATTCTTTCTAGGGTAAATCACATGACTGTTAGAATAAAAATGAAGTAATCTAGTGTAGCTTTCAGAGTGGTTAAATTTTGAGGGAAAGCTGTGGGATTTCCTTCCATTAGTAAAATATCTTACAGAAGGTGAATCTTCTCCTTAGGAAAGCACCGTTGTTTTTGTAGTTTTCATACTCGTGATTTCTTTTTTTTTTTTTTTTTTTTTTTAACGTTTATTTATTTTTGAGACAGAGAGAGACAGAGCATGAACAGGGGAGGGACAGAGAGAGAGGGAGACACAGAATCTGAAGCGGGCTCCAGGCTCTGAGCTGTCAGCACAGAGCCCGATGCGGGGCTCGAACTCACGGACCGCGAGATCGTGACCTGAGCCGAAGTCGGCCGCTTAACCAACTGAGCCACCCAGGCGCCCCCATACTCGTGATTTCTAACAAAAACCATTTTTGTGAGATTAGGGTACTGACCAACAAACAGTAATTTATTTTATTTTATTATTTTTTTATGAATTTTTTTCAAATTTTTACTCAAATTCTACTTAGTTAACATACAGTGCAGTATTGGTTTCAGGAGCAGAATTCAGTGACCTACATACAACACCCAGTATTCATCACAAGTGCCCACCTTAGTACCCATCACCCATCTAGCCCATCCCCCACCCACCTCCCTCCATCAACCCTCACTTCTCCTTTGTTAAGAGTCTCTTATGGTGGGGCACCTGGGTGGCTCAGTCGGTTAAACTTCTGACTTTAGCTCAGGTCATGACCTTGCAGTTAGTTTGTGGGTTCGAGCCCCACATTGGGCTCTGTACTGACAGCTCAGAGCCTAGAGCCTGCTTTAGATTCTGTGTCTCCCTCTCTCTCTGCCCCTCCCCCACTCATGCATGCTCACACTTGCTCTTTCTCAAAAAATGAATAAACATTAAAAACAAAATTTTAAGAGTCTATTATGGTTTGTTTCACTCTCTTCTTCACCCCCTTCCAATATGTTCATCTCTTCCATTTCTTAAATCCCACATATGAGAGAAATCATATGGTATTTGTCTTTTTTCTGATTGACTTATTTTGCTTAGCATAATACACTCTAGCTCCATCCATGTCATTGCAAATCGCAAGGTTTCGTTCCTTTTGATGGCTGAGTAATATTCCTGTGTGTGTGTGTGTGTGTGTGTGTGTGTGTGTGTGTGTGTGTAGGCATATTTTATGTATATATAAAATATATATATATATATATAAAATATGTATATATATATTCCATATCTTCTTTATCCATTATCAGTCAGTGGACACTGGTGGTTTCTCCATACTTTGGCTGTTATTGCTAATGAATGCTGCTATAAACATCAGGGTACCATGTACCCCTTCGAATCTGTATTTTTGTATCCTTTGGGTAAATACCTAGTAGTATAATTGCTGGATTGTAGGGTAGTCTGTTTTTAACTTTTTGGGGAACCTCCATCCTATTATCCCGAGTGGCTGCACCAGTTTGCATTCCCACCAGCAGTACAAGAGGGTTCCTTTTCTCTACGTTGTCGCCAACATCTGTTGTTTTGTTGTGTTGTTAATTTTAGCCATTCTGACGGTTGTGAGGTGGTATCTCATCATGGTTTTGATTTGTATTTCCCTGAGATGAGTGATGTTGAGCATCTTTTAGCCAAGTGTTTTATTTTCACAAATTAGTTCTTGGATCTAAAAATGAGCGAGAATACAATGATTTATTTGTAGCTTTATGTTTAGTCCAGTCCTTATGCTTGGCTCTTGGGTATAAAGTGTCATTTAGCATTCCTGAAGACATGATTGATAGACATAATAGCATCATAGAATTAATATAAAAGACAGTGAATTTTCTGTTGCAGCATTTTTCTTCATTAAAGTGTCCTTTTTTCCCACTATTGGAGTATACTTAAGCTTAGTACAATTGAAATTTTAGTTTTTTCTTTAAAGAATTTTAATATTTTGCTTGCTAGATGGCTTTGAAATGTGCTGATATTTGTAACCCATGTCGGACCTGGGAATTAAGCAAGCAGTGGAGTGAAAAAGTAACAGAGGAATTCTTCCATCAAGGCAAGTTACAGTTTTGAGTGATAAGTAGTCTGTTCAATTCATTTTTTAGCATCATTTGAATAAACAAACCCAGACATTTACAGGAGTCAGGCAATAGATGCTTGTTGGTATTTTTAGTGACAACTCAGCGTAGATGTACATACAGGCAATAATGTACAAATTGAGCATATTTTGGGAATTACCAGATCTCTTTGGAAATGATGAAATGTGAACATTTGCATTTATAAATAGACATAAGTCAGGTTAGAAATTTCGCTGTCCAGAAAGATTTCCCTGACCTTGTACCATCCTCATCCCTTTTGGAGGGTCCCATGGCCCTGTGAACGTGCAAGTTGGTTTTAGTAATTTAAAAACAGGAACCAAGGATCTTCATTGCATGCACCTTCCTTTTAGAAATCTAAGTTTTAAATTAAAATGCTGACAGAATTATAGTCTTGGGGTAACACCTAGTAAAATTCTTCATCTCCTCCATTTAAAATAGGATATCAGCTTGGCAACCTTTTCTATGTGTGAATAACTTAAAAATTTTAAAAAGAACTAATTTAGAAGCCATCCTCTCTTGAGGATTAAGTATGTCATGCATTTTCTAAGGAATTTACAGGTAAGATGAAGACTTTAACTGTATACTTAAGCAATAGTTATGTTCCACATGAATCATTCTATCTTGTTTTTATCATTTTAGGAGATATAGAAAAGAAGTATCATTTGGGTGTGAGTCCACTTTGTGATCGTCAGACTGAATCTATTGCCAACATCCAGATTGGTAACTATACATACTTCTAGCTGGTTAGAAACATGCCGCCAATTTTAATTTTGCCAAGAAGAGATCTACATCTGAAATATAAATTATTAAAATTGTGCTCATTTCTATTTTTTAATTTAAGAAATTTTACCCATTTTTCCTTTTTGGGGCTCTATCTATAATTTACTCTCATTTAATCTTAGGTCATAAAAACCATGATATTTGCAAAGCAGGTAGCAGTAACTTTGTTTTAAAACTGACAGAATACGTGATTTGCTCATGTGGAAGCTTCTTTTGCATAATTCTGGGATTGCATTCTAAAATGAAAACAGTGACCACTGAGCACAATTATAATGTGAAGTCCATTTTCCACTGTGGCTTACTTTTCTCTGTCACCGCCTGTGGATTAATTCTTCAGCATCCTGTACAGGCCTCTTGTAAGCTTCCCTCGAGTAGTCTCTTCGGTTCTCTCCCCGGCAACTTCCCCTCACATACCCGCGGCAACCTGGGACTCTGCAGTGTTCCCCAAATCCATGGCACCCCTTTACTCTTTCCCCCTCGCCACTCCTCCCCACCTGCCTGATGGACTCATTTTTCTTGAAGATCCACCTCCTCCAGATGCCACCTTCTGCTCTCTCCAGGCAGAGTCGGTCGTTCCTTTTCCAGGCCTCCAAAGCACTAGATGTATGTCTCCCCTAGCTCCCAGGTCCTTCCTGCAGCGATGCATTCCTGAGGCTTTGCACTGCACCTAGAAGCAGGAGGCACTAGAGAACTATTGATTAAGTGAGACATAATTGTAACGGAAAGCACAGGGAAATTTGCTGATTAAAATAGGGGCAGCTTATTGTAAAAGAGCACAGGAGTGGGTGTTGGGGTTTTGAACGTAAAGTAGGAGGCCAGCGTGGGGATGGGTAAGTCAACAAGGTATTGCGGGATGAATGTGATTTTGGTAGCTGGTGTTGAGTAGGGCCTTTGAGGATTGGGTTGAACATAAAGAAATGGGTGCACAAACTTCAGAAAGATAAAGTTTCTAGAAATCCAGAAGACAGCACATGTCTGTGGCATAGTGCTTTGAAAAGAGGCTTGTAGGGGTCAGAAATTCAGAAATCTGATACTTACGTAGTAATTGCAAGACATTGTCATGTGGAAGGCTGTGGGTAGTAACCGACTTGATGGCAGACGAACAGGTAGGAAAGATAAAGAGCCAGGCCCAGAAGAGTGTGGCACAGACCTGCGGGAATGGCGGGGGCAGGGGAGGGTGGTGCTGGGGCTCAACCAGCCAGAAGCCTGGAGAATTTTGCAGAGGGGGAAGCTTTCTTTGGGGGGGATAAGAAGACACTTAAGAAGCAGATCTGGGGTACCCTGAGTCTCAAGTAGAAAAACCTTCAAATGCAAAAGAACAGGTGAAATATGGGCAAAGGGAATTAAATTGAAGATAGGTGAATGAGTAGCAAAGTCATTGTAGCTACTTTTAAGTTCTTTTGCTGGAGTCAGTGACTCTCTAGATTAATTTGACAGTAGGTTTTTAAAAACTACAATTTCTAAAAATGAAAGGAAGCTAGATCCCTTAAATTCTTCACTTCAGTCTACAGATCTTGTCAGTGTCAGCACTTCTAGGTCAGGCTATCTAAGGGACAAGGATAAGGGAAATGATGGTAAGAGCTGACATCTGCCAACTCCTCACAACAACCCTAGGAGACATGGACTTCTCGTAGCCTCCTTTTCAGATAGTTTGCCCAATTTATAGTTATAAATTACACAGAATAAATACTGTGCTAAACAGTGGTTATTCAGAGCCAGCATAGGGTCAGTAAGTAGATGTCATGTGTAATTAATACAGTTTCCTTCTTTGATAGAAATAATGGTTTTGTTAAACAAGAAAAGAACACATACTGGGGAAGTAAGGCATTTGACAAGGTGTCCTGTGGTATCTGTGGGGGTAAGAGAGAGGCACATGGGCTCGTACAACAAGTGGATTCACAAGCAGCTAATGAATAGAGCCCCGCCCTCCAGGAGGGTGCTGTGTGGCTGTCTCTGTCCATGACCCCAGCCCATCCATTTTTGTCGGGTGCTTAAGACCTAAAAGAATGAGGTTAACTTAGAGCCACAAGTAATACTAATTTGTTGGTTGTTAGAGGCAAGATCCAAAAGCTCTCAACCAGTTGGAATAACGGGTGAATCAAATAAGATGAAACTCATGTAAAAGCATGATAATAAGGTTCTGCATTTGGGTATAAAACTCTAGCGATTCACCACTTAACTGTGGCACCTGGAAGCGACAGGGCTCTGGGTGACTGGTTCAGCCTGACACTGTGGTGTGAGGATGGCTACCAAAAAGCTGCCGTGTTCTTTGACCGCAGAGGTGACATTTTCCTCTATTTGTTATGTCTTTCTCTTCACCAGAATGTAACTCCTTGAGGGCACATCTTGTCTGTCCATTCACTGCTATATTCCTGGCCACCCTAGAACAGTGCCTGGCATAGATAGCAGGTTCTCCGTTAATATGCGTGGAGGGAGTGAAAGGCCTTATTTCCAATATTAATTACTATTTCAGATACCACAATTTGTACACTTTTCTAATTAAAAGTAGTGGGTGCTGATTGCTTTAACTCCAGAATTTTTTGTTGCCTAAATGAAACCTGTGTGGCCTGTGGTCTACATGGTCTTTTGCTGAAATGAAAAAGTTTTTAGAGATGAAGAAAATTTTAAAACTGTTACATAGCAATGATAGAATTCGAATGTACATGCTCCTCCTCCTTAACAGATCAAAAGTTGAGGAAATAATGCTAAATGTTTCTCCAATATATGTGATTTGACTGACGAGGTATTTTCTAGGAGTATAAGATACACTGTAGTGTTAAATCAGGCATAATGTCCGCATGAGTGCTGTACAACCTAAAGGTACAGACAACCCAGAAATCACTCATTTTCCCTTTCTGACTACAAATTAAGAGAGATCAGTTATATGAGTTGTTTAAAAAGTAGGACCCTGGTACGCTTTTGGTGTTCATTTTAATAATTGCTGAAGCTAATACGCTCTGTTCTTTTTAGGCTCGTAATTTTTGTCATGAGTTTTGGTTCCGTAAATTCTGACTTAAATAAAGTGGCCAAGCGTAACCATGACCAGGTGTGAAGATGCCATCCCTGAGGGGGCGAAACCCAGCAGCACGTCACCAGCCCCACTTCAGCTCAGGCCTCATCACCCACAGGCTTGCAAGAGACCCCTCTTAGCCTCTAGCTGTCTCACTGCAACTGTCTGCCCTGCTTTCTGCAGAGTTGAGAGGACCGCTGAGTGTTTGCTCATATAGGATGTAGTGGTGTAGCTGAAAGGAACCGTCAGAAAAGAGTTGATGTGTTTGTCAATTCATCTTGACTTAAAGTTCCATTGAGCTACTAAATAGATTCTTCAGAGAAGTTATGTACATTTACACACACACACACACACACACACACACACACACACACACACTGAAAACTTAGGTGATATTAGAATAGGACTTAAGAGAATAAACACTGGATAGATGTTCTGAAGACAAAGTTTCAGAATATATGTTAAGACCTTTTTTTCTCTTATTTTCTCCAGGTTTCATGACTTACCTCGTGGAGCCTTTATTCACAGAATGGGCCAGGTTTTCCAATACCAGGCTATCCCAGACAATGCTCGGACATATGGGGCTGAATAAAGCCAGTTGGAAGGGGTTGCAGAGAGAACAGTCCACCAGTGAGGACACTGATGCTGCGTTCGAGGAGTTGAACTCACAGCTATTACCTCAGGAAAATCGGTTATCATAGCCCCCAGAATCGTCGGAACAGACTGCCTCCTGCAGGTTTTTAGAAATGTGAAATGGGGTCTTGAGGTGAGAGGACTTTCTTGACTGCCAACGTTTCCGAGGGAATGAGGCCAGCGTTATTTATTCCCAAGGTGTCCTCTACTGGATCATGCGACCCCACTTTTTAATTATAAGACCTGAACATACAGCAATATGCACTTGGCTTTCGTGTGAAACCTTGAATATGCAAAGCCCAGCAGGAGCGGATCCGAAAGGAGTAACGAAGGAAGTTTCGCAACGTGCCACCAGTTTTTCAAAGCATTTGCTCCTCGAACCGTGAAACTTGAACTGTAGCTTTCAGCAGAAATCTCTTGGAATTTAACCAGTCTGACGCAACGTTGTGTATCTGTACCTTCCACTAAGTTCTCTCTGAGAAAAAGGAAATGTGAAGTGCCCAGCCTCTGCTGCCTCCTGCAAGACTCGATGTTTACAAATCAACTCTGAAATATTGGTTCTAAATTGCCTTGGAGCATGATTGTGAAGGAACCACTAACAATTTTAAAGATCAGACTTAAACTGCAGCTCTTTCCCCCTGGTTTGCCTTTTTCTTCTTTGGATGCCACCAAAGCCTCCCTTTTGCTATAGTTTTATTTTGCGCACTGGAAACTGAGCATTTATCATAGAGTACCGCCAAGCTTTCCCTCCAGTGCTGTTTGGCAATGCAATTTTTTTTAACTGTTAGTTTCTGATTTGGGGCGGGAGGGGAAGAACACCAGTGTCCTAGCTGTATTATGATTCTGCAGTGAAGACATTGCATGTTGTTTTCACTACTGTACTCTTGACCTGCACATGCAAGAAACAGGTGGAATGTTTAAAACACCATAAACAGCTCAGGGTATTTGCCAATCTGAAATAAAGTGGGATGGGGAAGTGTGTCCTTCAGAGCAAGGGTACTAAAGTCCCTTTCGCTGCAGTGCGTGAGAGGTATGTTGTGTGTGGATGTGTGGACGTATGTTTGCGTGCATGTTTGTGCATGTGTGACTGTGCATGTGTTATATTTATCCATGTGGGAAAGGATTTGAAACGTAAGCTTTTATTTATTATCTTAGAATGTGACACGGTGCGCAGCCACACTGGGGGAGGGGAAGGTAGGCGAGCTGTAACAGACCGCTCCAGTTGCCTTAAACTATGCACAAAGCTAAGTGACCAAACTTCTTGTTTTGATTTGAAACAAGTGCATTGTTTTCTTGTCCCTCCCTTTGATGAAACGTTACCCTTTGATGGGCCTTTTGATGTGAACAGATGTTTTCTAGGACAAAATCTAAGGACTAATTTTAAACTTCAAACATTCCACTTTTGTAATTTGTTTTAAATTGTTTTATGTATAGTAAGCACAACTGTAATCTAGTTTTAAGAGAAACCGGTGCTTTCTTTTAGTTCAATTGTATTTCCCTTGTTACTGTAAAAGACTGTTTATTGATTATGTTTACAGTTCGTTGCAACAGCCATTTTCTTGGGAGAAAGCTTGAGTGTAAAGCCCTTTGTAAAAGGCTTTGCCATACTCATTTTAATATGTGCCTGTTGCTGTTAACTTTTGATGAATAAAAACCTATCTTTTCACATATTTATCTTTGATATTTACCTTATAACTCAATCTTTTGGAAATCTTAATACTAAATTACTAGGAAATCCAAGGTTTAGCTTCTTGGTTCTAGCATTCACTCATCAGGTATTTATTTAGGCAGATGCAGGTGCTGGCCAAGCCCTTGGGGTCATCTGTCATTATCTGCACCTCACGAGTGAGTGAGTGGCCCCACTGTTTGTGCTCAGAGTTCTGACTAATACATGGTACAAGTCAGCTTTGAGCCCAGGCCTCTGGACTCCACAGCCTTTTTTGTCCCCACAGTTGGGAATTGCATAAGATATCAGCACTCTTACAATACCAAAGTACTAGCTGTAATTGCTTTTTTAAAGTAAAGTAATAAGAAATGGCCACGTAATTCTCCTTGGTTGGTATCAATGTAAGAAAGGCACCACTGGGCCTCTCCTGTGTCTTCTCAAGTCCAATTCATTAGGAAGGATATAGTACAAGTTTTAAAGTCAAACATACTGTCATTATTTGCACAGAAGAATGATGTCCAATAGAAATAAAATGTGAGCCACACGTAAGTGAATTTTCAATTTTCTACTAGCCACATCTACAAAAGGGAAAAGAAACCAGTGGAATTAATTAACTTTTATTCCAATATATCCAAAATATTGTTTCAATATGTAGTCATTATCTTAGAGAACAATTATTGAGATGTTTTACATTCTTTCTTGGCCAGGGGGCGGGGAGGAGGGGGGGCGGATACCAAGTCTTTGAAATCTGGTGCGTATTTTACACTTACAGCACATCTCCGTTCAGACTAGCCACATTTCAAGTGCTCAATAATATCCGCATGTGGCTGGTAGCTACCATATTGGACAGAGCAGGTACAGGAGTTTGATGGTATAGAGCGGACTGTCCCTGGGGAAGGTCAGTGACCACTTAAGGTGGCATCATCCTGGCAGATCTGATGCATCTAGTTGTCTGATTAGATCTTTACAGACCTAGTATGTCAGCACATGCAGAGCACAACGGTCTTAGAGGAAACTCACATTAACCAAGCTCACAGTAACTGATAGTTGTTAAAAATGTTAGTACTTTAATTTACAATGAGAAATGTAACTATCAATCATTCTCTCCCTTTAGGCAAATCTTCTGGGGAAGTCCATTTATGATCAGCCGGTTACTTGGTGAGCGTGGATTCTGAGCAAGGGAAGCAAGTTACCTCATGCATCCATCTCCCTATGGGGACTCACCTGCTGATTTTCATGTTTGTGGACCAGGGTACGCTCTTCCCCCGGATGATTGTAGAGATTCTCTGCCAGTAGTTGCCTCTCCACATCAGCTTCTGATGGGCACATCCAGTAAATCTGTCAGTACCTTCAGCCTTTGTCTCAGTTGAACCTGCCTGGGTTCCATCTGCCGGTGTACGATTGCTTACTTCTGCTCTGATCCATTTCTTATTGTTTGATAGTCAAAGGATTATCTTATTTCCTTTCTTGGGGGAGACACCTCAATGTTGCTCCCATTTCCTGCCTACACGTAGAATAAACCCACTGACAGATTATGTTTTGTTACATATATGTGGAAGTCACCATCTATAGCCCTGCTCCTTAAATATAACCTATATTCCTTGAACATTGGTTTTCTAGAAAAATTTGAGGAAACAGTTCAGAAATTTAGAAGATTACATTTCAAATAAGTAAATGTTATGGAACAGAAAAATTCACATGAACTTTTAAAACAGGAGACTTCAAAGAATTGTCGAGCATGTCGCAGCCCTGTGGGGCTCTACCCAACACTTCAGTAGTAGGGGGGCATCTCCTCTGCTCTGGAGGTAAAGGTCCTTGGAGAGAAAACTTTGGCAAGCCGTAGCTTAATGAAAAACCAATCTGGTACCTGGTCAATATTTCTATTCTGTAAATGTGATGATTTATAATGATCCTCTTTGTATAAAAGAAGCAAATATTTTATGTCCTTTGCAAACCTGGAAAATATATTTGTACCTGAGGTACAGGTTAGAGGTGCTAGTAATTCTTTGAAGATTCCTATAACAGTTTCTTTTCCAAAATGCTTTCTTGGCTCTTAAAACTTTGAGTTTTCTTAAAACTCTAACTTTCACATCAGGGGTTTACAGTGTTTTCATGTGTACTTTTTTTAATGTATAAATATTTTGTTTAAATCCTCTCCTGATCAGTGTCTCCTGCTTGAGAAAATAAACAGTGACCGACAGCTACTATGCATTCACTAATGTTTTTAAATAAATGTGCATACTACTCACCATGGCATCAGCACACATCTGAAACATACAGTTGTACAGTTATGTGCAAGACTTAGTCTGAGCCATTCCTTGCTCGCTACGGATCTGCAGACAACCTGTGTCTTTGGAAGGCCCCCAAGGATCCATGGTCTTTTCCTCGGAGGTGAGCTGACAGGGGGCGCACAGCAGGTCTCCTCCAACTTCTAGGCTCTTGTGCTTATTAGCACAGGGCTAGCTTCAATTGGGCCATCGATGTTTGAACAAACTAATTCGGTATTAATGTGTTTTCTCTTTAGCCATCAATCTATAACATTGAGAAATGATATTGAAACTAATCTGTCTGTGCTGAATCATGTGGTCAGCAATATCTGGGTTCCTGTTGTGTGCAGAGTACTGCACTGGATATAATAAAGGTATTAAAAATTACAAAACCCTCGTCTCTGTTCTCAAAATGTTTGAGTGACAAAATGATGTGTGAAAAGTGTTCTGTTATATGGCAGGTTTCTTTATTTTATGAAATGAGTGCACAATGTTGGGGTGTGGGTTCAGAGAATGGTTTAGTTTGGTCGATGAAAATGACACCATTTCTAGTAATTCTTGAGTTTTTTGGTTTTTTTTTTTTTGTTAATATCCATGACTGGTAAAACCATCTAGCTTTCAAATTTGATTCTAAAGTATAGTCTCCACATCCTCACCAACACTTGTTATTTTTCCTTTTTGATAATAGTCAATCTGATAGGTATGAAGTGATATTGTGGTTTCAGTTTGCATTTCCCTGATGATGGATGAGGCTAAGCATCTTTTCATGTGCCTGTTGGCCATCTGTCTGTCTTCTTTGGAAAAATACCTACTCAAGTCCCCTGCCCATTTTTTTAAAATCAGGTTGGTTGTTTTCTTGATACTAAGTTATGTGAGTTTGTTATATATTTTGGATATTAACCCCTTATCGTGTATGATTTGCAAATACTGGCTCCCACTCAGGAGGTTGCCTTTTAGTTTTGTTGATGGGTTTCCTTTGCTGTGCAAAACTTTTTAGTTTGATATGATCCCACTTGTTATTTTAGTTTTTATTGCCCTTGCCTGAGGAAACTGGTCCAAAAACATATTTTAAGACCACTGCCTAGGGTTTCTTCTAGAAGGTTATGGTTTTAGGTCTTATATTCAAGTCTTAATCCATTTTGAATGTATTTCTGTATATGGTATAAAATAGTCCAGTTTCCCAACACCATTTATTGAGATATTGTGCATCCTTGGCTCCTTTATTGTAGATTAACTGACCCTATATGCCTGGATCTATTTTGGGGCTCTTTATTCTGTCCCATTAATCTATGTCTGTTTTCATGCCAGTATTATACTGTTTTAATTACTAGATTTTGTAATAAGGTTTGAAATCAGCGTGATGCCTCCAGCTTTCTTGTTCTTTCTCAGGATTGCTTTGGCTATTGAAGGGTCTTTGGTTGTTCCACACAAATCTTAGGATTATTTGTTCTAGTTCTCTGAAAAATGTTGGTATTTTGATAGAGATTGCTGTGGATCTGTAGATTGTTTTGGGTAGTATGGACATTTTAACAATATTAATTCTTATAATCCATAGGCATTGGTATGTGTCATCTTCAGTTTCTTTCAACAGTGTCTTTTAGTTGTCATAGTATAGGATTTTCACCTCTTTAAATATTCCTAGGTATTTTCTTTGTGATGCAATTACAGACGGTATTATTTTCTTAATTTTTTTTTTCTGATAGCTCTTTCTTAGTGTATAGAACTGCAACTGATTTCTGCATGTTAATTTTCTATACTGCTTCTTGACTGAATTCATTTATAGTTATGATAAATGAATCTTGGTGGAGTCTTCAAGATTTTTTTTATGTATACTATGTCAACTGCAAATAGTGACTTTTGCTGCTACTTTTCCCATTTGGATGTCTTTTCTTCTTCTTTCATGATAGCTAGAATTCCCAATACTCTGTTGAATAAAAGTTGCAAGAGTGGGCATCCCTGTCTTGTTCCGATCTTAGAGGAAAACTTTCAGGTTTGTCATACGTGGCCTTTATTATGTTTAGATATGTTCCTTCTACGCCCACTTTGTTGAGTTATCGAATTTTGTCAAATGATTTTTCTGCATCTGTTGAGATAATCATACAATTTTTATCTTTTTTTTCTTAATGTTTATTTTTGAGAGAGAGTTCAAGCATGGGAGGGGCTGAGAGGGGGACAGAACATCCGAAGCAGGCTCTACACTGACAGCAGCAAGCCGTATGTGGGGCTCGAACTCAGGAACCGCGAGATCATGACCTGAGCCGAAGTCAGATGCTCAACTGACTTGAGCCACCCCCAGGGCCCCCTATGCTCCTTTAGTGAATGTGGTGTATCACCTTGATTGATTTGCAAATGTTGAACCATCCCTGAAAGAAATCCCATTTGATTGTGGTGTATGATCTTTTAATATACTAAATTCTGTTTGCTAATACTTGGTTGAGGATTTTTGCATCTCTGTGTATTGAGGATATTGGCCTGTAATTTTCTTTTCTTGTGGTTCATCTGCTTTTATCAGGGTAATGCTGGCCTCTGATTTTTATTATTTCCTTCCTTCTACTAACTTTAGATATGAAGTTAGGTTGTTTACTTGAGATTTTTCTGGTTTCTTGAGGTAGGCCTGTATTGCTGTGAACTTCCTTCATAGGACTTTTTGCTGTATTACATGGCTTTTGGAAAGTTGTTTTGGTTTTCACTGACCTCAAGGTGTTTATTTCCTCTTTGATTTCTTCACTGACTTCTTAATAACATGTTTTTTTAGTCTCCATGTGTTTGCGTTTTCTTCTTGTAGTTGATTTCTAGTTTTATACTGTTGTAATCAGGAAAGTGATGCCTGGTATGATTTCAGTCTTCTTGAATTTATTGAGAGTTGTTTTGTGGCCTAACATGATCTGTCCTGGAGAATGTCCTGTGTACACTTGAAAAGAATCTGTATTCTTTATTTTGGGGGATGGAGTATTCTGTATATATCTATCATGAAGTCCATCTGGTCTAATGTGTCTTTTAAAGCCAATGTTTTCTTATTTTTTTGGATGATCTATCCATTGATGTGAGGTATTGATGTCCCCCACTATTAAAGTATTACAGTCGGTTTCTCTCTTTATGTCATTGTCTGTTAATACTTTGCTTTATATATTTACATGCTCCTATGTTGACTGCGTAGATATCTACCAATGTTATATCCTCTTCTTGGATCAACGCTTTATCATTAAGTAATGCCCTTTTGTTACATTTTTGTCTGTTTTGTGTGATACGTATATTGTTACACCAGCTTTCTGTTTCTCTTTCTATGGAATAACTTTTTTCATCCCTTCACTTCCAGAAGATATGGGTCTTTAGATCTGAAATAAGTCTCTTGTAGGCAGCATATAGATAGATAGATCTTTCTAAAATTCATTCAGCCACCGCCTGTGTCTTTTGATTAAAGTATTTGGTTCATTTACATTTTTTCCAATAACATAAAATATTTGCTACATTCTTTGCTAACAGTGGGTCAAATGAACAAACTGATCACAAGTGAACTTCATTTTAGTGAAAATCTAATGCAGTCAGTGGGGGCTGACATTGTTTTGGAAAATACCATGCATGTGCTTGGTGGATTGAGCATCTCTATGTTTCTCATCTTTAAAACTACTTCCTAACAGAATTTAGCGATTCTGGGATGCAACTTCTGGTAGCCAAAGAAATTAACATTCTAACTCACCTGTTTTAGGTTTTAAGTTCATTTGCATTTAAAGTGATTATTGATGAGTACTTATTGCCATTTTGTTCATTGTTTTCTGTTTTTGTAGTAGTTCTCTGTTCCTTTCTTCTCTTGGTCTCTTCCCTTTTGGTTTGATGGTTTTCTGTTATGTTTGAGTTCCTTTATTTTTTGTGTATCTATTGTAGGTTTTTGGTTTCTGGTTACCAGGAGGTTCATATATATTGACCTATATACATACTAGTCTATTTTAAGCTGGTAATTGCTTAAGTTGAAACAAATCCTAAAAGCACTAATTTTTTTTAATGTTTTTATTTTTGAGAGAGAGACAGAGTGTGGGTGGGGGTGGGGGAGGGGCAGAGGGGGAGACAGAATCTGAAGCAGGCTCCAGGCTCTGAGCTGTTAGCACAGAGCCTGATGCAGGGCTCAAACTTACCAACTGTGAGATCGTGACCTGAGCCAAAGTCAGACACTTAACCGAGCCACCCAGGCACCCCAAAAGCACTAATTTTTATTCCCTACCCCCCACATCTTCTGTTTTTGACCTCAACTGACATTTTTGTGTATCCCTTACAATACTATTTATTGTAGTTCTAATTAATCTCACTAGTTTTGTCTTCAGTCTTCATACTAATTTTTTAAGTGCTTAATAGCCTTTACCAGTGACATTTTTTTCCTTTCACATATTTTTTATTTCCAGTTATGGACTTTTCTGCTTAACAAAGACCCTTTAACATTTCTTGTAAGGCTGGTTTAGTGGTGATGAACGTCTTGCTTTTACTTGTCTGGGAAACTCTTATCTTCCCTTTAATTCTGAATGTTACCCTTGCAGGGTAAAGTATTCTGGTTATGTTTTCCCCTCTCAGGATTTTATTTTAAATTTTTTGTGTTTGTTCATTTTTGAGAGAGTATGAGCAGGGGAAGGGCAGAGAGAGACAGACACACAGAATCTGAAGCTCCAGGCTCTGAGCTGTCAGCAGAGAGTCTGACAAGGGGCTTGAACCCGTGAACTGTGAGATCATGACCTGAGCTTAAGTTGGCTGCTTAAGCGACTGAGCCACCCAGGCACCCCTCCCCTTTCAGCATTTTAAGTATTACCTTGCCACTCCTTTCTTGCCAGCCAAATTTCTGCTGGAAAATCAACTGATAGTCTTATGGGGGTTTCCCTTGTTTATGGCTCTGTTTTGCTGCCTGCAAGATTTTTCTATCTTTACCTTTTTCTATTTTAATTATAATACGTTGTGGTGTGGCTCTCATTGCACACTTTTTCCTGGGTGTCTGCTTTCTTACCCAGATTAGGAAAGTTTTCAGGTATTATTTCTTCAAATAAGTTTTCTCCCCTTCTATGTTCTTCTGGGACTCCTATCATGTGCATGTTAGTATGTTTGTTGTCCCAGTAGTTTCTTAACCTATCCCCACTTTTTAAATTCCTTTTTTGCCGTTTGGCTTGGATTCTTTGTTGTACCCTTCCAGATCTCGATCCATTCTTTTGCATCCTCTAATCTGTTGTTAGTTCCTCCTAGTGGATTTTTCATTTGTTACATTTCTTCAGCTGACCAGTTCTTGTTTAATATTTTCTCTTTGCTGAAGTTCTCCACTCTTCTCTCAAGTCTGATGAGCATATTTATCATTATTTTGAACTCTTTTACAGGTAGATTGCTTATCTCCATTTTGTTTTGCCTATTTCTATAAATTGGGCAGAACAGCTTCCTCTCCCAGCCTTGAAGGAATGAGTGGCCCCGTGTAGGAATGCCCGCGTAGACCGCACATGCTTGACAACTTTGGATGGTAAGCCGGAAAGGGAGCAGGCATAGGCCAGGGGTAGCCTGTGCACACTATGCCAGGGTCACCTTTGGGGCGGGGGATGGGGGGAATGGCTCAAGCTCATGGGGGCCTGAGGCTCACTGAGGTGGTCCTAGCAGGCTGGCTAGAGTGCCTGGACCCTGCTCCAGTCTGCACGGTCAAGATGGAGGGGGAACATAAACAGTGGTAATCACCAGTGCTTCCAACCTGAGTCCCAGCAGTTGCCTCACCATTTGTCTGACACTTTGGGGTTAAATGGTAAATGGAGTAAACAGGTCTCCTTCACTCATAGGCTAGTTGCCCTTTAAACCACTGTTTTGTTTTGTTTTTTTTTGCTGTGCCCCAGGGCATGCAAGTCTATACACAGTCCCCTCCATGAAATCTTTCCCTGTGTAGTCTGTTGTACTGGGGGTGGGGTTCCTGTCATTACTGTGTTGGGTCTCTCTCCCACCTGTCTCTCTGCGGTCCTGCTGTCCTCCGTGTACAGAAGCTGTTCAATCAGCCCTCGGTTCTTCAAGAGGAATCGCTTTATACGTAGATTCTAGTTCCGCGAGCTCCCTACACCGCCATCCTGGACTACCTCCCAAAAATTTAAACTTGTATTTGCCAGATTCTATCCCCCAAGAAGAAAACTTTTAATTTTGGGGAAGTGGTCTCCTCGGGTTGTCGTCTTCACCAATGAGACACAGACTCGGGAATTTAATACATCAAGACGACAGGCTTCTTGTACACAAGGGCTTGTGACTGGAGACACAACAGGAACTACAGTTTTCCTGCTCTACCCCAAGCCTGTGCAAGTAGGTATACAGGAGGACATCCAGCAGAAGTCAGTCTGCTGGAAACTACAGTGACCTCACGTAAAATGATGTGAGTAGTAACGTACTTGGCTCTCTACCACTCACAGGATGTATTCAGAAATCATTATTTCATTTAATCCTCAGCAATTTTTGGACCGGAGCATCATTCCCGTTTTAAAAACAGAGGTATGATTTGTGTAACTCCCAAGTCCAGTGCTGACTCCTATTCACTATGTGTGTGTAGCGAGTGCCTGGACCACTCAAATCATAGGAGACGAAACATACCGGTTACTTCACCTTCTTCGCCTCAGCTATAAAATATGAAATTTATTTTTATCATCTTTCACTTCAGGTACTGTGTTGAGTGGGAGAAACTGAATGAGACCGGTGGTGAATAAGTGGCAATAGATTTCCACGCTAAGAATGCAGAAAACAAAGTATTCTAAAGAAGCTACATGTACAATATTAGAGAATTTTATCCACTAAAATAATATACGAGAGCTTATGGTCCAAGGAAAATACAAATTTGCTTTATTTCAATACAGTAACTTCCTTCAGTTGGAGCACTGGCCAAAATTCAATACTGATACAAATATAAATTGCTTAGGAGGTCAAAATATATATTTAGGCAAATTTTCTGAATTTCTTTTAAAGGCAGAATTTTTAAATCATATGAAACAATTAGAAACCATGTAATGTAAATCAACAAACATGTAAAATAAGCCACAGTTCAAATTTAAGCTGAATAACATTTCCTAATATTGAGAACATTGCACATATTTTCAATAACTTAAAGGTCTACTCTTCCCATCTCCACTTTTTACTAGATTTAAATAAATCCAAGTATTTACTCATGGTAGAAGATTCTGCGTTAACTACAGCTGAGTTTAGCAGAAATACAGAAAACCATAAAGTTTTATTGAGCATTCCCAAATGAGCATGTACAGCATTCCTCAGAAGCCCTCCACAAGAACGGCTTTTCTCCTATGAGCACCTAAGGGTTGCTGCGTGGTGTAATTCAACAGAATAGCAGACCAATGATAACTTACAGGAAATTCTTTCACCTATTAAGTGTTTCATTATAAAGCTACTACATTCGACCAATATTTAAAAAAATTTCAACTCCATTATGCTGCCATTTATATTACATATTAACTTAGTAACAAGCCATCTTTACGATGCCTTTATTAAACTGGAATAGAAAGATGGTACATTCTGGTTTTCACTTGTTATAGATTTGATCCAATAATTTGAGTTCTATCTAAAAACTACATTTTCTTTCTCAGCACTGGAGTGAAAGCAGCTTTTGTGGTCTTTGACTTTCCTTTAAATGAAAGCATTATGGAATTTTCAGCAGTAAACATTATCAGGTTCCTACTTGAACCCCCATCTCTAAGGAAATGTGAGAGGGGATCTAAGGTAAAAGTCCTATTCAAGGCAAAAAGGTTCCAATCCCAAATATTTCACTCGAGCAGCTGTTCCATCACTGAGTAATAAATCACTGACAGCCTCACTGACGTCATCATTACATTTTATGTACTATTTTATACCCAAATATATGCATATAAAACATTTGCACAGATAAATTAGTGTCAAAAATTAAAAACTCTACATCTACAATGTCCTTTCCTCTGAAATCTATATAATTGTTCTTAAGACTAGAAACCTTAACATCCTGGCTACACATTAAAAACCTGTTATGGAAAACTTCAGAACCTTCTCATAAAAACAAACACAGACTTAGAGTGCTTTTTTATTAGACCTAAAGGAGACTACTGAATACTAAATTCAGGTATTTACTAACTAGTGTTGATTTCTACTAGCCAAATAGCCCTAACAAACCAACAGCTGGAACAAAGATAGTTTTTCTTCAGCTATTAGGAAGTTGAAACATTTTCAATCAAAGCCTTCATTTTTCCTGTAGACTTCAACATGTGCGGCCCAAACTAAGAAGGAAACAAAGCATAAATAAAGATAGTGCTTCAGGTAACAGTAATGATACGTCCCCCTCCTAATCATGGAGCAAAGGCCTGGGCGTGTTCTGCATGAAAAACCAAGGAGCTAGATGATATTAAAACCTTCATGAACTGACAAACTGTCTTATAAACATGACACATCAACAGAATGAAAAGCAAAAAGGTAACCAAACTACTTCACGGAAAACTATAATCATCTTAAGACCATAAGCTTTAGGCCATTTTTACTTCTCTGAGTAAAAGAATGAGGTACAAAGTTTCCTTTTTCCAATGTCTAAAAACTCTGAAAGATGCTAGAATTTCTCAGATACCTGCCTCCCTGGAGTAGGTAAGCACATATTCCACACGACAGTAAATACATTTTACTGTATTTGGTAAAATACAGTAAATTTTTTTATACATTATACTAGATAATGTATACTAGATAATTTATACAATTGCATAAATTGTATAACTTAACTGTATAATTTATAATAATATATAAATTAATATTTGCAAGTTTCCCTGATCTGCTCAATCTCCACCTATGACCTGAAACATCTTGTTAAGACCCAGGTCAAATCTCATCCTCTTCAGAGAACTTTCACAGGACACCCTAAGGGAAAATTATCTTTCTTTACTTTGAATTTCTCAATCACCACATACATACTGTCTTAAGATATAAATTTTACTGTAGTGAATTTCGCTTCGTTGTGCTTACGTATAAATAAAACACAGCATGAAAAATTTAACACTGGAGATGCTAAGTAGCGAAACCAGGGTTTGGCTTTTGCTTCCTTTTTTTACCTTCTTCTATAATCTACTTGTGGGGAGGGGCTAAATCATGTAGCACATTCTTCTCACAGAGCCACAGCTCAATGTCTTACCAAATGCAGGTTCTCAGCAACGGAATCAACTACCATGTTGTGCTAAGACAGAAGTGTGACCTAATACTCACCAACACTGTTTCTGAGGTGGCCTCTGATTCAGACTTTGGAATTCCTTTTCCAACTTCACCTTGACTATCGCTTCGATATCGAAAGGCAAATTTCTTTTTCAGAGCCTCTGCTATGAGGGCAGCAGGGTCGGTAGCATCTACAGGTTTGGGCTTTAGATCCTGTTCTGACCTTAGAGAGATGAATAGAAGCCAAGAGAACTTTTCAATATGCTGACATCCCTTAGAGAAGTACTTCGCGTGCCTTTACATGCACTTCTCTAGCATCACTGATACCCAGGAAAGTTCCTGACGAACACTGAGAGACACGAAACAGAAACCCTAGATGTAAGGCTCAGTAAAAGAACACAAAGATGCCCAATGAATAGCCACTCGATTCAGCACAGGAGCACTGATCATGCTCTCCGTCAGGGCAACTACAGTTTCATTCTTCTTCCAAAGCCTAGTGATTAACCTCAGTAGGTCTACAACACAGCTTATTGAATGAATGACTGGACAATAACACTGAGACTTCCCATAAAAGGGCTTTAAATGCAATTGGAGAAAAACCTGAAAATGTTTGTTAACTTCTTAGTTATATAGGAGACACTGGGGCTCATCTTTTTTAAACTAAAACTGGAACCATTCATGGTAATCAGGTTATAAAACAAAGTTCTCGGGCGCCTGGGTGGCTCAGTCAGTTAAGCATCCGACTTTGGCTCAGGTCATGACCTCCCTGTTGTGAGTTTGAGCCCTGTGTTGGGGGCTCTGTGCTGACAGCTCAGATCCTGGAGCCTGCTTCGGATTCTGTGTCTCCCTCTTTCTCTGTCCCTCCCCTGCTGGCGCTCTCGCTCTCTCAAAAATAAACATTAAAAAAATAATAAAAATAAAACAAAATTCTCAAAAAGTCTAATACTTCATTTTACAAGACATAAAAAAGTAAGGGAAGTATGAAATACGGTAAATGTATCCTCACCTTTTTACTGACCGAAGTTTTACACTGTTCATATCTTTAAGGATCTCTAGCATATTTGGCATATCAGGTTTCTTTGGCCTGGTCTTAACCTGAGTCTTTCCAGCACAGGCTTTTTTCTCTCTTCGTTCTTTTATCAGGTCAATAGCAGATACGCTTTGGTGGAGCCCTGGTGTGGGGAGGGGCGGAGGAGGTGGGGGCGGGGGAGGTGGTGGGACAGAGGGTGGGGCCGCAGTAACAGATGTGGTCGAATCTAAATCACCTACAGAAATAAGGAAAAATCAATTGAATCTTGATGGTAACAGGCAAATAAAATAACCTTTAACAGCAAAATTATGTTAAGGACTTTTGTATACCTGAAATCAATATGCTTAAAAAAAAAAAAAACAAAACTCCATTATGTAAGTAAAGGAAGTTTCAGTTACTTGGTTAGAATCTTAAATACCCATATCTAATCCCAAACTCTCCAAATGGAAAAGTTCCATTTAACTTAACAGGGGGTGTTTTTGTGATATCAAATGTTGCAGTCTGACCGTTGCACAGTTTGTAACTACTTTTAACTTTTAAATGAAATATGAAACAGTGTGTCCTACCTACACACCTTCAATACAGTCTGACAGTTCAGGACTATAGTAACTATTTGAAAAACCCGATAGATTTGTGGTTCACCTTAAGAATATTTACATAAAGGACTTATTAAGCATTAAAAGTTTTACATGTATTATTCAGCAAATTTCTGAAAGAGAAAAGGAGGCATTGTACTTAATTTCCAAAACATTAAGTAACTAAGAGTTAAAGTGGTTACAAAATAAGGACCTAAGAATTCATCTTTCTGCATACTACAACAGTTGTTCATTGGCTGATCTATACTGATTATGGGGGCTCAATGCAAAAGGAATTTTGACTATAAATAGAGCATCTAACATAAATCTCCAAATTATCTATTTACAGCAGTTTTCCAAGTCTGCCAGAAGAGGGAGGTAAAGCAAAAGAGAAATGCAATTTAAAAGCTGAAAGGAAAAAATAAAAGAAAAGGCAGGACTTCTGGTTTTTAAAGTTACGTGGAAATTTCATTTAATTAACAAATTACTTCTCAAGCACTCGGTGCCAAGTGCATTCGTCCTCTGTCCATCTTGGCCTATCTTGGCTGTACCCAGGTTGGATGAGGTTTCCGTGCCGGATTACATTAAACTCCGGGAGCACAAGTGGCTCAGAGGCAGAATAACTGTCCTTATCTTTTAACCTTTAGAGTTGGCTAATATGGAGTCTAGCCAGGACTCAGGAAGAACGCTAGGAAAAACAACTACTACTTGCCAACAGGTTAATGGGCTAGGATTTCAAGGCTATGGTTTCTTCTCCAAAGTAACAAGGCACCCGAATAAAAGCAAACAGTATTAGACCAAGAGTCACAGGACCTGTATTGAGTTTCTACTCTGGGCAAGAGAAGAGAAGTGACTATTAAGAAGCTACTTTGTGCTAAAGGCATTTTATAGAATCTCCACTTTTACTCCCATAATTACTCTAAGATATAAATACTATTACCCCATTTTAGAGCAAGAAGGGAGTTAGGCCAAGAACTTGCCTCAGGACATGCAGGTAAGTAAGCAGCACTCAACCCTGTCAGCACCATTTTGAGATTACTTCATGGCTGATAAAATTGGTGCCATTATCACAAAGTTTCCCAGTGCATTCATATGAGCACTAGTTCAACTGTAGGAAATTCAGTATTTTCCAAACTCACCCTTTCTGATAGCATCAAAAGTGTTCAACAAAAACCACTTAAACCTGACTGGGTCCTGTACTGGACTACGGAGAGGACTGACCTTTGGTTTTCTAACAACCCCATGGCTGTTATTTGCTAACAGATTTTAAAATTAGTGGCATTCTCCTAATTTCCAGCTCAATGGTTAAAACAAACGTAGGATTTACAGACCTGCAATGAGATTTTGCTGTTCTTGCAGGGTCACAATTTTGGCAATCTGAGCTCTGAGAGCAGCAAGTTCATTTTCAAGGGCACAGATCTTCTGTAGTGCTTCCTCATTTGCCAGTGCTGTCTTCAGTTGAGGCTCTTCTGGAGACAGGTTTGGTAAGGAAAGCTCCCTGCTTGGCGGCTTCTCAAAGAAAGGCAGGCCATCCTGAAGGGGCTGCCTTGATCTGACCTCTGTCCTGCAAGAAAGACAGAAGGTTGGCTGTCACAGGTTTTGCAAGGAAATACAAAAAATCATCACTGTACACAGTATCTGAGAAATACTTTTCAGACTGACTTTACATAAATCCCCTCCTGTAAGTTTCAAAATAGCAAAGTACTTGTCAACCTGATGTAGATACATACCAAGCCAGGTTTCTTACTGCCATCATTCTTAATCTCTATATAATATGCATAAGCCCACACTATCAGGAGGCATCACAGATTCCAACGTTTTTTTCTACTTCATGTTTTGTTTTGAACTAAGGTAAAAAAAACTTTTAATGCTCCTTAAAAAATGGTGGTTCAGGTGATTAAGCTCACTGAGCATGGCGCCTGCTTGGGATTTTCTCTCTTCTTCTCTGCCCCTCCCCCACTCGCTCACGTGCACTCTCATTATCTCTCAAAAGTAAATAAACTTTATTTTTAAAAATGGCAAACTAATTACTGGTTATATTTGACAACAAAATCAAACCAGTAATACATTAGCCTTTCACCAGGGTTTTGGCTTCTGCATTTCACTGTTCTTGTTTTCCGTGTATGACAATACAAATCGCAAGACACAGTGTAACAATATGGGCCAAATACAGCAGCAGAAACCGAAACGGAGAGAGAAGAATCAACTGAACCCATGCAGTAACTATACACACATCCTCATTTTCACTTGGGTGTAAAGGTTTTTAATATGCATTTCTCCATAGTTCCAAATGTTAAGTCTTTTGAGGCTAAGAATAAAATTCAGATGTCTTTTCAACTGTCAATTTATATACTTAGCTATTTCCTACAATTAGATTTTCCGGGCCTCTAAGCCCTTTTTCCTTCCAACTTCATTGAGCTAAAATTGACAACTGTATTTATTTAAGGTGTGCAGCATGATGACTTACGTACACACTTGGAAATAATCACTACAATCAAGTTAATGAGCATATCCCAGTTTCCCTCACAGTTTCACGCGGTCATGTCTGAGTTCTGGCGAACAAGATGTCGGCAGATGTTGATAAGCCATCTAGGAAAGCTGTTTACAAGGAGAGGACTCCAGGAGAAAGTCCTTTCATCTGTAGCTCCACCCATTCGCCCCTCCTGAGCCTTGAGTACAAGGTGATGGCTGGACTTGAGAGTCACAGACAACCAAAAGCTAACCTGAATGCAGAAGTCAATGCTAATGACGGCAGGGAGCCTGGCACGGTCCCTGTGGACACTGTAGAGCCACTGTCAGCTTCAGACTATCTACTATGGAGGTGTTTGATTTGAGAGAAATAAACCTCCATCCTCTAGAAGTCACCATTTTGGGGGGCATCTCTGTTAAATGTAGTTGAACCTAATCCTGTTATACAACCATCATTAAACTCCATTTTATCTTCTATTTTAACTGGACATTGGTATTTTATTTTTGGTGGAGAGCTGTTACAATTCTTCATTCTACCTTATGTTCTAAATGAAGGAATTCTTGGGGTGCCTGGGTGGCTCAGTCAGTTAAGTGTCTGACTGGATTTCAGCTCAGGTCATGATCTCACCATTTGTGACCTGAGCCGAAATCGAGGCTCTGTGTTGACAGTATGGAGCCTGCTTGAATGGGATTCTCTCTCTCCCTCTCTCTCTCTCTGCCCCTCCCCCACTTGTATTCACTCACTCTATCTCAAAATAAAGAAATAAACTAAAAAAAAACATAAATGAAGGAATTCTTGGACCTTTACCTTTTGGTATTCACTGAATTCTGATGTTTTTCTTCCTATCTAACTTTGCTCATACTCTTAATTAAATTTACTATATATAGAAAATGCTTATAAATTATTTACCTGTAATATTATTTTTTTTAAATTGTCCAGAACTGACAGTGTTGTTTTTTTTTTTTAATGTTTATTTTGAGAGAGAGAGAGAGAGAGAGGGAGGGAGGGAGGGAGGGAGGGAGGGAGGGAGGGAAGGAAAGAGAGAGAGGGAGACAGAATCCCAAGCAGGCTCCACACTGCCAGTGCGGAGCCCGATGCGGGCTCAAACCCATGAACCATGACATCATGACCAGAGCTGAAATCAAGAGTGGGACGCTTATCCAACTGAGCCACCCAGGCGCCCCTACCTGTAATATTACTAAAGAAAAATATTTGGAGAATAAAGGTCCCAGTTGTTACCTCACCTTAGCTTAGATAGCAAGAAACTTTAATAATATTAACTTTATTAATTTAATTTGGAGTATCTATGAGCTAGAGAAAATGTGTGGCTTACAAAGCTTCAATTACCACTCCCTTTCTTACTGCCACACTGGGAAGAAACAGGTGATGAAATTTTTTAAAAAGTACATGAAGGTTGAACAATAGTAAAACCTTCTCTCAGGAACACTCTGTTCTGATTAAACAGATTAATATGCTCTTTCAAAGATTATATGTTACATAAGTTACAGATTAGATGCATGTGCTCTAATCACCTGGAATAAAGAAAGTAATTAAGACATTAAAATTTTTAAAAATCACTGTGGCTTTCTGTTGATACCACAGGCTAAATTCTGATTTCTGCTTATCTTTCATAAAGTAGGTCAAATAATTTTGTTAAACAGCTCCATATAATAAATAGAGTTTCAAGTAGACAGAAATTAACCCAGTGAATGAAGTTTTTGGGGGGAACATTTACATGGAGGAATTATATTTAATACCAGCATAATGTCCAGGATTCTTATTTAACTTAATATGTTTCCTCAACTATATTCCTGATAACTTTTTATGTTTTTAATAAAAAAGAACACGATGATGAATTTTTAAAAAACTACTCCTTGGAAGAACTACGGAAACTGCTGATAGGTAAGAGAGTGGTACTGACAGAATTCTAGTCCTTGGAAGAGATTTGGACAAAATACAGAAATCTCAAATGTAGGGGCACTTGGGTGGCCCAGTCAGTCAAGCATCTGACTTTGGCTCAGGTCATGATCTCAGGGTTCATGGGTTTGAGCCCACGTCTGGCTCCGTGCTGACAGCTCAGAGCCTGGAGCCTGCTTCGGATTCTGTGTCTCCCTCTATCTCTGCCCCTCCCCCATTTGCTTTCTGTCTGGCTCTCTCAAAAATAAATAAAATGCTTAAAAAACAATTTTTTTTTAAATAAAAGAAATCTCAAGTGTAGAATTCGAGTATCATACTCGTTCAAAACAAGAGTATAGAAAGATCGAAGAGTAGTAGTAACAGACTGAGTTTAAAGGAAGAGAATGACCAGAAGCACAGTGTCTCAGGACAGGAAGAAAGCCACTGCCATGGGATGGGCATCAAGGGAGGGGCATCTAACGGGTGACAACTGGAGTGGAATTGAGAAGAGAGGAGAAGAAACACAGAGCCTGTGGACTCATCTCTATCCCCATATCGTCCATTTTCTATCAAAGTTCAGCTTTGCTTTAATAAAATGAACCTAAAAGAATGAGTATGTTCAGGGCGCCTGGGTGGCTCAGTCGGTTAAGTGTCTGACTTCGGCTCAGGTCACGATCTTGTGGTTCACGAGTTCGAGCCCCGCGTCGGGCTCTGTGCTGACAGCTTGGAGCCTGGAGCCTGCTTCCGATTCTGTGTCTCCCTCTCTCTCTGACCCTCCACCCATTCATGCTCTCTCTCGGTCTCAAAAATAAATAAATATTTGAGAAAAAATTAAAAAAAAAAGTGTTTAAAAAAAAGGATGAGTATGTTCATATCTGGGGGTGGAAGTAAGAACAGTGGTTTGTTTTCCTATTATGTACGAGTGCAAACATTTCAGGAAGTTGATACAATAACAGCAAATAAAGTAAAATTTTGGATACCAGAATATTCAGTGCTACTAATAAAAAAATGACATTATAATACTGTTATTCAAGAACTAGTGGTGGGGTGCCTAGGCGGTTCACCTGGTTAAGCATCAGATTCATGGTTTTGGCTCAGGTCATGATCTCATAGTTCATTAAGATCGAGCCCCATATCAGGCTCTACACTGATAGTTTGGAGCCTGCTTCGGATTCTCTCTCTCCCTCTCTCTCTGCCCTTCCCCCTGCTTGTGTGCTCTCTCTCTCTCTCTCTCTCAAAAATAAACATTAAAAAAAAAAAAGAGAAGAAGAACTAGTGTCTTTGATTTTTTTTTTTTTTTTTTAAGTTTTATTTAAGTAATCTCTACACCCATCCTGGGGCTCAAATTCATGACCCTGAGAATATGAGTCACATGCTCTTCTGACTGAGCCAGCCAGGCTAGGTCACTTTAGTAGAGAATGTATTCCTCCACGGGAATCTACCCCAAAAACCAAGAGCACACTTTACACATTGTATGTTAGCTAATTTGACATTAAATTATATTTTTAAAAAAATCTTGGCAGATAAAAAAAAGAATATATTCCCACCTCAAATCCTCCCATACATCTCAGGATCCACAAGTATTATTGTAAGTTTGTCTTAAAATGTTATTCAAGTAAGCCAAAGTTCAAATCCCATGAACATTTACTCTTCAATATCCAGAATTAGAACAAGATAATATGGCAATTTGGATTAAGAGATCAATTTATCAACTACAAGTCATTTTTGAACAGCTTACTTTCTTTAAAATATCCTCCTGCCAAAATAAATTGTAAGAGAGAATGAATGTTGAACAGCAACCACAATGTTAAAAAAAAGAATTAAGTTATTATTACATCTACCCATAACTCCTAGAGATGAATTTTTCCATTTTGATTTTCTATCTACTGAAAATTAAGGACAAAGCCCTCATTACTATTAATCTTGAAAATCAGTGTGCCAGAATAAGAGAAAAAAAAGTCTAGGCCTTTAGCAAAATGATTTAAAAGTAACAGTGCCAGATAATCTGTATTTTATATCTGTCCTATTTTTATAAATTTGATGATATAGATTCTGCATTTCCTGTTAACAGTAATACTAATACTGTTAACAGTATTCACAAAGTTCAAGCAAAGTAATTATAGGAAATGTGGAAGTTTAAGTGTGGATTTTTAGAAGCTGAAAAAGGAAAGTAATCCTGAAGTCATCATGTCTTCTCAAAGACACAGAAAGATTGGACATTTATAGGAACTTAAGAATCAAAAACAAAAATAGAACATGTCTGTGGGAGGGGCACCTGGGTGGCTCAGTTGGTTAAGCGTCCGACTTCAGCTCAGGTCATGATCTCACAGCTTGTGGGTTCAAGCCCCGTGTCAGGCTCTGTGCTGATGGCTCAGAACTTGGAGCCTGCTTTGGATTCTGTGTCTCCCTCTCTCTCTGCCCCTTTCACTGCTCATGCTCTCTCTCTCTCTCTCTCTCAAAAATAAACAAACAATAAAAAAATTTTTTTAAAAGAACATGTCTGTGGGAAAAGGCTGTGTGTATTTTTAAAGGAAGGGACATGTCTGAGAATTTCATAAAATGTAAATCTTTTCCACACACAAGAATATTACAGAGAACTTTTTGTAAGACATTCAACAAATCATTCTCAGAACCACTATGTTTTGCCTTATTCAGAGGGCTATTAAGAGCTAGAATGTAGAGACAGAATGAATCCAAACAAAGAGAAATAATCCCTTATAAAATCTGTATGTATAATTCTGAGACACTTTTAAGAAACAAAAACAAAAGAAGCATCAAATGCCCCAAAAAGCAAAAGACAGACAAATCAGGATTGTCTCTTAAAAACCATTTTCTGCATCCCAACTTTTACAGGTCAGATTTCTACCATTTTGTTTGATACGGGCTCCAAAATGCCTTATGGCAAAAAGGAACAGGCTCCTGTTCAGAGTGGCACTGCACAAGAATTTTCTCTCTCTTTTTCTTATCCCAATGATATTAACAAGGGCAGCCACTTTTGGAGTACAACTTAGATGAATATGAAGGGCTTTTTAAGCTCCACTGACCATTTCAAAGAAAATTCTAAATTAAATATAATGCACCTCTGAGGTCCTTTTTCTCCTTATCACACAGTAAAAGCTCAAAAGTTGAGATCATTTTAAATTAGCTCAATGCTGTATGAAAGATGGTATTCCCAAGATGATTTTTACTAACTCTCCCTCACCATTTGAGTTTAGAAAATAGCCCAGAAAGGTTTAAAAATACACTCTATTGTTGGAGCACCTGGCTCAGTCAGTTAAGTGTCCAACTTCAGTTCAAGTCATGATCTCACAGTTTGTGGGCTCGAGCCCCACGTGGGCTCTGTGCTGTCAGTCCAAGGCCTGGAGCCTGCTCTTCATTCTGTGTCTCCCTCTCTTTTTGCCCCTCCCCCACTTGCGCTCTGTCTCTCTCAAAAATAAACATTAAAAACAACTTTTTAAAATATACTCTAGGGGCGCCTGGGTGGCTCAGTCGGTTGAGCGTCCGACTTCAGCTCAGGTCACGATCTCACGTTCTGTGAGTTCGAGCCCCGCGTCGGGCTCTGGGCTGGTGGCTCAGAGCCTGGAGCTACTTCCCATTCTGTGTCTCCCTCTCTCTCTGCCCCTCCCCTGTTCATGCTCTGTCTCTCTCTGTCTCAAAATAAATAAACGTTAAAAAAAAAAAATTTAAAATATACTCTATTGTCAATAGGATCCAGAGAGGGAAAAAGGCAGCAATTTAGTTCCCTGAAAACACGAAGTTGGGTAGAAACCTAAGTCTTTTATTTATTTTTTTTAATTTTTTATGTTTCTTTATTTTGAGAGAGAGACACAGAGGAAGACAAAGTGAGAGAGAGAGAGAGAGAGAGACAGACAGACAGACAGACAGACAGACAAAGTGCGAGGGGGGGAGGGGGCAGAGAGAGAAGGAAACAGAATCCAAAGCAGGCTCCAGGCTCTGAGCTGTCAGCACAGAGTCCAATGCGGGGCTCGAACTCACAAGTGTGAGATCACGACCTGAACCGAAGTCAGATCTCAACCAACTGAGCCACTCAGGCGCCCCAAAACCTAAGTCTTTTCAAAGTGAGCAAGTAGTTGGATAAAGACAACTGGACTCGGGAAATTACTTTGATACAGGGAAGTAATCCATGGAAGGATTTATAGCGGGGAGTAAGGTGGGACTTTTGTAAGGCTACAGACCCAGAAGACTGGCAGGATTCATTGCATTAGCTGTTCTAAGCTCGGTTCTTGTTTTGTCATTTTAAAAGCTGGATCTTCCTAAAAGTGAGATTTAATGAGAATGACATTATATCCATGTATTTATGCAGTACGGACTGCACTGTTTTATTGATATACATTATTGGGTTAATGTCTAGTGTCAAATAATTAAGATTAAAATGATAATAGGGGTGGCCTGGGTGGCTAACTGAAGCGTCCAACTTCGACTCAGGTCATGATCTCATGGCCTGTGGGTTCGAGAGCTGCACTGGGCTCTGTGCTGACAACTCTGAGCCTGGAGCCTACTTTGGACTCTGTGTCGCCCTCTCTCTGGCCCTCCCCCATGCTCTTGCATGCACGTGTGCTCTCCCTCTCTCTCAAAAATAAATACTAAAAAAAGTGTATTATGATTAAAATGGGAATGAATAACACCTGCTTTCTGTGCCATGAGTAGGAAATGGTCTTGCCCTAATCCACTGAGCTTCCTGGTCTACCCTCACATCTGTGGAGCTGTGACAAGCCAAAGTGTTGTGTGTTGATTCTCGTTTGGAATCTTATTACTCACTCGCTGTCCTCTAAGAAGTCAGGGTTCCTCCCCAACACTCCCTAAATAGAACATTCCATTATACACTTATATTCAACTTTGAAAAATTAAACTGGATGAATTTAGTCAACCTCAGTCTTACTTAGGTATCCTTAGATCATAGAATTTTTATAAATACATTCATCTTAGTCATTAGATTACAGACATTCTGGTCTAAGAAAAAGGGCTACCTGAAATACTTTCAAGTCCTATGAACCTATAAATTTGTATTTAATACATACTCATTTTGATAGGTATGGGGCACTCAGAATTAAGAATAAGATACAATTAGGAGCACCTCGATGGCTCAGTTAAGCATCTGACTCTTGATTTTGGCTCAGGTCATGGTCATCATGGTTGTGGGACTGAGCCCGGAGTCATGGAGACTTCTTGGGATTCCATCTCCCTCCGGCACCTCCCCCACTCACATGCACACGCTCTCAAAAATAACAAAAATTTTCAAAAAATAATAAATATTATTTAATATTTCAAAAAATAATAAAAATTTAAAATAAAATTTTAATAGGGCACCTGTGTGGCTCAGTTAGTTAAGTGTCTGGCTCTTGGTTTCGACTCAGGTGACGATCTCATGGCTCATGAGTTCGAGTCTTGCATTAGGTTCTGCCCTGTCAGCACTGTTTCTCTCTTTCTCTTAAAAATAAATACTTAAGGGGCGCCTGGGTGGCTCAGTCGGTTAAGCGTCCGACTTCGGCTCAGGTCACGATCTCACAGTCTGTGAGTTTGAGCCCCGCGTCGGGCTCTGGGCTGATGGCTCAGAGCCTGGAGCCTGCTTCCGATTCTGTGTCTCCCTCTCTCTCTGCCCCTCCCCCATTCATGCTCTGTCTCTCTCTGTCTCAAAAATAAATAAAAACGTTAAAAAAAAATTAAAAAAAATAAATACTTAAAAATTTAAAAATAAATAAAATAAATAAAATCTTTAAAAAGATTCAAGTTATAGTTTTTTAAATTATTTTTATTAAGGCATCTCTGTGCCCAATGTGGGGCTCTAACTCACAACCCTGAGACCAAGAGTCACATGCTCTACAGACTGAGCCAACCAGACACCCCAGAAGTTATAGTTTTAAGTTGTAAGTCTACACTGCAAAAAATTCCCATAAAAATGCAATTAATATCAAAGTGACAGATCAAGGGGCGCCTGGGTGGCTCAGTCGGTTAAGCGTCCAACTTCAGCTCAGGTCATGATCTCACTGTTCATGAGTTTGAGCCCACCATCGGGCTCTGTGCTAACAGCTCAGATCCCAGAGCCTGGAGCCTGCTTGGGATTCCACGTCTCCCTCTCTCTCTCTCTCTCTGCCCCTCCCCTGCTCGTGCTCTCTGTCTCAAAAACAAACAAACTTAAAAAAAAAAAAAAAAAAAAAGGATGACAGATTAAAAAAAAAAAACAACCTCAAACTGCCAGGTGAGGGTACTAGTATTCAGTAATTCAAAATAAAGCAAAATTGCATCAACTCTCATTCTTCTACTCTGCCCTCTTTAAAATACATGGTAATACCTCATCAGTCTGACAATACACTTTATCTGGTATGTGAAAATGAGAGGGCTTTCTCAAAACTCCCTTGTATGATGAGCTGGGAAGATGATGAGATTTAGATACATCAGCCTATTTATCAGGATACTGGCCATAGGAAAATAACACTGAGAATACCCTTCCCAACCATCTACATTTATGTACATCTATAATTTGTCAAAATCAATGTAAAGAGCAATATGGCACCATACTGCAAAAGAAAGTCTGCCAAATTTTTCTAATCATGTGGTGCATATCATTAACTCTGAAACTATGGGGGCACTTCACTGCCTATCAACTTCCTCCTTCTAGAGCACCACTCAAATTCAACTGGGTTTCCCGTTTCCTTTCACTTTGTTCAATTCAGATTATCTTTACCTAAAGTACTTCCAGACACTCTTTCACAGACCCTTTAGGCAATTATTTTCAACAATGCAAACCAAATCCATTATTCAGATCCATTATGTCAATTCATTCAGTATCATGACAATCCCCCTTATAACTACCTCATGTCAGTCATATCCTCTGCAAACATGGCCATTTGTTAAAAGTCCTTTAGAGGCTTCTCTTTCCAGGAAGATGGGACAGACTAGTTTTCCTTATTCTTCCTCTTAACTAAAACTAAAAACCCTAGACATACATAAAACAAATAGGACTCTGAAAGGTGGGGACAAGACAGAATGGCTAGAACTCTGGGATCCAAAAGAACGACACAGGAGTGAGTTTCCTGTTTTTCTTTTGCTTCATATATCTGACTGGTTGCTGGAGTTAATGGGTAAAACTCAGAAATGTCAACGAATGCAGGGCAGGGGGAAAAAGCCCCAACAAAAGTCAGCTCTCCCAGCCAAAAAGGACCAAGAAAAGGGTAGGTTCCCAAGATAGAGAACTTATGTAAAATAACTACTCTACTCCAGCCAAATACCACAGAAAGCACTGTGGCCCCACTTACACCATGCAGCAAAGACTAACTCCCATCCTTATTAGGCTATAAAGAGATGCCTCACACTCTGCAGGATGCTGTCAAAGAAGGCAGGGAGAAGGGACTTAACAAGGGTACCTCACTCCTTGTGGTATAGTGGGGACAATGTGGGGAGCCTCAAATTACACCCCATCCAGCAGTAATGAGGCACTCACACCTACCTGCTGGGATAATGTCACAAGAGGCCTTGTGGGAAGCTGGAGCTCACATCAGTACCCTCAGGAGTGAATGGAGGCTGAATGAGAAACCTGGATTTCTGCTCCCACCTGGCAGAAACAAGGTGGCACCCACTCTTCTCCTGCCAGAGTGCTATTCGTGGAAAACAACTAAAAGAAAAGGTTTAGATCCAGAGTCTTCTAAACCAAAAATATCTAAGTTTTAGTCAAAAATCACTCCTCATACCAAGAACCTGAAAGAAAATGAACTGAATGCACAAAGACAATTGATGCCAGCTCTGAGAAGACAGAGATGTTAAAAATTATCTGACATGTTTTAAAGAGGCTATGGTCAGAAGGCTTCAGGGAACAATTACCAGCACTCTTGAAACAAATGAAAAAAATAGTCTCAGCAAAGAAACAGAAAATATAAAGGAGAATCCCAAATGAAAATTTTAGAAAAAGTAAAATAACTGAAAAACACAGCAGATAGGATCAAAACAAGAATGGAGAATGTTCTGTCTTTGGAGACAGAACAACAGAAATTATTCAATCTGAAAAACAAAAAGCAAACAGACTAGGAAAAAAAAAAATCAACAGTCTCAGTAACCTGTATGACTATAAAAGATCTCATACTTGTGCTATCAGGGTTCCAGAAGGAGAGGAGAAAGAGGGCCACACTGAAAAAGTACTTAAAGAAATAATGGCACACAAGTTACTTAAAGAAAATATTTACAGAAATAATAACAAAGACATAAACCTGAAGATTCAAAGAAACTGAGTGAACTCCAAACAGGATAAACCCAAAGAAATCCATGCCAAGAAACACGTGACTCAAACTTCCGAAAACCAAAGGCAAAGAAGAAATTTTTAAAGTAGCTACAGACAAAGGATACCCCACCTATAGGGGAAAAACTCATTGAATGACAGATGATTTCTCATCTGAAACCATGGAGGCTTGAAGAAATGGCACACTGTTCAAGTGTTAAAAGAATAGAACTAACCGGGGGCCTGGGTAGCTTAGTGGGTTAAGTGTCTGACTGTTGGTTTTGGCTCAGTTTGTGATCTCATGGTTCATGAGTTGGGGCCCCACATTGGCTCCATGCTGTCAGTGTGGAGCCTGCTTCGGATTCTCACTCTCTCTCAAAATAAGTAAATAAACTTTAAAAAATAAAATAAAATAAAAATAAAAAATAAATAAAAACTATGAACTCATAACCTCATGTCTAGCAAATATATATATTTCCCTCAAAACTGGGGAAATCAAGAATTCTCAAATAAAACAAAAAACAAAAAACTTATAGCAAGCACACCTATACTAAAATAATGGCTGAAGGAGTTCTCCAAATAGAAAGAAAGCAATAAAAAGAGAAAGTGCATCAAGCAGAAAGAAAAACACAGCAAAAATGTGGGTAAATAGACTTATTCTCTCATCCTGTTTCTAAATTATGTTTGAAGGAAATATCATACTGATGTGATTCCAAATGTCTGTAAAGAAGGTTTTTAAGAAAATTATAAACAGGGAGGGTACTGGGACATAAAGAAGTTCAACTGGTAAAATGACAACACCAGTAGAATGTGGTAAGCTATGTATATATAATGTAATACCTAGGTCAACCACCAAAAGAACTTCACAAAGAAAGACACTCAAAAACACAGATAAATCAAAAAGGAAATCCAAAAAAAATGTTTAAGTCATCCACGGTAAAGCAGAAAAAAGAAAACAGAACAGAGGGGAAAAACAGTAGATTTGAACTCTAACATATCAAGAACTACATAAATGTAAATGCTTTATATGCACCAAGTAAAAGACCAATTGGCAGAGTGGGTTAAAACAGACATAGCAATTCTAAATGTGTATGCACCAAAGAGAAAGAGAAATACACAAATCCACAAATATAGCTGGAGATCTCAACACTCTCTTTTGAACAACTGTTAGAATAGACAATCAGAAAAGATGGAGAAAAATTCAACAATGGAAACTCTTCGACATTTATAGGATACACCTTTTTTTCAAATAACCACAGAAAATAAATCAAAATGGTTCATATCAAGGACCATTAAAATAACTCAACAAGTCTAAAAGAAGCATATATAACATCTGTTCTCTGACCATAACAGAATCAAACCAGAACTCAATAATGCAAAGATAACAACAAAATTTCCAAATATTTGGAAACTGAACAAACTTCTAAATAATCCACAGATCAAAGAAGATATCTCAAGGGAAATAAAAAAATATAGTGAGCTGGATTTTTAAAAAATACAATATATTGAAACATGTAGGGTACAGCTAAAGCAGTGTTGAGAGGGCAATTTATAGCACTAAAAATGGTTTTACAGTAATCTCCCTTTCAAATAAACAAACAAACAAAAAAAACAGTAGTCTCCCCTTATCCACGGAGGAATACGTGCCAAGACCTCCAGTGGATGCCTGAAACTTTGGATAATACTGAACACTATATATACTGTGTTCCTGCCTACACCTACATATTGACAATAAAGTTTAAGTTATAAATTAAGCACAGTAAGAGATTAACAATAAAATAGAACAATTCTAACAATCTACTGTAATAAAAGTTATGTGAATGTGATCTCTCTCAAAATGTCTTACTGTACCACACTCATCCTTCTTGTGACAAAATACCTACATGATGAGATGAAGTGAGGTGAATGATGTAGGCAGTGTAAGAGTTAGTACTGACCTTCTGACGATATGTCAGAAGGAGGATCATTTGCTTCTTACTGCAGTTGACTGTAGGTAAATGAAATCATGGAAAGACAAACTGCAGGCAAGAGGGGAGGAGTACCATATTAGAAAAAAAGGAAAAGTCTAAAATTAATAATGTAAGCTCCTACTTTAAAAGCTTAGAAAAATATGAGCAAAATGAGCTCAAAGCAAGTAGAAGAAAATAACAGGAGGAGAAACCAATCAAACAGAAAAACTGAAAACAGAAAAGTCAACGAAAAGAGTGTTGGTTCTTTGAAAAGATTAGTAAAATTGACAAGTCTTAAAAAAAGAGAAGACACAAATTACTAATATTAGGAAATGAAACAGGATATCACTATAGCCTTATAAACTACTACAAATACTACAAACAATGCTACACACATAAATTTGACCACTTAGATGAAACGGACCAATTCCATGAGAAGCACAAACTATTACATCTCACCCAACATGAAACTGATAAAACAGTCCTATAACTTTATTAAAGAAATTGAATTCACAGTTTTAAGACACAACAAAAAGAAATCTCCAAGCCCAGATGGTTTCATTGGAGAAAACTATAAAATAGTTATAAAACAATTAACACAAGTTCTATATAATCTCTTCAGAACACAGAAGAAAGGCACTGTCCAATTCATTTTATGAAGCTAGTATTACCTTGACACCAAAACTAGACAAAGGATCACAGACTTAAATGTAAAACAGAACTATAAATTTTTTTTTAAAAAACATGTCCCAACAACATCGAGAAATCGAACAGGATCTACCAATGTTCTCCTCCACACAGAGTCTCCTCCAATAACATTGAGATAATGAAAGAAATCATGCAAAATGGCCCAAGTTCAAGCCATAATGCAAGTCAATGAGGATTTATTCCATTATAAGACAGGGACATACAGATATGTCACCAGAACAAATGAAGAATCAGAAAAATATCAAAGCTTTCAGATACATGCTGTCAAACTCACTGGATAGGGCACACTGAAAGGAGCAGCACAAGGACAGAAAGAACAATCCTGGATTGCTGCCAATTCCTGGGGAAATTCATGGGGAGAGAATGGCTATTTCAGGATTCTTTGAGGAGTAAATGATCTGACATTGAGAAGGTGATTATTGCAGCTTGGGGCCAACTGACAAGTTCAGATGAACCATAACATATCATTTATTTTCCATAATGCCATGCATTTAAGTGACCCCTTAAATTGAAATTAAGCAATGTAAGGTTCTCGATGAGAGTGGGATCTTTATCTCTTCACCTTCTTACTATAATGTGCCTCTTGTTTTCTTGTTTCACCCCAGGCTCCGTGCTTCTGCTTCCTTTCTATCACTGAGCATATAAAAATACTAATAGAGAACAGCAAAGTAGCTAAATGCCTTTAAAGTTCTTTGGTTGTCTTTATTTTTCTTTCATGATAATGTCCTTTTTGACTTTGATAGTTCACAAAAAATGTGATAGCACATGTCTTAAAAGTTCATAGCATTACTTTGTAGAAATGAAGTAGTTTGTCTTTAACCAACAAGGATTTCAGACAAAAAAAAAAAAAAAGCTATGGAAACACCCATTTATCATCTTTATGATTTTTTTCAAATAATGCTTTCTTAATTCAGACCTTGCTTAAGATTTGCCAAAAGCAATGAAAAATATATTATTGTTTCTCTCAATAAGCTAACATTCTGGGTTTTTCTTCATTTGTCTTAACCTAACTTGCAATCTGAACTCAAAAAGAAAGTAACTCTCCACAGGAAATAACTATCATTTATGGTAGTTTTCTCCTTATACTGTGTAATGGTCTGTCCTGTAAAGAAGATGGTGTCTGGGAGGGAAAATTTCCCACTACCTCTCTTGGGTCTTTTGGCTCATGTAATAATTAACAAAGGACAGGTTTAAAAATAGAGTACAAAAATCTGCAGGCTATAACACTAAGTCCAGGGTTCCTACACTGACAGCAAAAGCAATCCATAAGAGAAAAAAATTGATAAATTGGATTTCATCAGAATTAAAAACTTTTGCTTTCTGAAAGACTTAAATGAAAAGACAAGCTTTTGCTTGTCCCATTATATGTGGGAGGAAAGATTTAAATAGTACTTATTACTACTTATCTGACAAGGACTCCGATCTAAAATATATAAAGAACTCTTGAAAATATCTCCAATTAGAAAATTGGCACAAGACATGAAGAAACACTTTATCCAAAAGACGGCAAATAAGGGGCGTCTGGGTGGCTCAGTAGGCTGAACATCTGACTCTTGATGTCAATTCAGGTCATGGTCTCACAGTTTGTGAATTCAAGTCCCACATCAGGCTCTGCCCTGACAGCACAGCACAGAGCCTGATTCTCTCTCACCCTCCCTGCTCACACACTGCCTTTCTCAAAATAAGTAAACCTAAAAAACAATTTTAAAAAATGGTTAAAAAAAAAAGATGGCAAATAAGCTCTTGAAGAGATGTTCAATATCATTAGCCATTAAGGAAACACAAATTAAAAACCACAATATCACCACACAACTACTAGAATGGTAAGAAAAGAAAAAAGAATGATGACACCAAATACTGGCAAAGATACAGCTAGATAAGCCATACATTACTCTGGGATTGACAAATAGTATAGCCACTCTAGAAAATGGTTTGCCAGTTTCATAAAACATAAACATGCAACTATTTCATGACTGAGATGACCCAGCAACTGCACTCATGGGCATTTATCCCAGAGAAATAAAAACTTATGCTCATTCAAACTTCGGTACACAAATGTTTGTAGCAACTTTATTCGTAACAGCCAAAAACTGGAATCAATCCAGATGTTCCATCAATTGGTGCATGGTTAAACACAATGGTCCATCCATACCAAGGAATACTACCTCAGCTCTAAAAATGAAAAAAACTACAGGTATATGTAACAATCTGGACAAATCACTAGAGAATCGTGCTTGGCAAAAAAAGCCTGTCCCAAAAGGTTACATACTGTATGATTCAATTTGTATAACATTCTTGAAATGACAAAATTGTGAAAATGGAGAACAGCTAAGTGCCTGCAACTGATTAAGGAGAGACTGGAGAGGGAAGGGGAGTGGGTGTAGCCACATGAGGGATAACTGCGATAGAGAAATGTTCTGTACCTCGACTTTTAGCAGTATCAACATACTGGTTTTAATATTATACCAGTTTTGCAAGACGTTACCATTGGAGAAAATGGGGTACAGAGTACAGGAAATGTTTCTGTATTATTTCATACAACTGTATGTATGTAATAATTATCTCAAAATAAAAAGTTTAATTAAAAAAAATGAACATCTTTAAAAAGAAAGGCTCTATACCTGCTAATCTGCAATATATGGTCTGTGTTCATTTACCACTATGTCCTCACTTCTACTTGTCATTCAAATCATCCATAAGCAATGAATTTGCCAAAAGCAATGGAAATAGATTACTGTTTCTTGGATTGATTCTTATTTTATGCAGCTAATACCACTCAAATGAAATTACTCTTGCTAAAGTCAATGATAATCTTCCAACTACAAAACAAAATTGAAACTTGCTAGTTTTTTGATTTACCTAGCCTCTAAGTATTTGACACTGATAATTAGTTTATTCCCCTTCCATGAAATTCTCCTACCTCTGCTGGTTATCCTTGTTCCAGAATTCCCTTCTCTGAGAAGCCTTGCCAAACCTCTCTCATCCCACAGTGGCCTTCTGGATTTACTTAGTAAACTTTATAATATCAACATCATTGATTCCCTGTTTAATCTCCTCTAGCACACCAAATATTCCTAGAAAGCAGTGTCTTATTTTATCTCTGTATTTCTGAGGCCTAACAAGAATGAAGAGTTGGGGTGCCTGGGTGGCTCAGTCGGTTAAACGTCGGCTTGTGGGTTCGAGCCCCACGTCGGGCTCTGTGCTGACAGCTCGGAGCCTGGAGCCTGGAGCCTGGAGCCTGCTTCGGATTCTGCATCCCTCTCTCACTCTGCCCCTCCCCTGCTCATGCTCTCTCTCTCTCTCTCTCTCTCTCAAGAATAAACAAACACTAAAAAAATTAAAAAAAAAAAAAAGAATGAAGAGTTAAATATGCTGCATGACTTGTTTATTAGACTGAAAGTGTAGTCAATAATTTATTCAGGCTCTTTGAAATAAATGAAAGTACCTCTCTAACTCTTACACATTATGTCCTCTGAATCAAACTCATCTTGACACAACTTTTAGGAAGCATTCTCCAGTGATTACACAAAGTCGCTAATGTGACCCACACTGATTCCTCTGCCCCAATAATATCATTTTAATTACTTATCTAAACATATTTATGATAGTTGCTTCTGGTTTCATATTAAGCTTCTGAAGGGCAGGCAATTCTATAACTCATAAGCACTTAAGACACAGTTATAGGTCTCTAGGAACTTTATAATACTTGAGTGTTTAAAATAAACAGAAAAGAAGACTACTTGTGAAAAATAACTGGGTTAGTTACTAGAAATCAAATTAGGCTACTAAAAGAAAATATTGCAAATGTATCACCCTTTAAAATCATAAATACTGCATCTTAGCTCTGAGAGCCTTCCAGACTAACCTTCGTCTTGTTGAACACTCTTCTTCTTCGTTGGCTACCCATCCAACATCAGCAAAAGACACCACTGCATCCTCTCCTGGATGGCTAGGGCTCCATTCTGTTGTAGGGCTGGTAAGCTATAAGTTATAAACAGGAAAGGTGTTTGTCACCAAAATGTTAGAATAAAACTTTTTAATCACCCAAAGGAAAATCATCAGCTCTGGTGTTACAAACACATGGACAGTTTCTAACATCTCCATTGAAGGTCCCCACAAAAGAGAACATCAGTTATGTTGTATCATTGCCTAATAGGTTTATGACAATCTCTGAATTATAACTTAACTTTATTCAATTTTTATTTTACAGGTCAAATGAGATTGGCTTTAAAAACAAGCCAACAGGGGTACATGGGTGGCTCAGTGGGTTAAGCATCCGACTTGTGATTCTGGCTCGGGTCATGATCTCACGGTTTGTGGGTTCGAGCCCAGCATCGGGCTCTGTGTTGACAGTGTGGAACTTGTTTGGGATTTCCTCTCTCTCCCTCTATGCCCCTCCCAGCTTGTGTGTGCATTCTCTCTTTCAAAATAAATGAACTAAAAACAAAACAAAAGTCTTAAAAAAAAAAAAAAAAAAAAGCCAACAAATACCTGTGTTCATCCTAAAATATTATGAAAATTTTTAGAATTTAAGCATTAAAAAAATCAATTTTTCTGAAGAGATTTAGTCAAAAAAAGTATAATAATAAGAACAAGCAAGCAATACATGTGCTAAATTTGGGAATATTTTAAAATGGATTCGTATATAGAGATGCTGTTAAAATGCTGAAAATAACATTTTTAAAGATTTTTTTTTAATGTTTACTTATTTCTGAGAGAGAGAGACAGAGCATGAGCAAGGGAGGGGCAGAGAGAGAGAGAGACACAGAGTCCGAAGCAGGCTCCAGGCTCTGGGCTGTCAGCACAAAGCCCGACGCAGGGCTCGAACTCACAACGTATGAGATCATGACATGAGTTGAAGTCAGACACTTAACCAACTGAGCCACCCAGGTGCCCCTGAAAATACATTGTTTTAAATCATGATTTTTAAAGTATTAACTATATTAAAGAACAAAACAAATAGAATTCTCTAGCTAAAGTTTAACCACATAAATGACAGAATATTCTGAAATACAAAGAAAAAGCATGCAAGTTCTGAAATTTACCTTGGAAAGTAGATGGAAAGATAATTAAAGTGTTGTTATAAGTGTAATGCCTCAGAGACAGATGACCAATGACTAATGATTTTAAAATAAAGTTATCAGATTAATACTTCCTAAAAGTGAGTAACACTGAGGTTTAAATAAAAAAGAAAATGCAGACTTTTTAAATGAAGAAAAAAGTTAAAAAGGCCAAAGAGATTTACTTATTGACATATTTATCAGAAAAGTTGTGCTGTAACCCATGCTTTGTTTGAACCTTCTCAATACTATCGTTGCCAGATCAGGCTTTTGAAGCTACACTTAAATAATGCTTCTTCCTCAACGGTAAAATATACCACGCAAACACATAATACTGAAACAGTTAAATGTCTTTAATATTACGAATAAAATTTTAATTGAACACACTGGCTACTCATATGTACACCCATTCTGGTACCATAATTACCTAACATTATCAACTTAATAAAGCACCATTAGAAAACTGACATTTTAATAACACACTAAGAATATCAAGTATTTAAAATGCCTTAAATTACAGCTTTTGGGCAGGACAAAGGTACAGTCAAGAGGGAAAACAGTTGTATTAAAGGAGTAAATATTTAAGAATCTAATCCCATGCAAGAACAAAAAATAAACAAGAATAATGGAATTAAGATGAAAAGCCTTTCAAAATTCAAATGTTTTAGGGGCACCTGGGTTGTTCAGTTGATTAAGCATCTGACTTCAGCTCAGGTCATGATCTCATGGTTCGTGGGTTCAAGCCCCACATTGGGCTCTGTGCTGACAGCTCTGGAGTCTGTTTGGATTCTGTGTCTCCCTCCCTCTCTGCCCCTGCCTCGCTCATGCTCTGTCTCTCTCACAAATAAACAACAAAAAAAAATTTTTTTAATACAAATGTTTTAAAGCATGTACTTGAATAAGTGGCCATAAGAGAAGAAAAGTAAACACTTTAGGAAGTACATTACCAAGGGATACGATCAAAGAAAAATCGAAAGGATTTTTATACTTCTCCCCCATTCCATTTTAGATATTTATCCAAATAAGTCAATAAACACACAGATATTCAGTCAGTGGATATCTCATACAACTTAAATTAACATAACTCAAATGGGCATCACATTTGATCTTAAGAGCCAGAGAAATCTGGCAATATTATTCCTATCCACTACTGAAAAGAGAATGATGGGGTGCCCAGGTGACTCAGTAGGTTGAGAGTCCAACTTCGTTCAGCTCAGGTCATGATCTCGCAGTTCACATGAGTTTGAGCCCCACATTGGGCTCACTACTGTTAGCCTGTCAGTGCAAAGCCTGCTTCAGATCCTCTCTCTGACCCTCCCCAACTTGTGCTTGCTCAAAAATAAATATTAAAAAAAAGAAAAGACAAAAGAAAACAGAATCCTGTATTAACATTCCCATTACATTGTATTAGGGAGATTCCAAGTGGATTACATGGAGATACTTAAACAAAAAGGTCTCCAAGCCCTGTGGAAACTCCTCGAAGGAACACAGTAATGGGCTATTCTGTACAAGTGAAAGATCATAAAAGTAAAACCTGAATGATGAAGATGCTAGTTCATGAAGATCAGTCTGTTTATAACTATTTTAGAAAACAAAATAGTAGGGGCACCTGGGTGGCTCAGTCGGTTAAGTGTATGACTCTTGATTTTAGCTCAGGTCATGATAATCTCATGCTCATGAGATCGAGTCCCATGTCAGGCTCCACCCCGAGCATGGAGCCTGCTTGGGATTCTCATTCTCTCTCTCTCTCTCTCTCTCTCTCTCTCTCTCTCTCTCTCTCTCTCTCTCTCTCTGTCTCTCCCCCCCCCTCCCCTGCTCATGCTCTTAAACTAATTTTTAAAAATGATAGTAAATAAAATTTTATTTCAATAGTTACTAGTTTGTTGGAAGTGAGGTATATTTAAGACAGGTAAAATGAAGTTTTGACCTCAAGACTTCTTTCCCACAAAAGTTAAAAAAATTAGTTTTCTTCCTAGATATTTTTGTTTATAAAAGGAGAAAAATGATACTTTTCTAAAAACAAATATTTAAAAACATAAATCAACACATTTTTGACAGCTTTTCAGAGTATTTTATAATGTAAAGATCAAACAATGTATCTAAATTTTACATCTGTAGTACCTTCAACATATTAAACATGAAATGTTGCTTTCTGCATAAACTTAAAAAAACAACAATTTTCCATTGACTTAGTTTACAATCTTACTAAGAAATTATTCTAGGTAATCACCAAAATAATACCCTGTCTATATAACACATGTTCAATGAGATGAAAATATTGATACTTTCAAGAACCAATTCCAGAATTGATCATATCTGTATCATTACTAATGGACATCCTGCCCCACAGAATAGTCATCTTAATACTTAAGTCACATATCTACATAACAGTGATTTATGCCATTAAAAAAGAAACAAAAAAAAAGGCTAACAAAGTCCCTGGGGAAACCAAACTCATCCAAAAGACAAAATAAAACTGAAAATACAGTAACACTGATCTTATTTTAAAGATTTAAAGTTGTTGCTGAGGGGCGCCTGGGTGGCTCCGTCGGTTAAGCGTCCGACGTCGGCTCAGGTCATGATCTCACGGTCCGTGAGTTCGAGCCCAGCGTCGGGCTCTGGGCTGACTGCTCAGAGCCTGGACCCTGTTTCTCCCTCTCTCTCTGGCCCTCCCCTGTTCATGTCTCCCTCTCTCTCTGGCCCTCCCCTGTTCATGCTCTGTCTCAAAAACAAATAAACGTTAAAAAAAATAAATAAATAAAGTTGTTGCTGAAATGCGCACTGAGTAACAAGAATGGAATAGGAGGGGCGCCTGGTTGGCTCAGTCAGTTAAGCATCCGACTTCAGCTCAGGTCATGATCCTGCGCTTCCTGGGTTCGAGCCCCGTGTCGAGCTCTGTGATGACAGCTCGGAGCCTGGGCCCTGCTTCAGATTCTGTATCTCTCTCTCCTCTCTCTGCCCCTCCCCAGCTTGCACTCTGTCTCCCAAAAATAAATAGATATTTTAAAAAATTTTAAATAAAAAAGAATGGAATAGTAAAGACAATTCACTTAATTAAGTACCAGTTAAGGTAACATCAGCGCAGGCAAGGGGGCTGATGGCATGGAACTGTTGGAAGTACAATTTAGATGGCACTACTGACATGCATGGATGACCAATGGGAAGTTTGAAAAAGACAAAGCCAACTTACTGAAAGTTCCAGCAAGGTCCTGTCCTATCATAGCTATCGTTGTGACAGAGGAAAAAAAACAAAACAAAACACACAGTGAAGAAAGAATAGAAAAAATTTTTTTTCCCAAAATCAAGGGCATTATAAAATTTTAAATTAAAATTAGTATTTATTGATTTGTAAGTATCCAAATTCCTTCCAGAACGTATGAAAAGTATTTCATTCAGAGCAAAAATTCAGTAGCAGCATTATTATTTTTACTGATCTTAAGTTTAATTCAACATCTGGTACAACTTAAATTACCCAAAATTCAATTATATTTCAAAAATTTTACTACAGTTAACTTTAGATAATTTTTAATATTCTGATAATGTAAAACTATACCAACTATACCAGGACAAATGATTTAATAAAATGCATGAAAGAAAAATACACAGCTTGTATAAAAGTTGAAATACTTAGAATAAAATATTAGAAGAGCTAATTTTGTCCTAATGTGACTTTTCATAAAATAAATACACTGGTACTAGGAACCAGGATTCTCTCAGTTTCTTGCCAAAAAGGGTATAATAGTAAATAGACTCAGTCTATTTTCCACCATTTGTTTATATTCCAATGCAAAACATGTATTAAAAGCAGCACAGCAAAATAATAATCTTTAACTTTTTAAAATAAAAATCTCTACACTTTTACTAACAGATTTAATTCTTTTTCTAATTCTTGCCATAATTAGAAAAACTGAAAGCAAAATTTCTATATTTTAATATAGTCACATACAGTGACACCAACAGGCCACACAATATACCTGTGTAAAGAACACTAAATCCAATATTCTGGCCAAGACTCAGCCACTCATGTTTTTGAGTAGAATGTCACTTTTTAAAAAGCGAGCATTTATTAAAGCTTTCTATTCATGCACCTAAATTGAGGCAGGGTAGGAAGAGAAGGGGAGGAGGGAACAGGGACAGGAAAGACATCAGAGAGACAAAGGGAGAGAAATGTGTCTCTCTCTCAAAATAACCTAAGAAGGTAAGTAACAGGATCCCCTGGAGAAACTAATCTTTAAGAAATCAATTACTGAGAATGAATAAAACATCACAATCGTTCATTGTTTAGAGTTACGCTTCAAATTACAGTGCCACACTACCAAATTTATCAAACATAATACTGTATCTGCATCTCGTTCTTAATGGCCATTTGAGAGCGAAAATTACCAAGAAGTTTTAACATCACATAGAGTATGACATCACATGCTAGCATATTCCAGAATACTGCAGAGTAACTGAACAAAAAAAGTGTTAAGTTTAACAGTTAGTTTTAGTATTAATCCAGGCACTTACCTTCACATGGCTCAGACACCAAAGACCACCAGACCACATGAAGTCCCACCAGCCTTCTCTTAGCTCCTCAAACTATAACTTCTGTCTTGCCTGTTCCAGAACCTATGCACATATTCTCTCTTCCACCAACTCCACCCCTTACCCCAACTGTGAAGAGCTGGCTCCTTCTAATCTTTACCTGTCATTCCTCCAAAGGCACCTTCCAGACAAACCACCAATTATTATCCTGCCCCATGCTATACTATGTTTTCCTTCACAGCATTTAGTATAAATTATATGTGTATTAGAATATTTACTTGTTAAATATCTCTCCCACTGAATCAAATCCCAATAAGGACAGAGATCACGTCTTTTTGGTCCACCATTGATCAACAGCCCCTAGAATAATGTAGATTTCAAGTTTATTTGCTAAATAAAGATGGGCTGTGACAAGTGGCTATTTTACTTCCAGATTTCATCACGGGGTGTGAACTTTAGTAGAATTTCATTCATTACTTGTTTGTTTACAGAACATTACCTCTACAGTTCCAACAACTCCTAGCAACCCCAGAAAACAGGAGTGGGCAGGGTTTCCACAAGGAAAAAAGGTGGTCCAAGTTAAATTACCCAGAAGTCTGTCAGTTACAAAAACTGAAAGTCCAACTTCTATACCCACTGCCAAGTGGCCCACCCCACTTTTTCTGGTAGTACTCAAGATAACCTTTAATTTTTTTTGCCTTAAGGTTTTTTCATATGTAGTATTTACCACCCCAATAAGCTGCTTTTGGTTCCACATGTTTAACTCATTCAATTTAAAATTTATAAAAATGCACCCCCAAGGTGCTTTTGTAACAATTACTTTTGTAACTGTCAATAGATAATTCTGTTACTGCTTTAAGGAAAATTTTCCCTAGCAAAATGCTAAAATACAATATGTGCCTGAAGTTTTCAACCTCAGCTGCATAAGAAGCTCCTCATAAAACAAAACAAACAAAAAAACCCACAAATGTATGAAATTCTGATTTAGTGAGCTTTGAGTAGGACCTATATTCTTCAAAAGCTCTGTGTTTTTGCAGGGAAGGCGGGCATACAAAACTACTTAGCAAGATGGGGCCGGAGAATGAATATTTTTAAAGCTCCTGGTGATTTAAATATGCAAAAAGTATCGAGAACCACTGCAAATTATAACTTCTGCACCCCATTCCTCCCAATCTTCCAGAGTTCACTGCTTTCTCCAGTTCCTCCATGATCTGAATTTTCTTTTGGTTTCATGAAGCTGGAATAAGTACTAGGAGGAAAAAAAAAAAAACAAAACAACCTACTCTCTCTTTGTCTTAATCTGGGTTCCTACCCCCAAGGGGGCTATAATATCCAAATATACAAAATGCTTATGGCCAGAAGTGTGTAATTGTGACTCAAGGTTGAAATTTACATATCTGAAAGGTATAAAAAGGCCAAGGAAAGTTTATTTTTCTTCAATTAAAAGTAAATGTGAAGGGTCTACCAGAATAAAATAAAAAGATTCTGCACAGCAAAAAGAAACAAATAAAACTAAAAGGCAACCCAGTGAATGGGAGAAGATTTGCAAATGACATATCCAATAAAGGGCAATCAAAATATGTAAAGAGCTGATACAACTCAATAACCAAAAAACAAATAATCTAATTAAAAATGGGCAGAAGATGAGCGCCTGGGTGGCTTAGTCAGTTAAGTGTCCGACTTCAGCTCAGGTCATGATCTCACGGTCTGTGAGTTCAAGCCCTGCATCGGGCTCTGTGCTGTCGGTTCGGAGCCTGGAGCTTGCTTTGGATTCTGTGTCTCCCTCTCTCTCTGCCACTCCCCCACTCAATCAAAAAATGAATAAATGTTAAAAAAAAATTTTTTTTTTTAAATGGGCAGAAGATATAAACAGACATTTCTCCAAAGAAGATATACAGATGGCCAATAGACACATGCAAAGATGCTCAGTATCACTCATCACCAGGGAAATGAAAATCAAAATTACAATGACGGGCACCTGGGTGGCTCAGCTGGGGTTAAGCGTCTGACTTTGGCTCAGGGGGTGTTAAGCGTCTGACTTTGGCTCAGGTCATGATCTCATTCGTTCGTGAGTTTGAGACCTTCATTGGACTCTGCACTGATGGCTCAGAGCCTGGAGCTTGCTTCAGATTGTGTGTCTACCCCTCCCTCCCTCCCTCCCTCTCTCTCTCTCTCTCTCTCTCTGCCCCTCCCCCGTTTGTGCACACACTCTATCTCTCAAAAATAAATAAATATCAAAAAATATATAAAAAGCTTAATTTAAAATAACTAAATTATGAAGGGTCTAGAGATCTTGTTTTGAGTCTAAAGTAGCCAACTCATGTCTAGCACTCACAAAACAAAGGACTGGGAAAGGCTACGGGGTTACAGGCAAGTCTCCTTCAAGTAACAAAGCAAAGCAACACTTTGCTTTTTACACTTATTACCATATTTTATTCCCAGCCCCAAATTTATTGTGCCCATTAACTGGATTAAGGTGTAAATAAATGTGTTGGTCTCTGTTCTGATTTGTGACTCTGTAAGTCTAATTTATAAAATCAGGAGGTGAATTATTTGAATAGCAAGCAAGTTAATTTGCTATTCAACTGTCAGGTGGCAATAATAATAATAAAATCACCACCACTAGCACACTTTTTCTGTGCCCTAATTATGTACCAGTTATTATATTCAGAGCTTTATAAGGATTATCTTGTCTAACCCTCACGACAAAAAGTAATGCGCCCATCTTGCCTATCATTACTTGTCTACAAATATATGGGTCAGCTGGTAACAGTGAAAAGATGGTATGATGTGGAAGGAACTATACTGAACTTTAAGATTTCGGAGGTAAAATTGTTTTGAGGGTGACAGAGTCGAGGTGTTACCTATGAGTGTGGGCGGTAGAAAAGAAATGGAACTCAAAGTCAACAGGAATATAGGAAGTAAAGAATATACATTGCTAAGTTTCAGACAAATCCTCCAAAAGACTGAAATCACCCAGAACGTCAGAGGGACTGGTTTTGACTACCTAACTCCTGCTTCTGAATTGACCCAGGAATGCCCTATTCTCAAGTTTAATCCATTTCAATTTTTGTCTCCTGAATATGGCCCTAAAATGGTGTCTACTCTCCTGGGGTCCAACTGTGGTCCTCAGTTCCAGACTTTCTATAGAATTTACTCATGCTGGGCTCCTAGACAGTCCAAATATATTCCCTATCAAATCCTCAAATGAGCCAGAAAAATAGCAAAAATGCATTTTCAACTTTATTACTCTAAATTGCATGGTTTTTAAAATTCCACATTTTTACATTTCTGATAGATGTAGTTAAAAAATAATAGAGGATACAAAAGAATAATAGCAGATTTAAAATATCTAACTAGCACATAAAACACTCACTTTAATATTGACCTTGAATTTAAAAAGACTCAGTATGCTATAAAACCACCTGGAAGTTAAAATCTCATTATAAACAAATGTCTTCTGTCTTCCATTATATTCTCAAGTAGGTCACCAGTATTTCTCTGATCTTATTCTCCTATGTTTATCCACCTTTACTCAAATTCAGCTCCTGTACTAAATCTAGTATTCTTAATCCTGCTCATACCCTTTAAGCGACTAATAACAATGAGAAAAAGAATCTCTCCAAGAAACTATACTTGGCTCTGGGGGAAATTTCAGCCCAGTAACTATCAAGGCAGATTTGGGTTGTTACTAAAAAATGCTAAATTATCTTCATCTCCTTCTATATATCTCTAGCTACATGAACACAAATGCTGTACCAAATTCTCCTGCAACTAGGTTAAGTAGACACATAAATGGACAAAAATAAAATTTTAATAGAACTGAGCAATCGGAAAAAAGTGAATAAGCCTCAGTTAACACAACAGTTATTTGAAGGAAGTTGGCAAATGAAGCAATCAGCAATTTGTGTCTAACTGAATTCTCAGAAATTGTGCCTGAGAATTACCACCAGAGATTTCTTCATTTTATTTTTTTAAAGCCTATAAATTGATGAAAAAAAAAAATTACTTCTTGGAAAGTTCCAATCTGTCAATTTCTAGATTGATGCACAAAAGTTTTGCCAGTCAATATGCAAGCAGGATTATGAATGAGCACAACAATGAACAACCTTGTTAGTCAACCTGAACAAATGCTAATTTCTACCACTTACTTAGGAACAGATTTTTACCTCTATCTGCCAGGAGTGCTGATTTATGAGTAAGACATAATATCAAATAAGCTTTCAGGGGGCACTTCTGAGCTTTGGATTATGAATTAAATACATCTTCCACATTTCGCATGCTAATCCATCATTATTTAAAACTGGTGTAGATATCTGCTGAACTTTATATTCTTAAATGTCAAACTGAAAGGTTTTGTAGTATTACTGTTGTGAAGAATTGCTGAAAAACAAGAACATGTCTAACACTATTACAACAAAAAGGAACAAAGCCCAAATCACGAAAATAACAATTTGTCTCCAAGCAAAGAGCAGAGTTGCTCTCAATTTGGTGCTATCAGAGGTTACTAAGACCTAAGCATTCTAAAGTATTCCCAATTCAGGGTTTCCCTGTTATCTCATTCAGAGAACCACAATTACCTCTTTGTCTTGACACTGTCGTTGTCCAGGCAATGGTTTCTACAATTAATGCTAAGCTTTAAACCTAGGATGGAGAAAGCACCTTACAAGGCATCCACAGATACATCTAAAAATAAACTAGGGGAACAGAGTGGCTGTCCAGATAAGAAGGTATAATAACTAAAGAAAACAATGGTGGAACCTGAAGCCCCTCTAAAGTTACATAAGGCCATGTCCAAGGTCACCTGGGAATTAACAACTACTTGGCTTATGATATGCTTCTAAATCTTAGTATATGTATTCTTAAGAAGGATAAATGTCTTAAAGAGCTTTAAAAAGCTTGAATAATCACTTCACAGAGGAAGTAAAATCAGAAAGACTTTACTATAGTTTTATTGTCTTTTATTGGTAGCAGCATCAAAGGGGGAAAAGTTCTAAAATACTTTTAAAGCTGTCTTGCCTACTTGTATTTCTAATGCACATATTAATATAAAGTTTTGAAACATATAAAATATAGTACCTGAAACTGAACTCTTGGACACTGGATCAGAGATAAATTAGTACCAATTTTCCTTACGATACTTCGAGATGAACCATATGGCTTCCCAGACCAAAGTACCTGAGGAAATAGGAAAAACCAAAGTTTAATTACAAAGGTAATAAAACTGTTACTACAAAGCACTGGACAGTTAATTTAACAAAATATTCACACATTAATTATGGAATCAGAATGCTTTAAATGTTATGGGAAATGAGCTAATATTTCTCAAGTAAAAGTTAAAAAAAATATATATATATAGCTGGTTATAATTAACACAATAAGGTTTAATTTAAGGCATTATATAAAAAATACAGAAGAATAATAATTGTAAAACAGAATTACATTTGGAGTAAAAACTTCGCATTTTCACTATGTTTTCATACTATTCTGCAAAGGAAACAATTTTTATCATCTCTGCTATATTTTTTAAAGTTTTAGAATTTTAAATACATATACATTTTTTTAAAACCGTGAGTGTTTGTTATAATGGACTTTTCAAAACAAATCCAAATCAGTACAAAGTTCAGAATCTGAATTTATACCATTCAGGGTGCTTCATTTTTTGCTACACAAGAATGTCTGGTCAAGGGGGAGTGTGGGCTAAAATTTAGCTACACTGCATCTTCTTGTGAGGCCTTATCGCCAGGGAAAAGGTGTCTTTTCCCAATTTACACAAAAGTACTAAGTGGGCTTGTAGTGAGTGACCCTAATGAGCAGAATTTCTCACATGAAATCACAATACGCTCAGGACATTATGCTATGCTTAATGCAAAAACAAAAACAAACTCCCAAAGCAGAAAGCAAACAAAAAAAACACACATGTAGAATGTTAAATCATTATAAAGTACCTGGAAACTTCTCCCCAAGTATATCATTTTTCCTTAAAGAGAAAAACTATCCGTTTTGAGTGCTATACTCGAAAGCCTGGGCAGAGAGGCAAAGACAGGTGGTATGCTATTAAAAGCAATTTAAAAAGAAAAGAATGAGAATGATATGATCATTATACTTAATTCATTAAATTTTAACATTCAATCATATCCTTAAACTAAATAATACCAAATCAGCTGGCATGTATTCTGAGCAACAGACACTGACCCCTTTTTAAAGTCACTCCATGGCCATTCTAATTTAAAGAATGGAATCACCTTAACATATGCAATATGACCAAGGAAGAAATAAAGTAAACAGCACTGGCTCCAACACATAACCCAAATTAGACATTTAAACCATTCTAAAAGCATGCACAACTTGTAAAATGAGCATAGAAGTAACCTGACTTCTTAGATTTTTAGCAACCAAATCCAATTACAGATAACAGTGACTCAATGTGAGGATCGTGGGGGTATATATAATACCTCCAGAATATGCCTCAGCTTTTATATAATTCACCACTAATATGTTCAGAGTTTCACTATCACCTGAGAGAGTTCCAGAAAGTATTAGAACCTACACTGGCTACCACAACCAGTAAAAACTGTAACTCTTGCTTTGGAAATATAAACTGAAAAGATGGCACAGACTGGAAAATAGGTCAGTAGAAAGATAAGACTAGATCGATATTGAAATATGAATATTAAATAAAGAATATAAGAGGCGAAGCTACTGTGAAGCTTAGAAGAGAATTACCTGTAATTCAGGAATCCGAATCATTCACACCAATGATCATACAGAGGATTATCATACGAATAGTGTTAATAACACAAGAGGGCTAAGAGAAGAAAAATATCTGACTAGAGAAAAATGGGAAGCATCACAGTTTTACAAATTCAACATAAGAGGCCAAGGAAAAATAAGTTCATGGACAAGTAATTCTAAAACCATATTTAAGCAAACTCTACCTTATACATGTTCATAGGTCTTAATCTTATAAAAAGAAATCCACAGGGCAATAGCAACTATACCATTCAATCATTCTCCTCTTGAATCTTGTATTTAGTCACAAGTCAAAACTCTCCTATGATGCCAGAGCCGTGGAACACTATTTATGCATCACAATGTGACAATTAAGAGTCTAAAGTTAATCTCCCACACCTCCAGTAAGCAAGATCTTAACTGGAGATGAAGAGGACAAAAAGCTCACAAAGAAAAATTTGAAAAGGATTTGCCAAGGTCAGGGACTAATGTTTCTGCCAACTTTTAGCATTCCTTGCTATGCATGCTTCAGGGCTAAGTTTCAACTATTATCTTCCCATCTGCTTAATATCAGGAGGAAAGAATACCAGGTGACTTCTACAAGTGAAGGTGGCCAGAGATTCAGCTTTTACTTATAAGGACTAAGTAGACTACTCAGGATTTTTATACAAAGTTAAAGGAAATAAAAACAGATCGCTTTATGTGATTTTTTTCAAGTATATGCAGTTGACTAACAATGCTTTTCTGTTACCTGGGAATTGCATGGCACGTAGCACCAGAGATATGAAGAAGGGTCTATGTAAGCTAATGACTGGAATATTGAGAAAGAAGAAGAGTCATAAAACCTTTACTCAACTGTAGGAAAAAGTGAGGGGAAAGAGCAGCTAACTTTCAGGAACTCTAAAACTAGGTCCTACTTTATTTTTTCTATTCAGCCCTCATGGAGTGGGAGAAATTGTAAATGGCTGTGAAGAAATAATGAACAGATGGTACTGAAAAGTCACCATCTGTGCACTGGGAGACTGTAAGGCCCAAGTGTATCTCCTACCCTAACTGGTGGCTGAACTGTTGTCTTGTCAGTATACTGGAGAAGGGAAGACTTCCTCTAAAGATAAATTGCCATTAGTATTTTTTCAGATGTAAGAGAGGGGGAAGGAGAAAACTGCCACTGCTAGATACTTTAAGAAATAAAAATTCAATTCCATTAGAAAATTATTAAATAGTTATTAAACAGAAAAGCTCTGCTTTGCTTTATTTATAATGACTACTGACAAATAATCTAATCATGAATCTGTGTGCATGTGTGTTTGCATGTCTGGGTCTAGTAATGACAGTCCATAACATTTAGCAACAGTGTTTGAAAGTGATGACAGCAAGGAGGAGGATGACAACAAGAAAGCAATTTGTTCTTTTTTAACATTGTGAAATGCTATTGTAGAAGTGTTGAAGTGTGAGCTTGGAATCTGAAGCTATCATCTGTCTCATCATGATGACTGTACTCAAATTTTATGTGGTAATTCATCTGTTATAGACTAGTTTAATCTATATTACTATTTGAGAAGTAGCATTTAGTAGAAAAAGTACAAATTTAATTCTAAACAAACAGATTTTTCTCAAGATAAGCTATTTCATATTAACACAAAGGTCATTATTCTGAGGGCCACATATCCCTGAAATTACATGCAAAATTTTGTGCATACACAGTATTTTTCTGGAAGAAAGTCTGTATCATTAATCAAAATTTCAAGTAGTCTAGGATCCAACAAAGTACAAATCCTTAACTCCAAGGGAGCCAGTGGAAAATCCAAAGCGTGTATTGGGGAGAAGGGGTAGAGATGAACAATTTCAAAATCCCCAATTAAAGATAAGACTTTCCTCAAGTCTCTTCTTCCTTACTCTAAACTCCTAGCCACATTCACCTTCTTCCTCCACAGCACAAAAGGAAAACAAGGTTATAATTCTTAAGTTATTACTGGAAATATACTACTAATGCAAATCAGTAATCTGCTAGAACTGTGGTTATACCTGTAAAACAAAAAATGTTTGGTGAACGTACATAATTTATGCAAAAGAACTATGTATAGTAAATCAATCAGTGATAGCCATTGCATACAGTGGTGCTGATATGTACAGTGAAATACAAAGAGCTAATCATCACCGGTTGTTCTAATGGCAAAAACAAATCCCTAGTCTCAAAGCTTCTTTTTTTCTTTTTAAGAAGATAAAACATGTAAAGATGAAGGTAGTTTCCGCTCTTAGAATACTTTGATTAGTATCAAGTTCATTATCCAACCAATGGGAAAATATGTATTTATTACTAAAAGAGGACACTAAAAAGTTTTATTTTCAGATGTCCAAAAGCAAAATCTTGGTAGACTATACACTTCCTTACACTTAGGCAGCACACTAAGAGATCTTAGAAACTAAATAACTCCCAAGGATCAAATTGCTTTATGTTAGAAAAAAGACTTGTTTTTATATAGATTTTCAATTAACTCATTAAAGTTGATGATTATACACTACATACAAAAACAATTTTGGGGGTCTCCAGGGTGGCTCAGTCAGTTAAGCGACTCTTGATTTCAGCTCAGGTCATGATCTCACGGTTTGTGAGATCAAGCCCCACATCGGGCTCTGCGCTCACAGCACAGAGCCTGCTAGGGACTGACTGACTCACTCTCTCTCTCTCTCAAAATAAACATTTAGAAAATAAAATCTTGTTCAGTTACTATTAATAGGAAGAGCCCTTAACTGTGATTACAATACAGGGAATAAGTTAATGCTCTGTTACCTGGTCCATTTTTTGATGAAAGGCACACATTTTACCCCTCAAATGAACAAAGCTAAATTAAAGGAACGAGCTAAAGAAAGTGTGTTTGTTATCTGTTCCTGAAACTAAACACTTTGGCTTCATCAGCATTAGTCACATTCACCTGACCTGGGCCAGGAATGGGGGTGAGTGACAGAGCAAAACTATGGAAAATTAACCATTACTGAATGTAGCTATAGTACGTACAAGCCACTGAAGTAGCTGTTTTACATACAGTCCTTTAATCCACAGGCTGACTCTAGAGTAGTGGTTCCTATCTGTAATTTGTAGATGAAGAAAGTAACTGGCAGAGACCAATTTCAGACCCGGAGTTGTTTGAATCAAGGACCTAGATCTTTCCTCTAAATTACACTTTTTAAAAAAATTATTATTTTTAAGTAATCTCTATGCCCAATGTGGTGCTTGAACTCATGACCCTGAGATCAAGAGCTGCACGCTCTTCTGACTGAGCCAGTCTGGCACCCCGCCACTAAACTGTAATTCTTACTAAAATTGGAAATAAATAAGAAACATAAATTATAAAGCGTGACTTCTTGGGAATTATAAGTTACGAAAGCCTCCCATCTTTCTGAAAGCAACAGAAATTATTTTGCTGTTGGTACTGAAATGTTAATCTACTCTATACAGCCAAATGGTGGTAAATAACAAATGAGAAACACAGTATATAGCTACTTTAAGTGAAGTCCAAAACAGAGAAAGATGTAACTGAAAAAGATGAAAATAGTATTAACTTCACAAACCATTTTCCTACTGCTTATCCTCAAACTAATAATCTTAAAATTATGCAGATATTTAAAAAGGTATTTTTATTTGGTTCTTTGCTTTTTATCTCCAAAGAAAATAGATGTAATGTTGAGGGGTTGGGAGATTTAAAGTTTAACTTTCTCTTAATAAGACATGAGAAGACACAAAATAAAAACAGGAGCAAAAGTAGTGTATTAAAAAGTATACCCATAATCAATTTATGTAACCTGCCTATATCTTTAACAAACAAAATTTAATTTCACATTACAGATGAAAAACATTGAATTTGAAAATGAAAAACAAATATTCCACAAAATACACCTAGCAGAACTACTGCTCTAATAACTTTACACTGGATCTAAAAATAAAAAAATATGTATCAGTAGAAAACACTTCAAAAATCAAGATCAGAACTAACATCTTTGGCATAGAATATTATACTAATTTTTTCTTCATATCTATAGTTGTTATATTTTCAGAGACATGACTTACCTTTTACTTTAAACAGTTGTATGATAAACCACATTATAACAGCATTCAATATTAATAGTTCTACACACAACATTCAGGGTTGTCAAGTGTTAGTCAAACATATTTTATTCAATGATTTATATATATATATTTATATATATATATAAATATATATATATATATAAATATATATATGTATGTATGTATGTATTTCTTTCCTCACCACTAACAAATGCATTGCTCTTAACAGTCACATGAATATTGGTACATTTTCAATAAAATTTCAATAAAATTTTCACTTTAACCCAGAATGTTACTCCATACTTAGGATGCTAGGTAAAGATTCACTTCTATGACTAAAATAAACATACTGAATTTAAAATGTTGGTCATATATAGATTTATTTCACTTTCTCAGAAAAAAATCTTAAAACATACAAGTGTCTGGATTTTAAAAATTAATTTGGAGCACTCACCGATTGCATGCTTACTCCAACCTGTTGAAAAACCATCCTAATTAGGCGCTTAATCCAGCCAAGCATTTAGATGGCAAAGTCTCTCCAAATTTGCATTTCAAGTACTCCAGGCATACATAGCAGCACATGGCCCAATAAGCACACTAAAATTTTAAAATGCAAATACTAAAATGAAATAATTGTTATTTAGAATCTTTGCTGTCTGCAACATGTCTCACAAAGTCTAGTCTAAAACATTTTAAAACTTTGCATGTAGTTTACTTAAGAGAAAACAAATTTTGTTGTGATCAGCTTTAAATAAACAGCACAGTATTTTTTTAATGATTTTTTTTTTTTCCCAGCCAGGTTTCTTAGTTGGAAGCAATAAAAACCCACTATGAGTAATTTAAGTAGAAAATATTTTTATGAAAAGATATATAGTAGATAATAATGTATATAGCTGATAACTGATATATAGGCTACACAGAGCCAGGAAAGACATCCAATACTGGGGCAGAATTGGTCCTGAGAAGACATCACTGCAACTGCTACTGCCCCCCCCACCCCCGCCCTCCCAGAATAGAACAGTCTGCCAGTTCTCACTTTTCTGCCTCACTGGCTCCTGAGTTGCTGTCCATACTGATGGCATTTGCTTGGCCAAATCTACCTGACTATAGTTACAGATTCTGCCTCCTACCAAAGCCATAAAGGAATTCCAGAAATATGGAACAGGAATTCAGATGCTACAGGGTCAAAAATGACAAAAGTCCTTCCACACTTCTGGCACTATATAACCCCTGCCACTCACCTCCTTCTTCCCCATCAATATACTATATATCTGATAGAATTAATTTTTCAGAGAGAGCAAAGGAGTAGGGGAGAGGGGCAGAAGAAGAGAGAAAATCTTCAGCAGGCTCCACGCTGGCATGAGGCTTGATCCTACAACTCTGGGATCTTGACCTGAGTCAAAATCCAGAGTCTGATAATCAACTGACTGAACCACCCAGGTGCCCCTCTGTCTGACAGAATTAAATTGTTAAATCGTCATACAGCCTAAACCAGTCTGCTGAAAGTGTTGGTCTCCAATGAAACAGAGTTTGAACAAAACTATGTCAATGTACTGCTTCCTCATCAAAGCAGTCTTAATTAAAAACAAAATGGCTGAACAAAACAGTTCGGTGTACTTATTATTACTAAGTACTTGGTATTACTAAGTAGACTTAGTAATATATTTGATTTACATTCTGATGCAAGCTCATCCCATTACGGACCACAAAAAGAGTTTATGGTCTACACTTTGAAAAAAACTTTATGAATAATTGGGGGAGGGGGAGATAAAAGGTGCCACAAATATATCAGACATTGGGTGAAACATGAACTGAAAAGAGCCAGGTCCTAATGACAGATGAAAGTATGTGATAATTCTAAGCACTGGCAGAAATATATAATTTATTGATAACTGTGAAATGGTCATAACTAGAACTTTGGTGAGACAGAGACACAGATATATTTTAATGTTACCAATATCTATTACTGCTTGTAAGAATGCCATACTCTGAGAGTTAATGGGAAGAAAAACAGCAAAGGTCCAAAAATAATGTCAAAGCTGGAAGAAAAAAAAAAAAAAAAAAACCTGGGAGAAAAAAAGATGGTTTTATGTCAGATTTGAAAACCTATCACTTTTATATATACATACGTATTTTTTGACCTTTTTTTTTTTTAAGTAGGCCTCATGCCCAATGTGGGGTTTGAACTCACAACCCTGAGATGAAGAGTCACATGCTCTACCAACTAAGCTAGCCAGATGTCTCTAAGATGAAATTTTTTTAAGTTTTACTTATTGGGGCGTGTGGGTGGCTCAGTCAGTAAAGTGTCAGACTAGATTTCAGCTCAAGTCATGATCTCATAGCTCATGAGATTGAGCCTTGCTGTTAGCACAGAGCCTGCTTGGGGTTCTTCCTCTCCCTCTCTCTGTCCCTCCCAAGCTCACACACACATTCATCCACTCTCTCAAAGTAAACTGTTTAAAAATCCTATTAAAGTTTTATTATTTAAGTTATCTCTACACCCTTTGTGGGGCTCAAACTCATAACCCCAAGATTAAGAGTCGCACACTCTTCTGAGTCAGTCAAGCAACCCAGCCTATCACTTTTTTAAAATGTAACTTACACAGAAAAGTACACAAATTTTAAGTGTCCAACTTGATGAATTTTTATGTATATATAGACCTGTGTAGCCACCACTCAGATCAAGAGCCCCAGAACCCCAAAAGCCCCCATTCTAATCACTATTCTGACTTTTAAAAAAATGTTTACTTATTTTGAGAAAGAGACGAGGTGCCTGGGTCCCTCAGTCAGTTAAGCATCTGACTTCAGCTCAGGTCATGATCTTGGGGTTCATGGATTCAAGCCCTGGCATCGGGCTCTGTGCTCAGACCTCAGAGTCTGGAGCCTGCTTCATATTCTGTGTCACCCTCTCTCTGTCCCTCCCCCACTTGCATGCACAAGGAAGACAGAGAAACCCAAGCAGGCTCTGCCTTGTCAGCACAGAGCCCAACGCAGGGATCATCAGTCTCACAAACCTCAAGATCATGACCTGAGCCTAAATCAAGAGTCAGACGCCCAGCTGATTGAGTCACCCAGGCGCCTCTACCACTATTTTAACTTTTATGAGCATTTATTAGTTTTGCCCACTCGATGTATTCTTTTGTGTCTGACTTCTTTCATTTAACAATGTCTGTGAGATTAATTCACATCCTTTGTAAATCAGTTATTTTTCGTTGTTGTTATGTACTATACCACAATTTACTTACCCAATTTACTGTTCATGAATATTTGGGTTGTTTCCATTTTTTATCTATTACAAATAAAGGTGCTAAAATAATTCTTGCACATAGCATAGAAAGGTACACGTAAAAACTCATTTCTCTTGAGGATATGCTCAGAAGTAAAACTGCTACATCACAAGATATACAGACAGTCCCAACTCACAAATGGTTCAACTCATAATTTTTTGACTTTACAATAGTGTGAAAGCAAATACACATTCAGTAGAGAACACATTTCAAATTCTGAATTTTGATCTTTTCCTGGGCTTTCAATATATGGTCGATACTCTCACGTGATGCTGGGCAACAGCAACTAGAGCTCCCAGTCAGCCACGTGATCACAGGGAAAACAACTCATAGACTTATAGCCATTCTGAAACCATACAACCATTCTGTTTTTCACTTTTAGAATGGTATTAGGTGATTTTGCCCATCTGTAGGCTAATGTGTTCTCATCACATTTAAGGAAGGCTAGGGTAAGCTATGACATTCAGTAAGTTCTGTGTACTAAATGCATTTTAGACTTATGGTATCTTCAATTTATAATGGGCTTACTGGGACAGAACTCCATCATCAGTCCAGGAAGATCTGTATAAATAAAATATATGGCTACATCTTTAATAGAAACTAACATCTTTCCAAAGGACACTCTCATAAGCAAGTAAATGAGAGAGTTCTAGTTGTGCTACAATTTTTGTCAATACTTGCTTCGTATTGTTGGTATTTTAAATTTTAGCCATTCTGCTGGGCTCTTTACATGTCTTGGGAGCATTTTGGTATCTTCTCCAAAGTATCTTTTGCTCATTTTTCAAATGGAAAGGATTTTTTTTTTAATATTTTAAAATTATTTTTGCCAAGAAGAGATGTTTTGCAATCTGAGCCAAGGATTGGAGAGCACAGGCTTGGATAAAGAAGATGAAATCTAAGAGTGAATGACTAAGAAAAGAAGCCAGAATAGAAACCCCAGGAAATACTTAAGGAACTAGCATAAAAAATAAAAACCCCTGGGGGGAAAATGATCAAAGGGTAGTAGAAAAATAATGACAGAAGTGTTGTCAGCAAAGAAACAAAAAGGAAATTTCAAGAAAGGAAATGGTCCTTGTTAAATGGAAACACACAGGAAAGAGGTCACATAGTCAGTTGGTAGCCTCCTACTGCCAACCTTTCCTCCAAGCCTCTCCACTGTGCTCTCTAGAACGCTTCTTAAAGATAAATGTCCCCTCCTTTCCTGAACTGACACTGGGCTCTCCCTATTTATAATACTGCTTCAAAGCCTTCTCAAAGGGTTCCTCCTTGCTTACTCTCTCGCTTTATATCAAAGCTATTCCTAATCAACAACTTCTCTGCATTTTGGCCCCCTGAGCACTAGTAAATCAATAAATGTATCTTCTATTTGCCAGTGCTAGGTGATTTTAATATTCAGACATGACACATCCCAGAGACTACTGTGTAAGCCCATTCATATAAAGAACCAAACCAGGTAAAATTAAAAGTAAGCTAATCACAGATCAGGTTTTTTTTTTTTTTTTTCCAAGTTTTGTTTTGTTCTGTTTTGCTGTTGAAGACAGGGGTCCTGACTGGCAGGTCTGAGAGGGATTTCTAAGGGTGCTGGCAATACTCTGATCTCTTAACATAGACACTTAGGTATGTTTATTCTATGAAACTGTAGGAGAGTTGAAAATACTGACTCTACCTTTAGTCTTTCATCTTGCTCATATCTGCTCGCTCAATGATCTCTCTTGGGGCTATGTGTTCCTGACCCCTTGGAGATTAATATACATCCCTCAGAAATGCCCACCAAGGAGGCTTGCTTTGGCCTCCCATGAATCTGTTAGAGGTAACAGTCATTCCCTCTCCTGAAGTACAGATGGCACCACAAGGTCTGTTAAAGGTTAGCTGTCAATTAAATGCCTGCAAGCCCTCTGATCTCACTAAAACTAAAATGCCCTCCTGCACATTCTATAAAAATCTGTAGGCTAAGATCCGGACTTTTCAGGGAATAGCTGCACAGATGTCCAGATTATCATCCAACCAACACTGTCAGTAAGATACCCAGAATAAAACTCTGTGTTAACTGTATGGAGTTGCCTGTTGTGCTTTTCAGTCTTAAGTGTCTTCTCAGTTTGGAGGATACTTTGTAGTCCTTCCTCCACCTACCAACAGAAACTTACCAAGATGTATCCTTACATACTTTCCTTAATGTAAGTTATACCTCAAATAAAAGCTTTAAAAACATACATAGCCTTTGACCAACTTATGCAACTTCCAGGAATTTCTCTCAAAAGCATTGTATGTAATAACACATGTGTAAAGATATTGTCTACAGTGCTTTTTCTAACCACAAAACTGGGATCAACCTTAATGTTCACCAATAAAACAATTGTTAAATTACAATATACTCATATTAGAAAATATTATGCATCTATTAAGTGAGTGAAGTCCAGATGGTAATTACACCTGTGATGAGCATAACACAATGTATAAACTTATTGAATCACTATGTTGTACACCTAAAAGTAATGTAACATTGTTGTGTTAACTATTCTCAATTTTTTTAAAAAAGTAACAGTCTATATAATGACTCGCTGGAATATACATGATACAGCAAGAATAATGTTTTGTTTTTTTAGGGAGAATATGTTAAGTATGATCTTATTTCTGTAAAAAACAAAAATCTTCAACCATTTTTTTTTTTAATGTTTATTTTTGAGAGAGCCCAAGTGAGGGAGGGGCAGAGAAGGGGAGACAGAGGATCTGAAGCAGGCTCTGCGCTGACAGCAGCAAGCCTGATGCAGGGCTCAAACTCACTAACTGTGAGATCATGACCTGAGCTAAAGTCAGATGCTCAACCAACTGAGCCACCCAAATGCCCCAAGCCTCAACCTTTTTATTTATAGAAAGATACACATCAAACTCTTAAAAATGGCCAGAGCAGGTAGAAGTGGACTTTTCTTTGTATGGTTTACTTTTCATTTAAAAACAAAATCTAGGAGCACCTGGCTGGCTCGGTCAGAAGAGCATGCGACTCTTCATCTAGGGGTTGAGTTCGAGCGCCACCTTGGGTTATAGAGATGAAATAAACTTTAAAAAAAAAAAAATCTAGAAAAAAAGAATCTCACCTTCTAGCTTTCCCTCAGATACTCCTCTGATCTACCCTGTCCATACTGAGACCTTCGGTCTATTCTTCCCTGCAATTTTCATCAACCTAATCAATCCCTTTCTACCTTCACTTTCTTCTACCCCCATGCAGCCAAAAATCACTTGAACCACTCTGTGTCAGTATTTTCAACTCCTTACTCTACTGCTCTATTTCTACAAACCACAACTTGATTAATCCAACAGGCTTCATTTCCTACAACTGGACCTTAGAAAAATTACGAAATCTCACATTTTGATGTTGCTACAAAAATGTGCTACCTCTGACATCAAACGGGCCCTCACTGCTGTCTAGCATTCTAGGCAAATATTTTCTTACTCTTCCCCCTCTTCCATTCCCCAAGCAGCTTTTTCAAGCATTCTCCATGCTATCCAAATCTCTCCAACCCTTCCTCCATCATTTCTCAGCAAAAATGAAGCACACTACTTCAAATAATAGAGAAATCATCTAACAGGAAATCCCTCAACATCTTGCCACTCCACATGCCATACACTTACCTACATCCGCACCTATTCTGTCCCCCATTCTCTCCTGTCCCTCCTTCCACCTAAGGGCTCAGGATTACACCCCTCAACTCACAGGTCTCATTACATCAGCTCCACTCTGTATAGATAAATCCTCTTTCCTGTCCTATGTCAGCTTCAATCACATGCCACCTTCTGGTTTCTCCCATCTGCTCTCAAACCAAAGATCCAAAACCAAGCTCCTTAATTTTCTTCCTGAATCTGCTACTGCCTCAGAAAATGGCACCCATATCGTCAATCATTCCTTCTTTCTCTTTCATTTTCTACAATCAAGATGTAGGTTTCCTCCTAAATAGATCAGATTCCATTTACATTGCTATTCTATTCCAATCCAGTTATCCAAAGCCTACACTATCATAAAAATCTATTAACTAGACTATTACTAGTTAATAGTCCCCCCCACCAACTTTGCTCTCCCCTTTTATTCATTCTCAATACCGAAATAAGTCCTTTATGATCTGGTCTCTGTACTTTCCTATCCTCTGTATCTTTCATACTCTACTCTTCGATCTGGTCACACAGATAATTCTAAAAACTCAACAGGCTCTCTAGACTTTTCTTTTATCCAGTATTCCACCTCCCTATAGTTTCCCTGTATCAAGCTAGGTCCTACTAGTCCTTTATTTCAGCTTAGCTATCACTTCCTCCAAGAGGTTCTTCCTGATGGACCAAAGTTTTTCCTGATGGACCAGGATTAGGGTACTCCTGTAAATATTATCCTATACACCACATTAAAACAATGTACCTAAACTGCTTATCTCCACAGCACTTTAATCACCAAAAACTATCTTATTCACCACAGTGACCTCAGCACTTAGTATACGGAATATAACAGTTGCTAAGTTAATATTAAAATATTAAACGAAGGACATCTAAGATGCAAGCCAGTATCTTTTCTACATTATCTCAAATGTGAACAGATTATGTAAGCACTTTGCTTCTACTTATTGGTGAACTAGGTAATTTCAGACAAATCATCCTCCCAAGAGGATAAATAAACTGGACAAAATATAAAAATCATCTATTTGAAAGCATCAGAGAACTGTCAAGGCAGAGAAGTATATCCAGGCCAGTAGTTATTTCCTTGGGGAAAAATAAAAAATTAAAAAAATAAAAGGGACTTCTGATGAAATTTACTGAGAGAAGGCACCTATAGCAAGTACAAGGAATGAAAAAGTAAACATCACTATGGATCACAAAGGTGCTAAAAATAATAATAGTAAAGGGAGAGGCGCTTGGGTGGCTCAGCTGGTTAAGCATCCAACTCTTGGTTTCAGCTCAGGTCATAATCTCACAGTTCGTGAGTTTGAGTCCCAGGTTAGGCTTCACACTGACAGCTCAGAGCCTGCTTGGGATTTTCTCTTCTCTCTCTGCCCCTCCTCTGCTCATGCTCTCTCAAATAAATAAATAAACTTTAAAAAATAATAATAAAAAGGAGGCACCTGGCTGGCTCAGTCAGTAGAGCATATGACACTTGATCTCAGGATTCTAACTTCGAGCCCCATGTTAAGTGTAGAGATTACCTGGGGCACCTGGGTGGCTCGATTGGTTAAGCATCCAACTTCAGCTCAGGTCATGATCTAGTGGTTCACAGGTTCAAGCCCCGCGTTGGGCCCTGTGCTGACAGCTCAGAGCCTGGAGCCTGCTTTGCGGATCATGTCTCCCTCTCTCTGTCCCTCCCCTGCTTGTACTCTGTCTCTCTCTCTCTCTCTCTCTCTCTCTCTCTCCCACAAATAAAAACATTAAAAAAAGAGTAGAGATTACTTAAAATTAAAATCTTTAAAAAAAAAGAAAATAATAAAGGCAAAACAAAGCTACGTAAGAAGTTACAATGGTGGTTACCTTTGGATGGGAGTGGGTAATAGCTGGTAGAGAGCATAAAGGAGCTTTCTAGAGTGCATACAACTTTCTATTCCTTAATGTGGGCGGTGATTACATGGACATTTGCTTTGTAAGAATTTATTGAGTTATATATTCATGTTTGTGCATTTTATATTACATTTTGTGTGTGTCATACTTCAAAATAAAAAAGGCTTAAAAAAAGATGGCTAAGAATCAGACTGCATTTTGTTTTCTAGGTTCTGTATGAATACATATATAATTTAACTTCAAGAATTTTATGATGATGATATAAGCTTATAGTCTAGTCTACTCTGACATAGACTATAAGAAATAGCAAACTATTTGGGGGAGGAGGAGAACAGGTCATTGGCAGGGCAGTAGACAAGACTAAATGAAAATAGATAAATCTTGAAAACAGACTTTCTCTTCCCTCTACAAATACTATGAAAATATATAAGAGTGTACAGTTACACCAATTAAAGTTTATGGCAATCAAATCAAAGATAACACTAATACTGCCATCAACAAATGCAGTGTATGCTTTTGAGATAGTTATGATAAAAAAAATTCATTACCAGTAAATAGTTTCACAATAACCCTGTTAGTAATAATAGCAAAGTTGTTATTAATTTATGTTGTCATTAAATTTAAAATGCCAAAAACGTTAAAAGCTACAACAGTACACTGGAGCTTATTTTTATAAGGTCTTTGGGAACTATTCAAGAGAATGGCCATTTAATTATCTTTACATTATGAGAGAGGAGTATGACCATTTTATAGCAGAGGTGGAAGGAGTCTAAAATGATTAAAAGGACATTCTTATTCAGTTGGTTAATTTATTAGAATAAGGTTTCCTGTTCTCAGAATACTAAAAGATTAGATAAATCAATGCACCCCAATGACGCTCTACATTCTAGTGCCAAACAATGATGCAAAAGAAAAATAAGGACCATGAAGTATTAAAACAAAACAAACAAACAAAAAAAACTTATTCAATTTGAAGTTACTGTCCTTTATTTTGAGACTATATCCTTCTTACATTTCGGTGTAAAAAAGCCTTTTCTGTTAGGATATGGGGACAGCAGATGGATGTTACTTGATTTTTTTTTTTTAAATGTCCTTACTCATCACAATGAAAAGCTGTCAATCCTATGTCAATGCCATGCCCTCCCTACTTTCTGGAAATTAAACTTGAAATTAAAATCTAGTGACCACTGCTATACTTCAGTCTGGTTGAGACTTTAAATCAGAACACTTTCCCATACTATAAAATAATGATATAGTATTTGACCCTTGGGTACAATTTAATGGCAATTATTCAGGATTAATATTCTACACTGTTCATGCAAACTTAAATACACTGCTATATTCCCAGTGCCTAGCACAGAATCTAAAGTATAAGTCACACTTGTTTCAGTCCACAAATGAATAAATCTCATGACCTAAACTACATCTCTCAACAACCAAAAAAAAAAAAAAAAAAAAAAAAAACTGTTCAGATAAAAAGTTTAATAAGACAAATTACAACTTGATGATATTTCTTTTAAGGAAACAGATTTTATATACGAAATTACATTTCTGAAGGGCATTTTCTGTAACATTTTTAGAGGTCAACTTTTCTGATATAAAAGAGATTAGAGGGGGATCCTGGGTGGCTCAGTTGTTAAGCGTCCAACTTTGGCTCAGGTCATGATCTCACGGTTTGTGAGTTTGAGCCCCACATCAGGCTCTGTCCTGACAGCTCAGAGCCTGGAGCCTGCTTCAGATCCTGTGTCTCCTTCTCTCTCTACACCTCCCTGCTCGCACTCTGTCTCTCTCTCTCAAAAATAAATAAACATTTAAAAAATTAAATAAATAAATAATAAAAGAGATTAGTCTTATATATTCATTTGAACTAAGAGTGCACTATTTTCATATGAGGATCTCTGAAATATAACTATAATGAATGACATAATTACATATCTTCTTCTTGAACTATTTTTATTTTAAGCACTCCCATGCAAATGAATTAAGTACTATGGCATCAATTTTATTTTATTTTGTAATATTTATTTATTTTTGAGAGGGAGAGGGAGGGAGGGAGGGACAGAGGGAGGGAGGGACCGGGGGAGGTGCAGAGAGGGAGGGAGACAGAGGATCTAAAGCTGGCTCCAAGCAGACAGCAGAAAGCCCAATGCAGGGCTCGAACCCAGGAACTGTGAGATGATGACCTGAGCCAAAGTCAGATGCTCAACCGACTGAGCCACCCAGGCACCGCTTCTGGCATCAATTTAAAAACAATCTTTTGAAAAAACTGTTCAGGGGCACCTGGGTGGCTCAGTCAGTTAAGGGTCCAACTTCGGCTCAGGTCATGATCTCACAGTTAATGAATTCAAGCCCCGCATTAGACTCTGCTGACAGCTCAGAGCCTGGAGCCTGCTTCAGATTCTGTGCCTCCCTCTCTCTCTGCCCTTCCCCTGATCGAACTCTGTCTCTCAAAAATAAATAAACATTAAAAAAAAATTTTTTTAATAAAAAAATTTTTTAACGGTGATTTTCATAAGTTGTGTAATAATTACTGCCCCCTGCATATTATGTGTATAAAAAATTGCCTGAGGGGCAAAACTCAGTAAATTAGACCTTTGTAAATAAACATTATTAGTTTATAAAACTGGAGAAGGTATTTACTGAGCATCAGTGTAAAAAGAGAAAATTTAGAAGCAAACTCAATGTCCATCAACAGAATAAATTCAATATATCCACTCTAAGTTTATGGCCATTAAAACAAAAAGTTATATACAAAAATGTTCATAATAAAAATACATGAAAGAAGTTGCAAACTACCATATACCTGTGATTCCTTTTTGTGTGTGTGATTCCATTAAAAAAAAAATTAAAAAAAACCATACAGGGGCATCTGGCTGGCTCAGTCAGTAGAGCATAGGACTCTTGATCTTGAGGTTGTAGGTTCACATCCCACATTGGATGTAGAGATTACTTAAAATCTTTTTTTTTTTTTTTTTTAACATTTTATTTATTTTTGAGACAGGGAGAGACAGAGCATGAACAGGGGAGGGTCAGAGAGAGGGAGACACAGATTTTTTTTTTTTTTTAATTACTTAAAATCTTTTTTTAAAAAGTATAGCAATAATGGTAAAATAGATATTAGTTTAAATAACTAACTAAAACAAAAATAAGTTTTAATTTCATCCCAAGCAGTAATATCTATGCAATCACTGCTTGTTATTTCAGGATATTTTTCCACATTCATCTTAAAAACCTTCACTATAGGGATGACTGAGTGGCTCAGTCAGTTAAGCATCTGACTCTTGGTTTCAGCTCAGGTCATGATCTCATGGTTTGTGGGTTCAAGCCCCTGCTTGGAATTCTCTCTCCCTCTCTCTCTCTCTGCCCCTCCCTTGCTCATGCTCTTTCTCTAATAAATAAACTTTTAAAAAATAAATAAATAAATAATTTCACTATAGGCTGTACTTCCTGTCAGTACCGAAACGGACTGGGATAAAGAGATATCTTACCTTGGGGCACCTGGGTGGCTCAGTCAGTTAAGCATCTGACTCTTGATCTCAGCTGAGGTCATGATCTCATGGTTTGTGAGTTTGAGCTCCACATTGGGCTCTGCACTGACAGTGTGAAGCCTGCTTGGAATTCTCTCTCTGCCCCTCCCCCTCTCTCTCACTGTCTTAAAATAAATAGACCAAAAAAAAAAAAAAGGCCCATTAAAAAAAAAAAAGACACGTATCTGCAACTTGCATATAACAAGTGATTACTATCCCAAATGTATATATAGTGTTTGTAAATCAACAAGTAAAAGATCAGAAGCCTAATGGAAAAACAGGAAAAGGACATGAGTAAGCATTTTATAAGTGGAAATACAAACGGACAATCAACATGAAAAAATGTTAATGACCTAATAATCAAATAAACCTTAACTAAAATATCTCTTTTTCCCTATCAAATTGGCAAAGATGAAAAAGGAGACAACCCAATATTGGCAGAGGCATATTGTCCAATATGTCTGATGGGCAACCTGACAATATGTACATACTAGCAATTTCACTTCTAAAAATTTATCCTATAGAAATAATCTGATACTGACAAAATTCTGAATAGAAAAGCTGTCCTAAGTATTGTAATAGTTTAAAAAAATGGAAAAGAAACCAAAACATCTAACAAAAGAGAGTTATTTAAATACACAAAAGTACCTCATGCATACCTTGAAAGACTAAGCAGACATAAAAAGATGAATTTTAAGTCCCGTGAGCTGGACTCTTGGCAACAGGAGGCTCCTCACCCTCTCCCACCCTTGCAGTGTGCACTCGAATTGCTTCCCCCCCCTCCCAGAAGTTGCCCTAAAGACAAACCCTTGAGATAGTGATATGGTGTTAAGACCATCTGAGGAGTATATGTGATTGAACCCAGTTAAGGCCCCTATTGAAACTTTTAAGATTTGGCAGGCAGGTGTGGAGATCTGTCCTGCGGCTTCTCAAGATAAGCCTAGTGAGTTCCCTTGTTTATTAAACCTGCTACCTACCCATCCAGAACGGCTTGCCTCTTTCTTCAAGTCTCTCCCAGCTGTCCAAGAACCATGTCAGGTTTCAGAACAACCAGGAAGCTCCTAAGGAGCTTATGAACCAACAATCACAAAATAGTCCATTTAAAATTTATTTCTAACTCCTTACAAATGTAAAAACCACTCCTAGCTCACATACAAAAACAGGCCTCAGGCCAGTTTATGCTATTGGGCCATAGTTTGCCAACCTCTTCTCTAGGACTTAGGCTAAAACTTGAGGCTAAAATCCTTAAATGGTGGGATTATAGTGACATTTTATGTTTTTTATCTAAACTGTGTAATTTAGAGGTGCCTGGGTGTCTCAGAGGGTTAAGTGTCCGACTTCAGCTAAGGTCATAGTCTCACGGTTCATGGATTCAAGCCCCACATCGGGCTCTGTGCTCACACTGCAGAGAGAGAGGGAGACAGAATCCAAAGCAGGCTCCAGACTCTGAGCTGTCAGCACAGAGCCCGACACGGGGCTCAAACCCACAAGTCGGGAGATTACGACCTGAGCTGAAGTTGGACACTTAACCAACTGAGCCACCCAGGCGCCCCCAAATAAATAAACTTTAAAAAATAATAATAAACTGTGTATTTGTATAAATGGTACACAACAAACATACAAAAGAATAGCTGAGTAGCTGACAGTAATTAACATTTCAAAGAGCACCTAAATATATAAAGCAAATATTAACAGATATAAAAAAGGAAATAACATATATAAAAGGAGAAATTGTACAGTAACACAACAGTAGGGGACTTTAACACCCATTTACATCAATAGATCAGTCAGACAGCAAATCAATGAGGAAACAGTAAATGACACATTAAGCCAGATGGACTTAACAGATACATATAGAGTATTCCATCCATAAACAGAATTCATATTCTTTTCAAGTGTCTATGGAACATTTTCCAGAACACCACATTAAGCCACAAAATTTCTCTCAAATATAAGTAGACTGAAATCATATCAAGCATCTTTTCTAACCACAACAGTATGAAACGCGAAATCAATTACAAGAAAAAAAAGTAGAAAAAACCACAAACATACGGAGGCTAAACAACATGGTACTGAACAACCAATGGGTCAAAGAGAAATCAAAAAATACATTGTGATGAATGAGAATGAAAACAAAATATTCCAAAATATATGGGGCAAAGAAAAAGCAGTTCTAAGAGGCAAGTTTATAGCAATATAGGCCTATCTCAGGAATCAAGAAAAATCTCAAATAAACAATATAATCTTACACCTAAAGGAAATAAAATACGGAAAAACAAAGCCCATGGTAGAAAAAAAATACAGCTGACTCTTGAAGAACATGGGTTTGAACAGTGCACGTCTACTTTTATGTGGATTTTTTTTCAATATGTCCAGCACAGTATTGTATATGTATTTCCTCTTATAAATGTTTTTAAGTGTTTATTTACTTTTTGAGTGAGAAAGACAGAGTACAAGCATGGGAGGGGCAGAGAGAGGGAGACACAGAATCTGAAGCAGGCTCCAGGCTCCAACCTGTCAGGACAGAACCCGATGCGGGACTCGAACCCACAAGCCATGAAATCATGACCTGAGCTGAAGTCAGATGCTTAACCAACTGAGAGACTCAGGTGCCAGGTGCCCCTCTCTTATAATTTTCTTAACAACACTTTCTTTTTCTAGTTTGGTAGTTACATTTTTGGGAAATCAAAAGTTATAGGGAGATTTCCAACTGCATGGAGGGATGTCAGGACTTCAACTGCCCCCCTCTGTTCAAGAGTCAACTGTAAAAATAAATGAAGTATATAAAAATAAAATAAAATAACAGAAAAGATTAATGAAACTCAGAGCTATTTTTTTAAAAGGTAAACAAAATTGATAAAGCCTTGGCCACATTAATCAAGAAAAAATGAGGAAGATGTCAAAGAAATACAATCAGAAAGAGAAGTTACAACCAATACCATAGAAATACAAAGGATTATGAGATTACTAGAACAATTATAGGCTGTCAAACTGCACAACCTAGAAGAAATGGATAAATTCCCAGAAACATACACTCTTCTAAGACTAACTCAGGAAGAAATAGAAAATCTGAACAGACTGATTACTATTCATTTCAACTGGCAATCAAAAAACTCCAAACAAACAAAAGCCCAAGACCGGATGACTTCACAAGCGAACTCTACCCAACATTTAAAAAGTTAATACCTATCCTTCTGAAACCATTCTAAAAAATAAAACAGAAAGAAAAACTTCCAAATTCATTCTTCAAGTCCAGCACTGCCTTGTTATCAAAACTACAAAAAAAAAAAAAGAAAAGAAAAGAAAACTCAGGCCAATATGCCTTAGGAACACAGGTGCAAAAATTGTCAACAAAGTATTAGCAAAAACGAAATTCAACAATACCTTAAAAGAATCGTACACCATGATCAAGTGGGATTTATTCAGGGGATACAAGAATGGTTCAACAGCTACAAATTAACGAGTGCGGTACAGCACATTAACAAAATGAAAGATAAAAATCATATGATCACCTCAATAGATACAGAAAAACCATTTGATAAAAATCAACATTCATCATGATAAAAAAAAAAAACAAACTCAACAGAATGGTTATAAAGGGAATGTACCTCAACATAATGAAGGCCATATATTATAATCCCACAACTAACATCATACTTAACAGTGAAAATCTGAAAGCTTTTCCTCTAATGTGAGGAACAAGACAAGGATGCCTATGCCAGCCTTTTATTCAACACAGTACTGCAAATCCTAGCCACAACAATCAGAAAAGAAACAGAAGACACCCAAGTTGGTAAGGAAGAAATAAAAAACGGTCACTATTTGCAGATGACTTGATATTACATATTGAATACCCTAAAGACTCCACCAAAAAACTATTACAACTAATAAATGAATTCAGTAAAGATGCAGGATACAAAATTAATATACAGAAATCTGTTGGCTTTCCAGACATGAATACAAATTATTAGAAAGATAAATTAATAATCCCATTTACAATTGCATTAAAAAGAAGAAAATACCTAGGAATAAATTTAACCAAGGAGTAAAAGATCTGTGCTTAGAAAACTAGAAGACACTGATAAAAGGAAACTGAAGATGACACAAATAAACGGAAAGATACACTATGCTCATGGGTTGGAGGAATTAATATTGTTACAATGTCTCTATTATCCAAAGCAATCTATAAATTCAATGCAATCCCTATCAAAATTCCAATAGCATTTTTCATACAAAAATAATCCTAAAATTTCTATAGAACTACAAATGATCTTCCAATTGCCAAAGCAATCTTGAGAAAGAACAAAGAAGAGAGGCTCCTGGGTGGCTCAGTCGGTTGAGCATCTGACTTCAGCTCAGGTCATAATCCTGCGGTTCATGGGTTTGAGCTCCGCGTTGGGCTCTGTGCTGACAGCTCAGAGCCTGGAGTCTGCTTCAAATTCTGTGTCTCCCTCTCTCTCTCAAAAAAAGAATGTTAATAAAAACTAATTAAAAAAAAAAAGGAACAAAGCTGGAGATTTCATGCTCCCAGATTTCAAACTATACTACAAAGCTATAAAAATCAAAACAGATGATATTGGCATAAAAACAGACAAAAAGATCAATGGAACAGAATAGACAGCTTAGAAATAAACCATACATGGTCAATCAATCTACAACAAAAGAGGCAAGAAAATAAAATGGGGAAGAGACAGTTTCTTCAATAAACAGCGTTGGGAAAACTGGACATGGGAAAACTGCATGCAAAAGAATGAAACCGGACCACTTTCTTACACCATATACAAAAATAAGCTCAAAACAGAATAAAGGTCTTAAATGTAAGACCTGAAACCATAAAGCTCCTAAAAGAAAACAGGCAGTAAACTTGGACATCAGTCTTAACAGTATTTTTTGGCACAGCTATCTGTCTCCTCAGGCAAAGGCAACAGAAGCAAAAACATATAATTGGAACTACATCAAACTAAAAAGCTTTTGCACAGCAAAGGAAACTATTAAAGGTAATCTGTAGAATGGGAGTAGGTACCTGCAAATGATGTATCTGATAAAGGGGTTAATGTCCAAAATATATACATAAAACCCCACACCAAAAAACCATAAACTGATTAAAAAATGGACAGAGGACCTGAATAGATATTTTTCCAAAGAAGTCATATAGTTGACCAATAGACATATGAAAAGATACTCAACATCACTAATCATCAGGGAAATGCAAATCAAAGCAACAATATCAACCTTACACCAGTCAATAGCTAGCATCAAGATAAGAAATATCAAGTGTTGGCAAGAATGCAGAGAAAAAGTAACCCTCATGCACTGTTGGTGGGAATGTAAATTGGTGCAGCCACTGTGGCAAACAGTACAAAGGTTCCTCAAAAAATTAAAAATAGAATTACCATATGATCCAGTTTGAGCCCCAAATTGGGTGTAGAGATTACTTAACATATTAAAGGGCATCTGGGTGGCTCCCTTGGTTAAGTGTCTGGCTCTTGGCTTTGGCTCAGGTCTTGATCTCACCTTTTGTCAGTTTGAGCCCCACACTGGGCTCTGCGCTGACAGTGCAAACCTGCTTGGAATTCTCTCTCTGCCCCTTCCCCATTATTTGTTTTTGTGTATTTTGTGTCCTTAACAAATCAATCTCTGTCTATACCATGATCATGCAGATATTCTCCTGTGTCTTTTTCAGAAAGTTTTGTTTCACGTTGGGTATTTAGCTTTAGATACACCAGAAATGCATGTTTATGATTAGCATGAAGTTGGTTGTTTTCCATATGGATATTCAGTTGCCTCAGCACAGTATACTGGAAGGACATCAGAATCTAATTCAGAATACTTTGCTTTGTACCACTGTTCTATTTAATTATAGCTTTGTATTAAGTTTTGATATCCAGCAGTGTAAGTTCTCTGGCTTTGTTTTTCTTTAGAACGTTATTGCTTCTGGTCTTATACATTCCCATATAAATTACAGAATCACCTCTCAATTGCCATAAAACCAAACCTACATTTAATGGGAATCACAGTAAATTTACAGATAAATTTGGGGAGAATTGACACCATAACAATACTCAAACTCCCAATTTACCTTCATTTGAGTCTACTTTAATTTTTATCACATTTTGTAGTTTTCCATGTAGAGGCTTTGCAAATATTTAAATTTATTCTTCAATATTAGGAGCTTTTTTAAAGCTACTGCAAGTTTTATGGTTTGTATAACTTTACTATCTAATTTGCAACATGTACTAATTAGTTCTAATAAAGTATATTTTCAAATTTTTGTGACAACCGTATCAGCTGTTTCCAAATTTTGAACCTCCTTGTCTTTTTCCTGGCTTTACTGAACTGTTCAGAAGTGTTGATAGCAGTCATTTTTGTCTCATTTCTTAACTCATGGAGGGAAATAATATTTCATCATTAAGCATGATAACGATACTGTAACTTTTATGTAAATCCTCTTCATCAGATCAAAAGTTCCCTTTTAATCTGAGCATGCCTGAGTATTCAGTGGCCTTAGCATAAGTGGATACTGAATTGTATCAAATGCTTTTCTTTACTTATTGGGGTGGTAATTTTTCTCGTGTGCATGTGTGTGTGTGTGTAATTTTGTTCTTAAATTTACACTGGCCTCATAAAACAAGGGAGTGTTTTATCTCTTTTCTGTAAGATTTTATACTATAAAATTTTAAACAAAATATTAATGATCATAAAAAAAGACATGAAACAACAGGTGTTGGGAAGAATGTGGAGAAAAGGGAACCCTTCTACACTATTGGTGGTAATGTAAATCTGTACAGCCACTAAGGAAAAGAGTATGAAAGTTCCTTAAAAAATTAAAAATAGAAATACCATATCATGCAGCAATTCTACTTCTGGGTATTTATCTGAACAAATGAGAACACTAATTCAAAAAGATATATACACCCCTAAGTTCATTACAGTATTTACAATAGCCAAACTATGGAAGCAATCTAAGTGTCCACTGATAAAAATGAATGGATAAAGCTGTGATATGTATATACAGTGGAATATTGCTCAACCATAAAAAGAATGACATTTTGCCGTTTTCAACCAAATGGATGAACTTAGAGGGTATGCTAAGTGAAATAAGTCAGAGAATGTATCATTTCACTTGTATGTGGAATCTAAAACAAAACAAAACAAAACAAAAAACAAGCAAAGCAAAACAGAGACTCATAGACTGAGAACAAATTGGGGGTTGCCAGAGAAAGAGGTGAAATAAGTCAAGAGGTACAAACTTCCAGTTATAAAATTAGTCATGGGGATGTAAAGTACACCATAGGGAATACAGTCAATAAAACCACAATAACTTTGTATGGTGACAGATAGTAACTAAACTTACTTGGTAATCATTTTGTAATACATATAAATATCAAATCACCATGTTGTACACCTAAAACTAATATAATATTGTATATCAACTACAGTTCAATAAGAAAAATTTTTAAAAACTGCCTAGGAAAATAAACTTGTGGAAACCGAAATTTACCAGCACTTCAGAACCAAACTATCTTTCCATCCCCCCTTTTCAGGCTATTTTTTTTTTCCTATTTCCTGCTTTATATCCATAAATTCAAGTTACCCCCATCTTTTTCCTATATATTCACCGGGTCTGGTCACTAATCTTTTCACATCTCAGGTGAAGCTGTCCATGATAGTGCCACCTCACTCTTCCTAAGGGATGGTTGCAATCAGTGAGTCACTGTTTTGCTCAAGTTCAAACTCCTTAAACTTGGCACTCAAATTACTTCACATGTGAGCCTAACTTTACCTTCTAGACTTCCTACAGTAGGAATCCTAAACTTCAATTTAACTGGTCTAACCTGCTGTCCTCTGAAAAAGTCCTGCTGTCTCTAGTTCCTTATTCCTCTAACGTTATTTGAATAAAGATGTTGTCTTAGAAACAGTATAAGATTGAAGGGTGCCTGGGTGGCTCAGTTGGTTGAGCATCCGACTTTGGCTCAGGTCATGATCTTGCGGTTCATGAGTTCGAGCCCCACATCTGGCTCTCTGCTGTCAGAGCCCGAATCAGATCCTCTGTCCCCCTCTCTCTGTGCCCCCCCACCCTTGGGTACTCTCTCCCTCAAAAATAAATAAACATTAAAAAAAAAAAGATAGCATAAGACTGAGAAGATAAAAGATATAGTTTAAAGTATTCAATATAAATATCCAGTACATGCTAAATGCCAAAGGAGGTAGAGACTATTCATTGAAGTATATTTTCCCTGGTTTCTTTTCCCCTTTAACTGGCCATATACTATAGAAATTTTAAACACTTGTATTTATTGATCTGTATTTACATACTTCGATTTTAAAATCAATTGCAGGGGTGCCTGGGTGGCTCAGTCAGTTAAGCGTCCAACTTCAGCTGAGGTCATGATCTCATGGTTTGTGAGTTTGAGCCCCACCGCAGGCTCTGTGCTGACAGTTCAGAGCCTGGAGCCTGCTTCAGATTCTGTGTCTCATTCTCTCTCTGCCCCTCCCCCACTTGTGTTCTCTCTCTGCCTCTCAAAAATAAATAAATGTTCAAAAAAATTTTTTTTAATCAATTGCATTAACCCTTTACCATTTGAAACAAAAATACCTATTTTACTGTTATACTCAAATTCCAGGGTTTTTTTCTTCCCTTACGTATTTACATTTACATCATGCAGTTACATTTATTCCACAATTCTTATTCAATTATGGTTAAAAGAGCAAGAATTTGACACTGACCAGGGTTAACATCCTAAACCACAGGCCCCTCTGCCCTCCCCCTTATTTACATCAGTGTGACCTTGGCCAAGTTGCTTAGTGTCTCTTTTCTCTCATCTGTAAAATGGGATAATACCTACTTCACATGGCTGTTGTAAAAATTAAATGAATAGGTGGAAACAATTTCACAGTGCTTCATACGTACCAAGTGCCATATAAATAGAAATTATCAATATTAACATTACTGCTCAAAAGCAATAATGTTACTGCCAAGACTACACTGGTTGGTACCTTTGTTTTCAGTGATTTTGAAAACCTGAGCTTAGGGTAGTGAAAGTGCTCTGTCGGAGAACTGACCACATTCTTGCAGTGCAAACTAAATTTCCGCTGTCTACACCTTCAAGTGTGCCTTGTTTTACTGAACCCCTCTTAAAAGCAATTGATTACAAAAAACTATAATTATTGACCATGACAAAGCTGAAGAAATTTCTAAGAGAAATTAAATGTCTGGGATTTACTTGGGGGGGGGGGGGGGGCAAGCCGATCATATGTTGACAATTGTTACAATCGGGTGATGGGTTCGCCAAGTTCGTTATACTAACCTCTCGTCCTGTGTATTTAAAGACTTCTAAAATAAAGGGTGTTTTTAAATGTCAAAGGATGATTTTTCTTTGGGGCTTAACGCAAATCTTGTTACGGTCAGGAAGCTACATTGGGAAGTTCTGGGAGGCGAAAAGTGAAACAGCAACACAAGCCAGGTGAGGCTGGTTAAACCTCCCAGGCCGAACAGCAGGCGTGCTCCTCCTCCCAGAATCCCCGAGGTCCGGCCCGGAGGTGCACCCGCGAGTCCGACCGGTCTAGTCTCAGGAAAAAGTGCAACGCCCAAGGGAACCACCGCAAAGGGCGGCCTCCCAGGGACCTGCGGCTGGCGCTCCTACTGTGGACCCCGAAGGATGCACCAGGAGCGGAAGGGAGGGGGCAGATGTGCGTGGGTGAGTCCCAGCCTTCAGGACAAAGTCGGCCGACTTCCCTCCGCTCCGCCAATGCTCCAGCCCCACCAGGGCCCTCAGCCACCCCGGCAGCCCGAGAACGTCTCCGCCTCTCTTCAGCCGCGGCGCAGACACCCAACCGGCCCATGGAGCCCGCGGTCCTCCTCGAATGCCCGAACCCACGGCTCCTTCAGCTCCTACTCTGTTATTAGGGCTTCCCACCGCCCTCAGACCTGCTGACGCTTCCTCGACTCCACGCCAACCGCTTTCCCGAGTCCCTAGCCCCCACTTACCTCGGCCGCGAGGCAGCCAGGAGCCTTCTTGAGCTTCCCCTGCTTCCAGCTTGGCTACCCCGGGCGTTACTGCCAATCACCCAATCTCCGCCCCGAGTCCGGACCAGACTGACCAATCAGCTGCTTCCTCCGGCCCAGAGGCGGGTAGGCAGAACGGGGAGGGGAAGAGAAACTACCGCCCCACGCGCCTGCCCCCACCTTTCACAATCAGTGTGCGCATGCGTGGAGCTTGGAGGGAAGCGGGTGCTATCGCGTGGACCTAGCTTTGTTTGTGTCTTCACTGCTCTGTCCTGGAAAGTACTTTGCTAGTAAACCCCATTCTGTAAATGTGTAGCAAGATCCACATTCTGAATGTAGCCGTAAATGTGTATCACCTGGAAAGAAGGTGGGAGTCTTAAGCCCTTGTTAACCTGACTTATGTCGAGCCCTTTTATCCCTTTTATCCCACGCTGTTGGGACTTGTATTTACCTGGCAGATCTTCCCACGTGAGCTTTATATCCGGGGTGTGTTTGTGTTTAGGGGGTTTGAGGGCGCGGGGTATACAAAGAGCATGGATGAGGATTTTACTGTCTTCAGTTACACCATCTGTTTGGTCTGATTCATGGGGACACATGCTTTTTAACAGTTGAATATTCTGTGACACTAGATTTCAAATAATTCTGCCATGAAATTATCATTACATTATAGCTAAGAATAAATTCAGCATGGTAACGTGTGTAGGCCCCGTAAGAAATTCATATGTAGAGTAAAAATCTTGTTTCTGTATGGCCTTTCAAAAGGCTGTTGCTGATTGGCTGTCTCTCTCACCCTCCCTCTGTAATAGATTCCACAGGTCACTGGGCAGGCACCAGAGCTATGATGGTTTTAGCCCTGGTGCCCAAGTCCCTTCCTGGCCAGGGCTTCCCAACTTCAGCAAGGGTGTTAATTCGTTTAGTCAACAAGGGCTTGTTGGGGGCCCATTATGACAGTACAAAGTCTTTAAAAGCCTTGAACCATGCCCTTGGTGAGCCTACAGCCTAACAGAAAGATAGAAACACAAACTTTTTTAGCCTAATGCTATAATGGAGGAATGTAGGGAGCCTGGGAGACCTGCCTAAGCCAGCTCAGGGGCTCAAGAAACACATTCCAGATGTGCGCTTCAGCTGAGGCTTGATGAAAGTTGATGCTCCTGAGCTAAAGGAGTGGAGGCAAAGGATACTGGTGTTTCTGGCAAAGTTTAATTGTTTCTTGTGAGATCTTTAAAGGGTAGATTTACTGAGAATCTAATAAAGTTTGTGCTCAGGCCCCTTGACTTGGACCAGCCCTTTCTAAGACCCAAGGAGGGATGCTAGCGCTGAGTTCACATGGTTATCTGTTGTTTTCTACTCTGTAATAAGATGTCTTAAAGAACCCTTCAAACAGAGACTGGTTAAGACCTACATTTTCTCCGTTCCAGCTTCCTTCTCTTCACACTTCTCTGCATGCTATGTGCCCATTAGTGACGTGGGCATTTGGGGGATCTGCGTGAGGGGAGGAGTTGAGCTAGGCTACCTCTGTGATAAGTTATTGCTAACTTTCATGGTGTTGTAATGTAGCCATATTATATGCCATCTCACTCACAAAGGGCCTATGATTGTGTCTCATGGCACCTGGCACCAGAAGTATGTGGCTGGTGGAGGAGAAAGGATGCAAAATGTGCTGAGCCAGAAAGTAGAGGAAAATCTTCCAGTCATCACACCTGAAATTATGAGCACGTTGTTTCACTTTTTGCTTTTAATAAACTTTATTTTAGAATAATTTTAGATTTACAGAAAAATTGCAAAGATAGTTAAGAAGTCCCTACCCCTCACCCAGTTTCCCCTAATGCTAACATTTTATATTAGCATGATGCATGTATAAAATTAAGGAGCCAACATAGGTACCTCACTATTTACTACACTCCAGGCTTTATTCAGGTTTTATTTATGTCCTTTTTCTGTTCCAGGATCCAATCCAAGATGCTACTTTGCATTCAGTCAGCATACCTTCTTACTTAGACTCCTGGTCTGTGATGGTTTCTCCATTTTTCCTTGTTTTTCAGAATCTTGATATGGCTATGACAGTTTTGAGGAGTGTGGTCAGACATAGTATACAATTTACCTTGATTTGAATTGGTCTGCTGTTTTTCTCAGAATTAGACTGGGGTTATAAGGTTTGAGGGAAATACCACACGTTGAGATGCCCTTCTCATCACATCATGAGGGTACATGATATTAGCATGATTTATTTCTGCTGATGTTAACTGTGATCACCTGACCAGGTTAGTATTTACTAGTTTCTCCACTGTAAAGTTGCATTTTTTACCTTCTTTCCATACTCTCTTCTTTGGAAGCAAGTCACTAAATCCTACCCACCCTAAAGGGTCATAAGAGATTAAGCTTCATCTCCTAGAGTGGAATAGCTATGTAATTTAGAGTTCTTCTCTAAGTAAGATTTATTATTTATTTATACTCAATCATTTGTTTATAAAGAATCATGTATATTTATATTTTGTTTATATTTTATATTATGATTTTTATTTTTTGCTCAAGTTGTTCCAGCTTTAGCCACTGGGAGCTCTTTTCAGTTGATTCCTGTGGTTTTTTTGGTTTTTGGTTATCTTCTGTTTTCTTGAACTATAAAAGGCTCCAAGCTAATCTTGTATTTTTCCTGCCCCAGCATTAGAGTCAGCCATTTCTCCAAGGAGCACTGGAATGATACTTAGAAGCCAAGATCTGGGCACTGGGTATACTTGTGGCTACTGGGGTATCATTGAATCTAACCTCGCTTAGTGGACAGAGCTAGGAAATATATTTTTTGTTTTTGTGTGTTGTTTTTGTTTGTTTTAAATTTTTTTAATGTTTATTTATGTTTGAGAGACAGAGTGTGAACAGGCAAGGGGTAGAGAGAGGGAGACACAGAAGCCAAAGCAGGCTCCAGGCTCCGAGCTGTCAGCACAGAGCCCCATGTGGGGCTCGAACTCATGAACCATGAGATCATGGCCTGAGCCTAAGTTGGACGCTTAACTGACTGAACCACCCAGGCTCCCCACCTCCTTGTTTTTTAATTCTTTATTTACATCTCTGTGATAGGTAACCTCTAAAATGGCCCCCAGTGATCCCTGCCTCCTGATATTCACAGCCTTGTGTAATCCCCTCTTGATGAGGGTGGGTTTGACCTAAAGTCCTCCTTCTAATGAATAGAATACAAGATAGATAGGGTGGCAGTTCCAAGATTAGGCTAAAAAAGAGTGTGGCTTCCATCTTGCTTGCTTTCTATTGGTCTTTCTTTTACTGTCTCTGAGAGAAGCCAACTGCCATATTGTGAGCTGCTTTATGGAGAGGCCTATGTGGCAAGAAACTGAGCGAGGCCTCTGGCCATCAGCCAGCAAGAAACTGAGGCCCTCTTTTCATCACCCTTGAGAAACTGAATCCTGCTAATGGCCATGTGAGTGAATTTGGTAAAAGATCCTTTCCCAGTTGAGCCTTGAGATGACTGGAACACCACTGACACCTTGATTGCAACCTTGTGAGAGACCCTGAGCTAGACACCCTAAACTAAGCCACACTTGGATTCTGCATGCAAAGAAACTATGAGATAATAAATGATTATTGTGTTAAACTGCTAAGTTTTGAAGTGATTTGTTTGAAAGCAATAAATAATACAATTTCTATCTCAGCAAGATTGAGGGTTCTTAAATTTCACCTTAGGGCATATGTCCAGGCCCCTTCCCAGAATTTTAGGTAATTATTTTGCATAGCTAAGTTCAGAAACTAATGTAGAAAGTTACAGGACAATCTATTTGAGAATTTTAGAAGAAAATGGACTTTTCTTTTTAGTGTGTCTGATCCTGGAGTTCTTTACCCAAATAAATGCCTCAGCTCCCTGGGCAAAATCCAGAATAATTTAAACTTTGTCTGGCAGATTGGTTGATTGATTGATTGATTGATTGATTGATTGGAGGAGAAAGAATTGGTGCTCTCTCTTACTCACTGTGCAGACTTGAAAAAGTCCCTCGACCTTTCTATGCCTTCAGATTCCTAACAGATTAAAGGATTATAATGCCATTGTCTAGGCAGAGATTTATCCATTATTAAGTGTGTTTTCAGCCAGAGAAAGGTGACCAGGGCTAGTTGTGGGCCAGATTCCTTGGAGAAATTTAACAAGAGGTCAGATTCCCATTTGTTCACATTGGTAGATGGTGAGGCTGACTTCTCTTGTAGAAGGAATGTGGGCTTCCAAGTGAGACAGACCCATCTTCAAAATATCCTCTGCCACTTATCAGCTGTGTGGCCCTGGGCAAGTTAGCCTCCCTAGGTCTCAATTTCCTGACCCGCACAGTGGGAAAGGAAAATAGCCACATGACAGAGTGGCCCTGAGGACCAATTGTGTAATATTTGTAAAATACTAAGGGTAATGTCTGGTTTATCACAAGGGCCCAATAAATGATACCCCTGAATGACAGTCAGCTGTGTGTTTGTGATCCAGTGACTAGTAAAGTAGGGGACAGACAAATGTCAAAATATATCCATCAGCCTATCTCATATTAGGTCTAATGACAATACCATTTGATGAGATAGGTTGAATAATCTGCAAGTTTTAAACAGTATCTTCCCTGAAAATCAAGACTCTCGCTAGTTCTGCATTTTCTCTAGCTCTGATTGCCTGTCTATAGAAAATAAAACACATTGAAATGTGCCTTAGAAGGTTCTGAGTTAGAATCCAGAAAAACCTAACTGGCAAAAGACCATTGGGTAGGACAGTGAAGAGCCCATGTAAGGGGGATTTTAAGACAAAGTGAGGCTGTATGTGTCATTTATTAGCTAGCTGGTCACCTTGAGGCACATTTGTAAAGAAAAGCAAGTTGAATGCTTGTTTCTTAATATTTACGAGTTTTCAGAATAATTATCACACATCAACTATTTTGTTACCCTGAAATATAATACATACAAGAAAGGCAGGTTTAATGCTTTGTTTGATTCTCATCATTACCAGTTTTCAGAAAAATGAGTTGGTTCCTTCAAATTCTCTGAAAGTGACGAGTGATGTTTCTTTTTTTTAAATTTTTTCTAGTATCAGTAAGCACTCAAGAATTTACCATTACAAATTAGCTCTTATCAGATCTTTTCTGGAGAGCAGGTTTTTATACAGAGAGAAGTGGGACTAAATGTACATTTATGAAACATCTTCTAGACAGTGGGCTAGGTGTTCTCACACTATTTAATTGTTGATTTCTATGGCAGTCGTGGAAGGCAGGTTCTATGATCTGTTTTTTAGAGGAGATTGATATCCTCATAGCCAGGTGATTAGTACAAAGTCATAGAGCCAGCATGTGGTCAAAGTTGATTTGTTTGACCCAAATGGCACCAGGTAGCTTTTCTGAATGAGGTCCTACAGACACTGAGTCACTGGGTAAGGCTTATTGGTAACTTTACCAGTCTCCTGTCTTATTTCTTACAATGTATCCTCCTCAGATGTAACTGTTTGGTGACCCCAAGTTTATCACTCTACTACTTGCAGAAGAAATTCCTTGAAACTACAAAATACCACCTAGATTTTTGTTGATTACATTTCATTTCATTTACATATGGTTTTACTTAATGAACATTTATCAAATTATGTATAGAACTAGATTTACACACACCCCCAGTAAAGCTAATTTATTTTTAACTTTTTTGCATGTGATGAGCACCTAGTCTCCAAGATCCTATCCCACCCATTCAGGTAATGTATGCTGAAAACTTAGAGTGTATCTTTCTCTATGTTTTCCATGCTCATAGAATAATGTATAATGGTACACATTTATATAAACGTGTAGGATATTATTTGTTATTGCTTCCAAAAATAAGATCATACTGTGTGTCTATTTTATATATATATATATATATATATATATATATATATATATACTTCAAAGCAACTTTTGTCAACAATGTGGAAATTCCTCAATGTCTCTTTCTAATATATTTTTCATAATGGTCCATGGCCTGTAGATATACCATCATTTACTAAAACATTCCACTATTGATATGTATTCATTTGATGTTGGGGTTTTTTTCATTGGCTTTTTTTTTTTTTTTTTTTTGCCTATGTGAACAATATTGCAACAAACCTCTTTGTTCTTACGTCTTTATATACTGATGCTTTTTATGTTTTAGATTCTTGAGGATTTGCTGGGTCAAAAAATACATTATTTTTTAGAATACATTTTGCTGGGGGGCGCCTGGGTGTCTCAGTCTGTTAAGCATCTGACTTCGGCTTAGGTCATGATTTCGTGGTTCCTGGGTTTGAGCCCTGCATAGGACTCTGTACTGACAGGTCAGAGCCTGGAGCCTGCTTCAGATTCTGTATTTCCCTCTCTTTGTCCCTCCCCTACTCATGCTGTCCCTCTCTCTCTCTCTTTCAAAACTAAATAAACATTTAAAAAAATAAAAAAAATAGATTTTGCTGGATTCTTTTTTTTATTATTATTATTTTAATGTTTATTTAGTTTTGAGACAGAGAGAGAGAGAGAGAGAGAGACAGAGCGTGAGTGGGGGAAGGCAGAGAGAGGGAGACACAGAATCCAAAGCAGGTTCCAGGCTCTGAGCTGTCAGCACAGAGCCTGACATGGGGCTCGAACTCTCAGACTGGGAGATCATGACCTGAGCCGAAGTCAGACACTCAACCAACTGAGCCACCCAGGCGCCGCTAATTTCTTTCTTTTTTAACTTTTGAGTTTCTAGTCTTGTCTAAGGTCTCCTCTACTTCTATATTGTTATATGTAGTCACCAAGATTTTCTTAAAGGGTTTTCAATATTTTATTTTTTATACTTGTGTTTTTAATCCATCTGGAATATCAGTTTTTTGGTATATAATGTATATGGACGCAATTTTATTTTCATTCAGATACATACAAATACATTTATAATTATTTCTCATCCTTTAAAATTTTCTATTTTGATATGTTTTAAGTCTACATATTAGTTTTATAGTATGTGTATAGAATTTATGAATAAATAATATACATATAACCAAGCTGCGTGCTCAAAACATTTTTTTAAACTGAAAGAAGTACTTGATCAATAAGTTTTGGAAACCATAACACTAGACCATAAACTTGAGGGCAGTGATTATGTTTTCTTGTATTTTTGAATCCATCGCTAAGACTGTCTCTAGCACATTGAATGTGTTCTGAAAATAGTTTTAAAATAAGTGAATGGGGTGCGTAGATGGCTCAGTTGGTTACGTGTCTGACTCTTGGTTTTGGTTCAGGTCATAATCTTACGGTTTAGTGAAATAGAGCCCCACATCGTGCTCTGTGTTGACAACATGGGGCTTGCTTGGGATTCTCTCTCTTCCTCTCTCTCTGCCACTGCCTGCATGTGCATATGTTCTCTCTCACTCTCAAGCACTTTAAAATAAACACTTTAAAATTATTAAATAAATAAATAAAATAATTAATTAAATAATTGAATAAATGAAACTACCTTTATCTGATTCCTGGGTCTTCAGCAACACAGCTATTGAGAAACTTAACATTCCAGCTGTGTCCTGTGGAAAGATATCTGAGGCTCAGAACTAGCAATGACTCATAATGGCAGATAGTATAACTTTACTGGTGTCAAGTTCATAGATTTTTAACATAGGAATATAAATTCTTAAAATCTTAAACTTCCTGGGGCGTGTAGTCCATAAGTGCTTATGAAATTGTTAATTATTTTTTGTGACTACATCCTGTTTTTAAATGCCAGTCATCTAACTCTGTAATGGCAGTTTGCGAAGGATTAGTCTTCTCACTACTTTAATGTCAGAGGTATGATTATATTTAACTTTAGATTTTGAACTTCTAAGAAAGACTCTATGTAATATATATTCTGACCACTGCCAAAAATCTATGTCATCAATTATTAGTTGGGAAAATCCCAATTGTCTTCTCTCTTTTTGATAAATTGATTTTAGAAAAAATAGCAAGTTTACTTTCCTGGGCTATTTCATTGTTTTTAATAACAATACTGAACAAAATTTCATTTACTCAATCAAATGGATTATGTTTAACCTGTCTGTGCCCTTTGGACTTCCTATATTTACTTTTTTACACCCTTTTTTCTTACTGTAAATGTATCACAATCTCCTTTTTAACTTTTCCTTTTCCCCCCTCAGTTCCAGCAGTTGGTTGGTCTGGTTGATTATTTAAAATGAGGCTGGTGCTTCTACTGCTGGACATTATGCATCACTTCTCACTTGTTTTTGCTATAGGTCAAATGGTGTGAAAGGGACATTTTTCTATTCTACTTTGCTCCTGTTTTCTTCTTGAGCTTGTTAGAAGAGGAAATTAAGAATAAGAAAGGGCAAAGTAATTTGAGAAGTAACTGGATTTTGAATTCACTTAGGAATCAAAGTATTGGGGACAATTGCGTAGAACACAGTCTGAGGTGTTTGTTTAAAGTAAGCTCTATGCTTACTTAACCTGGGGCTTGAACTCAGGACGTGGAGATCAAGAGTAGCAGGCTCTGCCCACTGAGACAGCAAGGCACCCCAGGGAGGTGCAGAGAGAGAGAGAGGAAGACACAGAATCCCAGGCAGGTTCCAGGCTCTGAGCTGTCAGCACAGAGCCCATGAGGGTCTCCAGTCCACGAACCCTGAGCCCTGAGATCATGGCCTGAGTTGAAGTTGGAGGCTTAACCGACTGAACCACCCAGGCGCCCCGCCCGGCGACATTTATTCTTAACCACACTTTCCCTGTTAGAGGCCTCTTAAATTCCTTGAGACTTTAATACATGAGCTATGTGGCAAAATCAAACCGAAAGAATCTAGATTCCTTTCAGTGAAGTTATTGCGTGCAATGGATGCATTATTCTCAGACTGACCTATATAATTTAGATTACACTTATATTTAGAGAAAGCCTCAAAACCCAAGATTTATACCTAAACAAAACCGGTGCCTGTCATCGTTAAAGGTATATAATCTTTACAATGATAAACTAAATAGAAGACAGTATTTAAAAAAATACTTCATGACAAATTTGAGAACGTTCTAATTAGAAGTCCCTTTCCCTTACCAAAAAAAAAAAAAATCCTTCAGAAAAGACGTTATTATTTAAAACAAAAAACTGTACTTTGCAGCTTTCCCGGTGTTAGGAAGACAGTGGACACTAACAAGAAATGAACGAAACGCCTAATGTGCTAATATGTTCTTACCAAAAACGCCAAGAAACTTTAAAGATTATGAATTAAGGGTCACAAAAACGAATGAAATACATGAAAATCCTTTATTAGAACTGAAAGAATTGCCAGAACGAAAAGTACGATTTGAATCTCCGAACGCAGGAGCAGAGAGAGATTCCCCTCAGCGCCGGAAAGCTGGAAATTGTAGTTGGGAAACCACGACGGTTTCTCGGCCGGAACCAAGGTTCTTTCCGTGCCTAATGCTTAGCGAACGGAGAGTCGTTTGGTCCAATTCAAGTGTTCCTGGACTCTCATTGGACTCTTCCGTTCAATACTGAGTGCATTTCCCTAGGTCACCAATGAACGCTTTAGTCTAAAAAGGCCTTCACGTACTGGATGTCTTATCCTCACGTTGGAATGGTTTCAGCCAATGAGAGGGCAGAACTGACGGATGTTCCAGGGTCGTGGGGGAGAGTCTGTAGAGCCTTTCCCCGCCAGCGTCCTCGCTCTTTGGCTTCTAGAGTTAACCTGGTTGTTTGCCGTCGCTGAGGCCGGCGGCTGCGAACGGAGGGACCGTCTTTGCGCCTCCCGGGTCCCTGTGCTCCATTCGTTGGTGTGGCCCTGATGGTGCGGACGGCTCCGGACTCCTAAAGCTCTGGCGTGGTATGTAAGGATCCAGGGGCGGCAGACAAAGCGGTGGAGCCCGGAAGGCCGCGGAAAGCGGCCCCTGCACCATGTCCGCAACTCGGCCTGGGCCGAGGCGCTCCGCTGGCCTTCTCCCGACCCAGCAGCGCGTCCCACCAAGCGCTTTATAGCGCCAGGCTCCAATGTGCCCTGTGAAAATGTTAGCTTTGTTCAGTTCCTCTCCGTCCCCCACATGTCTGATTTTTACAAACCGTGGTATTAATAGATGTCATCTTCACCTCTCCAGCTTGTTCTTTGGTAACTTTATCTTTTGTGCACCTGCATGTCTGCTAAGAATGGAAGGGCATCGTTGTGTTTGTCTCCATTCAAGAGAGACCAGCATTCACATCTCTGTATTTTCCTAAGTTCTTGGGAGACCTTCGTGCAGTTTGCAGCTCCTTTCGTGATAGTGTACTGATGTATTAGGGCAGAATATACCCCAATAGCTGGTGGAATATAAGTACCCACAAGATTAAGTTCTGTTCTTGTTTGGTAATTGCTGGTGCTCTGTTGTATCGTTTCAAGTTTTATATATTTTTGTTTTGTTTTGTTTTTGATCCTATCACTCAAGGTTATTACGAGAGGAAACTGAGGCTCAAGTGAGGTAACTAGCTTCTGAAAGAGTTGATTGCTAATTAAGGGAAAGCCAGATAGGAACTCCATGCTTATGATATTTTTAAAAACTTGCTTAACTGAATATGGATTTAGGTTGTGGGTGTGTACCCTCTGCAGCTCATAGTTGTTAAGAGACCTAAACCATTCTTTGAGTTCAATGGTAAGCTTTGGCAAAAGAAAAAATCTTTCAGGCATCTGCCTAATTATAGTCTCACGTCTATCACCTAAGTTCCCAGTTCCATCAAGATAGGCCTCATCTGGGAGCTTGCTGGAAATGTAGAATCTCAGGCCTCCCTCCATCTACTGAATCAAATTTTTTTTAACAAGATCCCTTGGGTAATCAGAGTTCCTTAAAGTTTGGGGAGCATGCAGTATTATCTTAGAATGATCTGTTTGTCCAAATTGAACTAAACAAAAGAGGGAAAAAAAGGTATGTATTGTATCCATTTGTGTTCTTTTATATATATATATATATATATATACACACACACATTAACATTTATTTATTTTTCGAGAGACAGAGTATGAGCGGTAGAGGGGCAGAGAGAGGGAGTCACAGAATCTGAATCAGTCTCCAGGCTCTGCGCTGTCAGCATAGAGCTGGATATGGGGCTCCAACTCAGAACTGCGAGATACATGACCTGAGCTGAAGTCGGTTGCTTGACCGACTGAGCCATCCAGGCACCCCATCCGTTTGTATTCTAATGGACTAGGAAAAAGTTCCACATTTTTCTCATTTACTAGTGAGACTTTGATTTTTCTTTAAGTATGTCTGTGTTGTCAAGTTTAGCTTACTTAGAAAAGAATGTTTAAAAATCAATTAAAAACTAACTTGTAAGGTGTCAGGTACTGGTCTAAAAAATAAAATGAGACAAGAAAGATGTTAAATACTACTGCTAATACAGTCTCAAGAACTTTCTGTTTACTCACACATCATCAGTACACAAATTCCCCACCATAATTCCCCCCCACAATTTTGTTCCTTTGATCAGGAACTTTTCGGTCATTTTCTTTGGAAGGAGCCTGTAGGTTGGCTACCGCTAGTAGTTTTTTTAGTTTATTCATTTGGTTATCTTTGGCAATAAAACTGAAACATAGTCCCCAAATCACTTACAGGGATTACTGTATGTTGCACAGGAATTAAAGTATGTAGAATTTTAATGTTTAAGGTTTCATTCAGATGTCTCTAGCCATATTAAAAAGACATGTACTTATCAACCACTGTAAAGTGTTAATTGCTTTTATTTGTACCAGGAATCACCTGGAATGATGCTTTTGGGTCCTGCCTCCAAGGATTCCTGGTGAGGGTTGGGTACGGGCCTTGGAATCTGCATCTTAATCCCAGTTTATTCTGATGTAGGCTATCCGGGTCCACATTTCTTGGCATTGGTATTTTAAATGAAAAATGCAACTAGAAAGCAAGCTTATTTTCTTTTGAACTTAATACGGTACTCTTTGTAGAAGAAAGGAAGAGAATTTTTAACTTACATTATGGGTCATAGGTTGCTATAAAATTGTTCAGATCAGTATATTTAAAGGGTTATTTAAAAATTATTTTGAGATCTGCCAAATTTGGGAATAAGAGAGGGTAGGATAGAATGAATACCAAAATATATCCTTTAAAAAACACTTTCCAGCCTATGAAGGCTAACATTTTTATCAAACAGCCTGTGTGAAAATGATACAGTTAATATAGAAAAACTAAATGTATCTAATACATGAATTGGGGTTAAAGTTCTAACTTATCTGTTTCCATTTTCTTAGCTGTTCATAGCTATCTTGTAAAAGCTGCTATGTGAAATCTGCAATACACAAAAATATTGATCATTTAGCAGGATTCAGGCAATTCTCAGAGTAACTTGATATTGGCAATATTAAATAAGGAAAGAAAAATGAACTTTAACCCTGAGGAATTCTCTCTTGAAGTTTTATAAAAACCCTTCTAAGTTGGGGGAGAAATCATAGCTCTGTCTACCTTTCTTCCCTTCAGTTAAGTGCCATAAGAAATGCAGTGCTTGACTACAATTTCTGCCTCTGTTATGTCTGGATTTTTGGTGCCTTGTGGTATTCCTGATCCTTTCCTTGGCTGATGCTGATTTGAGCGCTCTCCTGGTCTGTGGGCTCTGAAGATTGAAAGTTTTAAATGTTTTGACTTTTATTCATCTCTAAGGAACAGGAAAGGCCATAACTTTTTCAGAATCATTCCCACTAAATAGTTAACTAATGCCTTTTTTTTTTTTATGTTTATTTTTGAGAGAGAGAGAGAGAGAGAGAGAGAGAAAGTAGTGGAAGAGCAGAGAGAAAGGGGTCACAGAATCTGAAGCAGGCTCCAGGCTCTGAACTGTCAGCACAGAGCCCAATACGGAGCTTGAACCCAGGAACTGTGAAATCATGACCTGAGCGGAAGTCATCTGCTTAACTGACTGAGACACCCAGGCACCCCTCAAACAACTTCTTAAATAAGAATGGAGCTCTCCTGTTCTAAGGTCCTGCAAAGGGACCTCATCCAGAGTATTTGGTTCTTAAATGGGATTGGGTCTTAGGCCTTTCAGCCAGTAATTGGTTCTTCAGGTTCCAGTTTTGGATAAGATTCATGCTGGTAACAGCACATAAAGCTCAATGGTAAGCTGGTTTATAAACAGGGATATTCAGGATGCCAATCTCTATAGAGGCACCTAAGAGGCAACATGCCCCCAAACGTGTTAGTCTTATCTGTGTGTTCAGTCTATTGCTTTTTTTCTGAATCCTTTTTTAATTGCCATAGTAACAATAATATTTTCATTTTTTGAAAATAACCTGCCAAATACTATTTTGCTAAAGCCCTATTTTCTCTGAGTCCTTTAATTTTGCATTTGCTTGCATACTTAAAAAATTTAATGTATATTTAGTGATTTCTTTTTGCCATGTGGTATGAATTAAAGCTTGCTTAGCAGTGGTTTTAAATTGCTCAGAAGTCATTCCAACACCATTTATTGAGTAATCTTACTATTTTTGATGGAGTTTTTTGGCTCCACGTAACTTAAAACTGTTACTTATTGAGCATTTACAGTGTCAGGCACCAGTCTAAACCCTTTTCTGTGTGTTATTTTATTTAGATAGTACACCATTTGGTAGCTGCTATGATTAGCCCTATTTTATAGATGAAGAAACTGAGACAGAATAAAGGATTTGCCAGAAATCAGGTTTACCAAGTAGTGGAGCCTTGGTCTGACTCTCTGAGAGCCCACTTTCTTATACTGAATGTATATAAGTAGCTTTCCTGGGAGAAGTATCTCTCTACTGCTCTGTGCCCCACCCCCCTTTATTGTTTATAGCTTTGTATATTTCAACATATGGTAAGGCTAACTCTGCTTTATTACCTTCTCCGCGCCCCCCCCCCCCAAATAATCTTTAATAGCCTTTTTGGAATTAGAGAAAAATTTTATCCCTCCTCTCCCGCCCTACTTGTTACTGTTTTTGAAATTGGAATTAAACATACTGATTGGGACGTATGGGTGGCTGTTGGTTAAGCATCTGACTTCAGCTCAGGTCACAATCTTGTGATTCATGGGTTCAAGCCCCCCATTGGGCTTTCTGCTGTCTGCCTCTCCCCTGCTTTAGCTCTCCCTCTCAAAAATAGATATTAAAAAAAAATAAACATACTGATTGATTTGTGGAAAGTATTTACACCTTTATATTCTTACTGATAAGGAATATACTGTGTAACTTGCTTAATGGAAGTTATTTTTAACTTTCTGCATATATGACTATTATTTCTTGATATTTTTTTCTTTGACTTTTGTACGTTTAGCATGTTGTATTTTCTAAAATACTCTGTTTATTTTTGTGGGAAAAAGTTTTTGAATTTAAAAGAACTGTATGGAAAGTGGAAAGACCTGATTAGTTTAGGAGATAAGATTTTAGCCCACTTCTGTACTTTTGTCACCTGGGGCAAATTATTTAACTTCTCTGTGACTGTTTCCTTATCTGTCAAGTGAAGTACCTCAAATTCTGTGTCATTCTTCCAAGTGTGGCACAGGTGTGCTTAGATTCAGTTCAGCTTCACCATGGTCTCCCCAACTCCTGGGGCCTCAGACACAGGGTGAGGCTTTTTTGTTCACAGCTTTCTTTGACTCCTTTTTCCTAGGGGATTTTATCTTTTGTAAATCCAGTATGCTGGGTTTTGTTCATAGATAAATAAGAAAAAAAGCTTTCAGCTAGCCACCTTTCCCTGAGGCACTTGTTTTAGGCTCCAGAAATGTTCTAGAGGAAAATAGCGCTAGCAGTGGTACGATTGGAGAAGTATAGTGAAGGTCGTGAGCTTGAACTGTAAAGATCTTGTTTATTGTGACTTTAGTGTTAAAATATGTATTGCTAAACGGAATTTATTGGAATATTGAAGATGACATATGTTCTTTAAACATTGTGCACACAGAAATAACTTGATTTTTTTTTTTTTTAGTTAGCTTCTTATGTTCATTTTACTTAAACTGGGATTGCCAATTCTCAAGTTTTTGTGTGATTTAGATTCATCTGTTTCTTTCTAAGGGTGTTGTGATCTTGATTATTTAACAAATGCCATAATATACCTCAGCAGCCTTGAGCTAATTTTGCAAACCATTTCTACAGAATTTAAGAAGATTTTGTTCATGTGTACGGCATAGAAGATGAATTCTTCCTCCTCCACCATGAATGAAGAACCTGATGCTCTCTCGGTAGTTAACCAGCTACGGGATCTAGCAGCAGATCCATTAAATAGAAGAGCCATTGTTCAGGATCAGGGATGTCTGCCTGGCCTTATTTTATTTATGGACCATCCCAACCCCCCTGTTGTCCACTCGGCTTTGCTGGTAAGTTGCCTGTAGTAATTTCAGTCTTGGTGTTACAATTTTGCAATTCAGGAGAACTTGAAAATGTTAGATGATGTGGTAAAAAACTTAAAATTGACTATAGAGCAAATAGTCTGTATTTCTATATACGCAAACATATATGTACCTTTGACACAAATGGTAGCATATTATATGCATGAAATGTTCTGCAACTTCCTTCTTTCACTTAACAAGAAATCTTGAGGATTATATCAGTATGGATAGACACATGAAGAGGAAACTTACTGTTTGGGTTTTTTTTTTTTGTTTTGTAATACCTTTATTAAGGTCTGAATCACATGCCATACAAGTCACTTATTTAAAGTGTACCATTCATTGGTTTTTAATGTATTCACAGAGTTGCACAGCCATCACTACATTCCCGTTTTACAACATTTTCATCACCTCAGAAAGAAACTCCTCTACCTATTGCTCCCTGCCCCCCAAACCCTTTCCTAAGTAGCTACTGTATATATATTTGCCTATTTGGGCAAAAATGCCTATATATTTTTTACATAAATGGAATCATAGAATATGTGGGTTTTGTGACTGGCTTCTTTCACTGTTCCCAAGGTTCATCTACATTGTAGCATATAATAGTACTGGCCAAATAATACTCCATTGTAGGGGAATGCCACATTCTCCTTATCTGCTTCTCAGTCGATGGACATAGCACTTATTTTAGCATAAGATGGGAGGGAAAGGTAAGGAAAGGGGAAGACCAGAAAAAACATGTAGGATCATGGCTGATAGCGTAGAAGGAACTACTGTGTTATGAGAAATGCAGGAGCTAGAGAAATGTGAAAGAACATTGCAATCAGGCAAGTCCAGAATGTGATCATTCCTCGAGGACAGATAATCTGGTTGTGTGAACAGTAAATGGCATTAAAAAGAAAGGCAGTTGGCTGGAGGAGAGGAATAGTGGTAACTGTTAAAGATTAAAAGTGATTTAGCCTGGGTGGCTAGTCAGTTAAATGTCCAACTCTTGGTTTCGGCTCAGGTCACGATCTCACTATTTGTGGGATGGAGCCATGCTTAGGATTCTCTCTCTCCTCTCTGCTCCTCCCCCACTCATGCTCTCTCTTTCTCTCTCAAAATAAATAAATAAACAAACTTTTTTTTTTTTAAGTGACTGAAGAGACAGATCAGCCAAGGGTAATATGTGGACCTGATTTTTAGATTCTGATTTGAACAAATCAACCATAAACATATGACAGTGCGGAGCCGACTCAGGATTCTGTATCTCTCTCTCTCTCCCTCCCCTGCTTGCTCTCTCTCTCAAAATAAATATAGACTTAAAAATTTTTTTTTTAAAAATCATAACAAAAATGTTTAAAAAAGAACATTATTGTAAAATAAATCTTAAACTCCTTGCCCTCCTCTCCTTTTTTTCTGAGAGAGAGATAGAGAGTGAGCAGGGGAGGAGCAGAGAGAGAGGGAGACAAATCCCAGGCAGGACCACGCTGTCAATGCAGAGCCCAACGTGGGGCTGGAACTCACCAACTGTGAGATCATGACCTGAGCTGAAACCAAGAGTCAGATGCTTAACCGATTGAGCCCCCCAGGTGCCCCACAAACTCCTTGCCCTCTACCTAGAGACCCATTTAGTCTAATTTCACAAGTTTGTACAGAGCAATAATATATGCATTTTCCCTTCCAAAAATCAAACTTCATAATACAGATTTTCTGTTTTACCTTCATAGAGTGAAGTTTAATAGGCAAAACAGACATTGACAAGTGAACATTAGTAACAAATGGGAAAATTTGCATGGTCCCTAGATTGGTTTTATTTCAATATGAATAGCAATAAGGATAAGAGAGAGCAATAAGGATAAGACCAACACCAGATAGGTCTTGGGATAGGTCTCCAGATAGGGACTTGGGGTAGAAGGAAGAAGTGGTTTTTTTTTGTTTTGTTTTTTTTTGGTGGACTAGACTTGGACCTATTTAAATTTGGAAGGCTGGGGGCTAAAAAAGAAGGAGGAGGCTAGGGGCTGCCAGAGTGGAAGAGGTTTGAAGAGGAGGCCCTGAGAGTTGCTACAGAAAATGGGACAGGTTGCTGACTGAGGAGAAAGGTGGGGTTGTTCAGCAGTTTTGAGGTCCTGACTAGTTTGGTGACACTGGATTGGTAAGATGCTTACAGCTCACAAAATCCCTTTTCACCTCCTTCAGGCCACTACAGGCCCTGAGGGCCAAAGAGTCAGATTTGTTCAGGGTTGATTTTTGGCCAGGTAAGTTACACAGAAGGCTAGCAAAGGGAGTTTAGGATTTTGGCAAGAGAGTGGTTGAAATGATAGACTGTAGATGCCAGGCTGAACAGGAAAGGAAGTCAAGTCATGGAGGGACAGAGCTAGAGAGAAAGTAGGAGGGGGGATACATGGGTGCAAGTTCCCACTGAAGTTGAAGAGCAGGTGTGGTGGTTTTTAAATTTTATCTTCACTATTGGCTTATTAGCTATACTCTTGTTTCATATGATTTCTAATAACACTGCTATGATTCTTTGTTCCTCTCTACATAATTCTTTTTTCTGGCTTTTTTTGGTGACTTTATTACTGTTTTTCAGCAAATGATTATGATGTGCTTGATATGGATGGTCGCCTTTGTGTCTTGGTTTTGTTCTTGTGGGATTTGTTGAGTTGCTTGGTTGGGTCTGTGGCTTTATAGTTTTAATTAATTTGGGGAAATTGTCATCCATTGTAATTTCAGGGTTTTTTTAATGCCTCCTCACTCCGTATGTTAGGTACTTCATGTTGTCCTACAGGTCATTGTTGCGCTGCTGGTTTTTTTTTTTTTTCCTTTTAAGTCTTTTCCCTCTCTGTGCTTCATTTTGGATAGTTTCGCTATATTTTAAGTTCACTGATCTTTTTTTCTGTAGTGTCTAATCTCTTAACCCATTCAGGGTTGTTTTCATTTCAGGTATTATGTTTTTGTCCTCTAGAAGTTACATTTGGGGATTTTTAACATCTTCCATTTCTTTCCTCATCACACTCATGTTTTCCTACTCATCCTTGAGCATATGGAGCATATTTACAATAGCTGTTTTAATGTCCTTATTTTCTAATTCCATCTCTGTCACATCTTGGTCTCTTTCTATTGATTTTTTTCCCCCATCCTGGTCAGATCCCTCTTCTCTCCTATTCTGTTCTGCAAATTCTAGCCACCTGGGGTGTTTTCTGACACCAGCCAATTCTATTTCCGTGCGGACACCAGCTCGGTGTCCAGCAATTCAATTCAGTTCAATTCAATTCTGAAACTACCCAGTTGGAGTTAAATGTCAAACTCCCTCAATTTAAGGCTCACTCCCACAAGACTACATTCACTTCAAAGGCCAGTTGCCAGTATCAGGTCACCTGTATTTCTGACTGAACAGCTATAAATTAGGTGTTCTGGTGTCCCCCTCCTCAGGTTTGATAATTTACTAGAATGGCTCCAGAGCTCCAGAAGCCACTTGGCTTACATTTACCAGCTTATTGTAAAGGGTACAAATGAATAGGTACATGGGGCAAGGTCCGGAAGGGTCCTGAGGGCGGTAACGTTTGTCCCTGTGGAGTTGGGATGTTCCTGGCAGACGGTTGTATTCACCAATTCAGAAATTCTGAATCTCCTTGTTCAAGAGTTAAAATTTTTTTTTTAAGTTTACTTATTTTGAGAGAGAGAGTGTGTGAGCAGGGGAGGGGCAGAGAGAGGGGGCGAATCTCAGGCAGGCACTATGCTATCAGCACAGACCCTATGCAGGGCTGAAACTCATGAAACTGACATCATGACCTGAGCAGAAAAATCAAGAGTCAAACGCTCAACCAACTGAGCCACTCAGGTGCCCCTGTTCAAGAGCTTAATCTTCAGCACCTTCCTACTCCCAGTCAGTGGGTGGGGCTGAAAGTTCAGCCTCTAATCTCTTGGTCTTACTAGTGACCAGCCCCATTCTGAGGCTATCTTGGGGCCTCAGCCTACCTCACTTCTTTTACATAAACCCAGGTGTGATCAAAAGGGCTGCTTTAGGAATAACAAAAGAAACTGCTATCATTCAGAAAATTCCAGGGGTTTTTAGGAGCTCTGCACCAGGGACTGGACAAAGACCAAATATTGATTGTTATTATGCTGCACCATCCTAACCTCCCCGCCTCTGATATCTGCATCCTTAACCCAGCAAGACCCCTGGGCTCCATTTGGGTTCCCCATCCCTGTGCTAGTCTGAAAACTGCCTCCAAAGCAGTAAGGTGGGGCACTTACCGGGCCCCCCTCATATTTCTCTTCTCTCAGGGGTTACAGTCCTATGCCACCTCTTGTTCAGTGTGTTTAATATATGTTGTCCTATTGGCTTTTTGTGGATGGAGGTCAGTTCCCATGGCAGTTAATCCTTTATAGACTGAAGTGAATGTCAAGGTTGGGAGGAGTTGCAGAAAGAATAGGAGATTTCGTAGATAGTACCATTTTCAGTAATCACCAGGCACTTGGGAAATGTACTACAGAGGACCAGTAGCAAATGTGAAGGTCAGCAGGCTGAGATGGCAGAGTTGTGGATGGTGTAGTTCACAGATCAGAGATGTATTCCTAAAAATCTGGTACCAAAGTATTTGGTAAGTGATGAGAGATTAGGAGGTCTGTAGAACAGCTAAATGAAATCCTTAGAGAACCAGCATGTGAAATACTTGAAAACTATACTTTTTTTAACATTTATTTATTATTGAGAGACAGAGAGCGAGAGCAGGGGAGGGACAGAGAGAGAGGGAGACACAGAATGTGAAGCAGGCTCCAGGCTCTGAGCTGTCAGCACAGAGCCCGACATGGGGCTTGAACTCACAAACCGCGAGATCATGACCTAAGCCGAAGTTGGACGCTTAACCAGCTGAGCCACCCAGGTGCCCCCAAAATATACTTTAAATTTTAAGAGAAAAGCACCCTAGAAAAGTAAAACTTGACAAAGTAGAAATCTGTGAATTCATCTTTTGTTTTTCAATAAAAAGGACACTTTAAAGGTGAATTGTAAAATTAGAAGCAGTTCATTCTGTAAAGGTATTTTTATGTTTTGTCTCGCTCAGCAGTTTATTTTAATTAATATGTAAAAAGCATCTAGGGGGAAATGGTAGCTATTGAGACTACTCCCTAAAATTAATAAATGGAATGTGGTTTCATGTATCTCTGTCAAGATGAAGTTGTGAAAATAAAGCCAGAACAACCTAATTTTGACTTACAGATAAGTTAGGGACCATTATTTCAAAGAGCAGATTCAGATACTTTAGCTAAAAGGATCATTTCTTCCCTAGGGGTCTGCTGTGATCATCGCATTTAAAGAAGAGTTTCTAAATACTTCAAAACCAATTGATTCTAAAAACAAAAACTTATTTTTCATCTTTTTCCTCTTGCAGTAAGTTAGTAATGAGTTTAGTTTTGAATAGTCTGGAGTTGTAAATTAACCTGTCACTGTTTTTGCTGTAGGCTCTTCGGTACTTGGCAGAATGCCGAGCTAACAGAGAGAAGATGAAAGGAGAACTGGGGATGATGTTAAGCTTGCAAAATGTTATACAGAAGTAAGTACAATAGATGGTGTCTCCTAAGGCAGTGGAAAAATGGATCTTCCTGTTAAATGTATGTTGTAATATACAGTGAAATGTAATACATCATTTCACTGAAATTTTTATTCTAATATGAAGGCATACTTTTATGGGTTTTATGTCTAGGAGTGTTCTGATTGTCAGTCTTCTGATTATTCTTAAACATTGATATTAATAGTATTTATGAAAATGCTCAAATTTTATTTAAAATGTTGATAAACATGGTTCTTATGAATCATATTTTTAAAAAGAGAAAATCCTACCTTTAAGTTTTGTGAGGTATATGTAAACAAAGCAACATAGGTTACTAATCACATTTGAAAGTAAGCAGTATTATAGTACCTTACAAAGTTCTTTTGCTACTTCATCCCTGTCTTACTCAAAAGAACCATCAGGAATAGACAAAGATGTGTGTGTGTGTATATATATATATATATATATATAATAAGTATATATGTATATATATGTATATATATGTATATATGTATATATGTATATGTATGTGTATATATATGTATGTATAGGCATATATATACATATAAGGGAATATTACTCAGCCATCAAAAAGAATGAAATCATGCCATTTGCAACAGCGTGAATGAAGCTAAAATATATAAGTGAAATAAGTCAATCAGAAAGACAGATACCATATGATTTCACTCATGTGGGAAGGTGGGGAAAAAGGGGGGAGGGAAACAAACCATAAGAGACTTAACTATAGAGAACAAACAGGGTTGATGGAGGCAGGTGGGTGCGGGATATGCTAGAAGGGTGATGGGTATTAAGGAGGGCACTTGTTGTGATGAACCCTGGGTGTTGTATGTAAGTGATGAATCACTAAATTCTCCTGAAAACAATACTGTATGTTAACTAAAATTTAAATTAAAAAAAAAAAAAAAACTTTGTCAGTATCATGGCAAAAAAGGGCTTTTGATAAGATTTTTCTGAGCATTATTAAGACATTTCTCAGAGACTTAGAGGTATTTGAATTTTAGCAAATGGGTGGTTTTTAATTGCACCTTTCAGCTTACTATGGTTTTCACATCCATTATCTTTTTATGTTACTTAAAACTTTTTGAGATAGATTTGGCAGATAACAATTTTATGGGTGAGGAAGATACAAAGAGTCCATGTTACTTATCTGTAGTCCTTCAGCTCTCTTGCCCCTGGGAGTGTCTGGTTTTGTTCCTTTCTTAGTCTTTGCCGATTTCCTGTTAGAAGACTAGGAACTGAAGATTAAGTGTTTTGATATTTCCACTTTGTCTGAAAGCAAAAAAGCTATGCTTCTGAGGCTTAATCTTAGTTTACTTTGTATTTTGATCTTCTACTAGACATGACTGCCTTTAAAACTATGAAGGGTAACCATTTAATTTATCTGATTTAAAGTGAGTAATCACCAACACAACTGTCTTCTATTGGCATTCCATTTCCTGCCATGCAGTAGTGAGAAATAAAGTGTCCCAGTACAAGGTATACAGATGAGGTATTTTACAACAATACAGAAGTTGTTACTCTCCCCACCCACCTGCCCAACTGCATCTTTTTTTCATACTTCTTAAAAATTTTCTATTTATTTTAAAAGGCTTTGGGTGCCATTTCAGAGTCTGTATTCACCTTTAGTTTCTTGCAAGGTCTGATGCAGCTCCCCACATCAGTCTCAGTCACAGCTAGCTTCTGAGCTACAAGGGTGGGATATGAAGTCTCCATTTACAACCTTCCACCTCACCTTGAAAGAATTCATTAGTTGTAAGTGTCCTGTTCACATCACAGTTCTAGTGCAAACCTAATCTCACATTGCATCTTTGACACATCTGATGGTTTAGCTTATGCATAGATTCACCATGGAAACCCCCACAGCATTCTAGGGCATAAAAGGGTCAAGAATAATAAATATCCACTGTAAGGGACCACAAGAAAGAAATCTTGGAGTTTCTTTGGCTCGAGTGCTCACAAAAGTTCTGTAATTCCCAAATGCTAAATGGTTAAATTATATCAGTGAAGAATCATCGAAACTGACTTCCAAGACAGTGTGCTTTTTTTCTTGGTGTCCTTAGCTTCTGGATAAACTTTATTTTATTAATCTTATTTTTCAGAAATCTCTAAAATATTTGTTCTTATGGGGTCAGCTGCCTGATAGGATAGTTCTGTGGTGCCTTGATCTTTGATAATGACCAGATAGAGGCTGAAGTTTTTTTCTTGTTTTTATTGAAGTGATCAGTTAGGAATAAGTAATAGAAAGTATTAACTGTATCAATTGTGTTAATTATCTCTATGATTTGAGGTCAATTCCACCAGCAAAAATCTGGATTCTAGTTCTTACTTGAGACAATCTCTTTGACCCTAAGTTTCCTTATCGAAAGCCTATAGTAACACCTGCAAAGTGATTGAGGATCTAATGATCTAATGGATAATATATGTAGAAACGTTTTGTATATCCTAAAAAGTTGTATAAAATAAAAGGTTTCATTATTGTTTCTAGTATGCTTCAATGCCATATAGGTAACAATTTTGTTTTAAATGTTTACTTTTGAGAGAGAGAGAGAGCAAGAGAGAGCAAGAGCCAAGCGGGAGAGGGGCAGAGAGAGGGGAACAGAGAATGCGAAGCGGGCTCCCTGCTGTCAGCATCGAGCACAATGGAGGGCTTCAACTCTTGAACCACAAGATCATGACCTGAGCCAGTCAGACACAAAACTGACTGAGTCACCCAGGCACCCCCATATAAATTAACTATTTTTACTGGCATATTAGCTCTTTTGGAAAGCATAGCATGGATGCTTCTGTAGTGCAGTTTTATTCATATGATGAACTTAAGATTGTGTTGTCCTTTAACAGGTATAGTTATTGAAGTTGAAAATTTATGTGGTAAAAATTATTTAAATGTAAGAAATTCCATGAAAAAATTTAATGTTAATATGTTAAAATGTACTTTAAATCTGAACTTTAAAGATTTAGAGCAAGTTTTAGAGGTTGCATAGATTAAACCTGTAAAACAATTTTTTTTGATTGGCTAATGTTCTGGTAGATATGTGTATATGTGTGTGTGTGTATATGTGAGAGAGACATTTATAAAATAGTAGGGAGACTACTTATATTTTTGTAAGAGAAGTGGTGTGTCCATTCAGGTCATTATCTTGGCTTATCATCTGGAAAAGAGATCTTGAAATGGAGTTAGAAATGGAAGAGGTTTGTTGTGGGGTAAGGCCTGTAAAGATAGAGGAGGATGAAGCAGGATTAGACTCCAGTCTTTAGACTTCAGTGCGGATCTGTCATCTGTAAAAGGATAATGGAGAGGAAACCGAGTGAGGCAAGGAGAGTCTCAGATTGCAGTGCAGATCTGATAGTCAACTCAAAGGGGAGCTCACAGCAAGGATTGCCCTGTGAATGAGACTTGCACTGGGCAGAAATGGCCACCTAGTGTCCCCACTGCTCAGTCGTTGGCTGGGGACTGCCTGTGAAGAGCCAGGCCTTGGTATAAAAGCTTGAATGGTGTGATGGATCTCAAAGCAATGACAGCTGCTACTCCACTTTCTGCACCCAAAGGGCAAGCAAGCTTCTTTTCTTTTCTCTTTTCTTTTCTTTTCTTTTCTTTTTATTTAATGTTTATTCATTTTTGAGAGAGAGAGAGAGAGAGTGCGAGCCAGGGAGGGGCAGAGAGAGAGGGAGACACAGAATCTGAAGCAGGATCCAAGCTCTGAGCTGTCGGCACAGAGCCTGATGCGGGGCTCAAACCCACAAACCGTGAGATCGTGACCTGAGCTGAAGTCAGACACTTAGCTTAACCAATTGAGCCACCCAGGAGCCCCAAGCAAGCTTCTTTCTTAAAGGGAGATCCATGCAGTGTATCTCCTTGGCTGCCACAGTGACTTAGTTTTATAACTCAAAGTGTGTTTTTTTCGGACAGTGTGGTGATCATCTTAGAAATTTATTGCTATATTTGAATGTTTTTAGAAGGTTAATAAAAACTGAGTTTTGGCTCGTAAACATTAAGACTGTGAAGTATTAGAGAAGTATTGGAATCAGGTTTTGGCTCAGCATGTTTAACTTATGAACTGTCTCATGGCATGGACTTGATTTTCTTTTAGGAAATTAGGTTGGTCAGGCATTTTTCTTATCTTTTCATCTACTTGGTTCTTTTGGGTACCTTTATTAAAAATCAGAACGTGGGGCACCTGGGTGGCTCAGTCAGTTAAGCGTCTGACTTTGGCTCAGGCCATGATCTTGCGGTCTGTGGGTTCGAGCCCCGTGTCAGGCTCTATGCTGACAGCTCAGAACCTGGAGCCTGTTTCAGATTCTGTGTCTCCTTCTCGCTCTCTGCCCCTCCCCCACTCGCACTCTCTGTCTCTCAAAAATAAATAAACATTAAAAAAAATTTTTTTTTAAATCAGAATGAAAAATTCTCATATATGGTAGGGTGAGTTTTATATGCATAACTGCTTTGGTAAATGTGTGTTCTTTAGACATTTTGCATTGTGTCATGTGTGTTACTATATACAGATGTCTGATCTATTGATATCCTAACTTAACTAGTTTATGAACGAATTGGCATCCCATTATTATATAGATCACTTTGGTAAGCCATAGCACAAGAGATTTATATTATATACCCTAATTGCTTTCTTTGATATGGTTATCCCATGAAAGCCAGCCAGTTAGGATGTGATTCCAATCAGTATTTCTATTTGGGAGTACTGAGTTAGGGAGAGTTTTAGCTATGATTCTATGGAACTCTGCAACTAAGGAAGTGTAAAAATCTCCCCATATTCCAGAAAGACCCATGGAACATAATATGCTGCTCTATTGACTGAAGGGAAACCTTTCACTTGGCAGTGATTGAAAGGGAAACCAAACCTCAAAAGTAGGTGTGGAAAGTGGACATTATTCTTCACATGGGAAGCTGAGAAAAATGTTTTATAAACTAGGAGAAATTCTGCATACTAAAATTTTGAGCCTTAATCACTGTCTTATGTTTTGTTACAGAATTTTGCTGAGATTTTAACATTTATTTAACAGCAGGTTTCCTTGTGTTTATTGATGCTTATGGATTGATAGTTGAATTGACTCCAAAGTCGCTATTACTTTCAGTTCTCTGTCATTGAGAATAAATCTGGCATTATGTTTAATTTTAATTTCTTCCATAAATAACATTTCATTAGAGGTTAGAACCTTTTTACATTTTATTTTTTAGTTTTGGATTCCTTTTTTGGAGACAATTTTCAAAATGTTGACTCAGGAGAACATCTAAATCAGGTTAAGACAATTTGTATTGGTATTTATAGGACATTGTAGTTTGTATTTTAGGAGTAATAGTTCTGCTATAAGATGCATTTTATAAAAGTGCTTGTGAATATCTAGTATGAAATATACTATAAGTAAAAGCTGCTTCAATAAAATGTGGCATCTCAACTTTAAAATATCTCATTTCATCTGGAGAACTTCCTAAAATCCTAGATTTTGAAACAGTGCCATAATAAACAATGGTCTATTCTTCTTGCTAAAATCTTGGGTGAAAAGTTTGTGCTTTATTGCTTTGTGTTCTTTATTTCCTTATGTGGTTTTTGCTTCTTGTTTCTGTGTTCTTTTTAAAAAGTAGTTAAAATTTCTTTCATTTCATTTATTTATTTAATGTTCATTTTATTTTAGAGAGCACAAGTGGGGGAGAGAGGGAGAGAGAGAGAGAGAGAGAGAGAGCGCTCGCGCGCGAGGGAGTCTTAAGCAGGTTCCATGCTCAGCACAGAGCGTAGTGCAGGGCTTGATCCCATGACCTGAGCTGAAATCAAGAGTCAGATGCTCAACTAACTGAGCCACGTAGGCACCCCTTACTTTGTTTGATCAGTATGCAAGCCCTGTTCTCATTGTTTCTATTTGCCTGGTCAACATTTGCCCATTCCTTTATTTCTGAATCACTTTGTTTTAGTTGTGTTTTGTTTTTTTGAGCCAAATGGAAAATCTTTTTGTTTTACTTGGTGAACTAAGTCCATTTATATTGAGTGATTGATATATTTAATCTTCATTCGTTTTTGTGATAGTTACTGTGTATGTTGTGTTGCAATAGTTGTGTTTTTTTCTCTGCATGAGGTTTTCTTTTACTTTGAAAATTTCTTTTTTTTTTTTTTTATTTAGAGTTTATTTATTTATTTTGAGAGAGAGCACACAAGTAGAGAAGGGACAGAGAGAGAGGGAGAGAGAGAATCCCAAACAGGCTCCACGTTCAGCATGGAGTCCAGTGCAGGGCTCGATCTCACACGCCATGAGACCATGACCAAAGCTGAAATCAAGAATCAGAAGCTTAACTGACTAAGCCACCCAGGTGATCCTTACTTTGAAAATTTCTTCTCATACTTAAAATGGTTTGTTTTACTGTTACAGTGGTTGCTCTTGTACTTATACTTTTAAAAAATATTCTAAGTTGTCTGTTTTCTTATTTAAACTTCCACTATCTTGATTGTTAGTTTTAATGGTAATTTTTTGATTCCCACCTGTTAGGTGTTCCATAGTCACTAAACTTTTTCTACTTTAGTCTTTTCTTCTCCCTTGTCCTTTTTTTAAAAAATTGTTTGAGTATAGTTAACACATAATGTTACATTAGTTTCAGGTGACTCCTTTTTTTTTTGAAGTTGGATTATTTCTGCTTTGTCAAACATTGATGTGTTCTTTCATTCTCTTTCCCACCTTTGTTTTAAACTTAGATCCACAGTTAAACATAGAAAATGCTCATTGTCCTTTTGCAAAACTTTTCTGGTCATCTCTTGGTTTAAGCTCATTGTCTAGTAGATTGTTCAAGAAAGGCTCAAATATTCCTTGACTTCTTTCATGTTTAAAACCCTTTTTCTGTAACTTTAATACTTAAAGGACAGCTGGACTGGATCCATGGCTCATCTTTTGTTTTCTTGAGATTCTTGAAAATGTTGCTGTGCTTTGCCTTGATTTTTATTCTCTTTTTTTTTTGAGAAATCCGATGCCAATACATTTTATAAAAGGTAAGGGCAGTAGTGGTAGTTAATATATATTATCAGGAGCACTCTTCCATATAACCATTTACCTGCAATATCATTCTTTTTTTTTTTATCATGTTTATTTTTTATGAGAGAGAGAGAAAGAGAGAGAGACAAGAGCATGAGCAGGGGAGGGGCAGAGAGAGAGGGAGACACAGAATCCAAAGCAGGCTCCGGGCTCTGAGCTAGCAGCACAGAGCCTGATGTGGGGCTTGGACTCCCGAACCATAAGATTGTGACCTGAGCCGAAGTCAGATGCTTAACCGACTGAGCCACCCAGGTGTCCCTTGCAATATCATTCTTAATGGCTGTGGTTACATTCCACATACTTTGTAGTTTTTTTTAAGTGTCTTTTTGTAATTATTTAGAACAGAGGTTGGCAAATTTTTTTCTATGAAAAGCCAGTAAATGTTTTAGGCTTTGCTAGACATAACAGTCCCCGTTGCAACTACCCTGGTGGGTCAAAACAGCCATGGTTAATATATAAATGAATAGGCTTTGGCTCAAGGATCATAGCTTCCCTGCCTTGGATTTCATTGTTACCTAAACAGAGCTGTTGACTTCCTTCTTAGAACCCTTTTTAATTTAGGACTGTTTTTTGCATTGAAAAATGAGGGATAATTTTCTGGGTTGCATAAATGTTACCAGAACACTTCTTAGCAAACAACACTGAAAAGAAAAGCAAAAGCAACTCCTAAAGGAAAATTTAAGAGGTTTTTCAAGATGATAGATAGCAAGTCTTCAACAGTAAAATGATATATTCATTGATTTTATGTAGTATGTGGAGGTTTTAACTGGCCTTTATGAGCAATATGAAATGTTTATAGCGGCATCTAGAATTAGAGTGAATTGGTGTTTATGACCAATAAGGATATATATTCAGAATTAAGATTATTTTTGATATATAATAAAGGTCAAGTTTCTTGTAGTTGTGTTTTATGAATAACATGAACCTTTTCAGTATGGATAACTAATTAGAAAAAGTGGTGAGGAATCAATATACTTCATTATTTAATAGTGAATTACTGAGAACAAAATTCCAATTACTTAGATGAAAGAAATTTTCAAGATAGTCTTTTTTTCTGATGTCACATTTTAAAGACTGAACTAAATCCAGGGCATTAATCAGCTCTTTCAATTTGCAATTGCCTAAGAAGATGAGGGCAATTAATTCTTGTTTAATTATACAGTCTCTCATATTTATGGCCAAATATACCATAAAACTCTAGACTTTTTCTTTTTGAATGTTTTGAATGATAGTATTTGAACAGTAATTTTTTTTTTTTTTAAGACTAGCTTCCACATCTGTAGACGGTCTTGGATTTTTCTTTTTGGTTTTAAAAGCATTTTTTAAAAGTAAGGAAATAATTATTTATAATTGATTTGTTGGGAAAAAAAAAGGTATAATTGATTTGTTGAACGGGTACTTCATAGTGCCCTGATCACGAAGTAACTGTAATTAAATTTGCTTATATGCTTTTGTAAATTTAATTTTGCCTAAGACAAAATTTTACTTAGTTTTGAGAGGGATCTGGGCCTGTAAATAGATCCCTTAACCGTTTCATAGGAAGGGTAGCAATAAAATTAGTCCTATGAGGTACACCTGAAAACCATACTTAACAGTGAGGCCATCGTGTTGATTTGATTATGTTATTCTTTTAAAATCTTTTGGTTTTATGTAGGTAGAAATTGAAAATCTTCCAGAAGGGAATTTATTAGTGTGAAAATGATGAGATTTTGGAATTATGAAACAAGTTAAAAATGGTGGTCATAGGAGTATTTATTTCATAGAACCATTTTTCTAATTATCTGTAATTGCTTTGTTTAAGCAAACATAAGATGTGTGACTATAAGTATAGTTTTGTTGTAAATCCTTAATTTTCTTTTTTTCTGTTTTTTGGTAAATCTGTAATTTCTTTTTTTTTAAGATTTTATTTTTAAGCAATCTTTACACCCCATGTGGGAGTCGAACTCACAAATACTAAGATCAGGAATTGTGTGCTCTACCGCCTAAGCCAGCCGGGTGCCCCAAATCCTTAATTTCCTAAATGAAAGTTAGTACGAGTAGCCTCTGTAGCAGCACAGGCAATTGTAAATGCACACGTATCACCTTTGCAAATTGTTCTTATGAATAAATGGAATTCTCTTCCCTCACTCTGTTGCTACTAATGTGGAAACTGGTAATACAGGTGTATGAGAGAATTAAGCCCCAGAGCCCTAAGGAATCCAATAGATGTACAGATTATCTTCTCTCCTGTGAGTCTAGAATGGTTTTAACTCTATACCATCCTTTGGAGAATTAAGAAAATTGTCACTTATAGTTTTTGTAGAGCTAATTTCTTTTGCAGGACCTTAGTCAGAAAACGTGTTAGAGAAATGGTTTGTCAGACGTATGGGAGTAATAATCAGGAAAAGGAAGGTTAACTTAAAGAAGTTAACAGCAGAGGTGATCTTCCCTTTTTTTCTAAAAATTCTGTCTCATATGGTAGTTGTTAGCCACATGTGGCAATTTAAATTAAAATTAAATTTAAAAACCAATTTTTCACTTGTACCAACCTTATTCCAAGTATTTAATATTCATGTGACTAGTTTACTACATTTCCATCATTTCAGAAAGTTATGTTGGTCAGTACTGTCCTAACACTTTTTGGGTTTTTTTTTTTTTTTTTTTTTTTTTTTTTTTTTTTTTTTTTTTTTTTTTTTTTTTTTAGAGAGAGGGCACAAATGAGTGAGGGCAGGGAAAGAGAGAACCAGGGCTCACTCAATGCGAAGCTTGTGTTCGCCCAAAGTGGGGCTCGAGCTCACTTCAAATTGGGGCACAAGCTCATGAACCGTGAGATCATGACCTGAGCCGAAGTCCAATGCTTAACCGACTGAGCTACCCAGGAGTCACAAAACTTCTTTTTTAAATTTTTATTTAGGGGCACCTGGGTGGCTCGGTTGGTTAAACATCTCTCTTTTTTTAATTTAATTTTATTTTTTTTTAACATTTATTCATTTTTGAGAGAGAGAGACAAGAGTGCAAGTGGGGGTGGGGCGGAGAGAGAGGGAGACACAGAATCTGAAGCAGGATCCAGGCTCTGAGCTCTCAGCACATAGCTTGACAGGGGCTCAAACTCATGAAGCATGAGATCATGACCTGAGCTGAAGTCGGGTGCTTAACTGACTGAACCACCCAGGCTCCCAAACCTCTCACTCTTGATTTCAGCTCAGGTCATGATCTCACGGTTTGTGGGTTCAAGCCCTGCATCGGCCTCTGTGCTTACAGCAGGGAACCTGCTTGGGATTCTTTCTCTGCCCCTCCCTAATGCTTTCTTTCTCTCAAAATAAATATTTTTAAAATTTATTTAAAAAAATTTATTTTTATTGTAGAGAGAGTGAGCGAGCACAAGGCGGGGGGTGGGGGGAGGGAGAGAGAGAATCCCAAGCAGGGTCCACTCTTAGCATGGAGGTTCCATCCCATAGCTCTGGGATCATGACCTGATTCAGGATCAAGAGTCAGGCCCTCAACCAGCTGAGCCACCCAGGTATCCCTAAAACTTCCTTGCCTAACTGTTTAAAAGGCTATTCTTATGTTTTGGATTACTTTTTTTTTTTTTTTTTAATTTTTTAAATGTTTGTTTAGTTTTTGAGAGAGACAGAGCACGAGTGGCAGAGGGGCAGAGAGAGGGGAAGACACAGAATCCAAAGCAGGCTCCAGGCTCTGAACTGTCTGCACAGAGCTGGATGTGGGGCTCGAACTCATGGACCATGAGATCATGACCTGAGCCGAAGTGACTGAAGCTGCCCAGGTGCCCCTGTTTTGGATTACTTTCATTTCATAGATTATTTTCTTAACAAGTTCCAGTAGAAGAATTACAGAGTCAAAGAGTATTTGGAAAACAATATTATTCCAGTATTACCAATTATATTCTTACCAGTAGTTTACATTTTATTGAAAATTCTCAAACATTGGATGGATCACTACATTGCTGTTCTCCTATTCTACTCTCTCCAATTCTAGATCAGTTTAAAAAAAATGTTAAACCATCTCTGTTCTTTGAGGTTGACATAAGATGGATGGCTTGGGTGGGTACATAAACTCACTGAAAATGTAGAAAATTTTTATATTTGCATTTTTTGTGAAACATTCTCTAATTTTACACCAGATTGTCAAGGGGTTAGTAACCCTGTATGGTTTAGAACTACTCTTACAGTTGTTATTCTGCAGAATAGGAAGATAATTATTTGATGTTACTGTGTTTTAATATTTTATGTCCCTACTGCTTCATCTGGAAACAAAGTTTTTGAAATAGTGTATGTGCATTTCAGAAATTTTATAGGAAGCTCATTAGTTGAATCTTCTATTTGATGATTTTTTAATTTGATGCAAACACTTGAAAACAATATTGGTGGTGAAGAGGGGTAGCAAAGACACTGTTTTTTTTCTCTTTTAAATTCATGAGTATCTGTAACCACTGTCCTCATATTCTACAACTTTTGGTTGGCTAGTATTTAAAATATCTCAGAATTAAAAAAAATAAAAGGGGGCTCCTGGGTGGCTCAGTCGGTTGAGCGTCTGACTTCGGCTCAGGTCATGATTGTGCCGTCTGTGAGTTCGAGCCCCGCGTCGGGCTCTGTGCTGACAGCTCAGAGCCTGGAGCCTGCTTCGGATTCTGTGTCTCCCTCTCTCTTTGCCCCTTCCCCGCTCATGCATGCACGCGCTGATAAATGTTAAAAAAAAATTTAAAAAAAATCTCAGAACTGCAGTGACCTTTTCAGTACTGTGAAACAGCTATCAGAAGAGTGCTGAGACATTTCAACCCCCCACCTGAAAATAGTCTTTTTGATAGCTTCTTGCAATACACAGTCAAAATCATTCAAAGTAATTGATCTCTTTGGTCAACGGTAGCCCAGAAAACCACCTGGTATAGTAAATTGAGTGCTTGGAAAATTGCCAGATTAGTACCCCTGGAACTGAAGCTCTGTATAGCTTAGAAGGTTTATAGTCTGAATATCAGAAATTGAAGTGTTCTTGCTCATTCAATAAACGGATGGCAAAAAGTTTTGTGAGGCTTTGTGGAAGGTAAAGAGAGAATACATATCCATTCTTCAAAAGAAAAAAAGAAAATTATGATCAATAGTATAAGTACAATCATAGTACTTTAAATGTAGAGGGTGGAATGGATTGTTGGGGTGGGAAAGCTTCACAAAGAAGATGGTGGTTGAGGTTGAACCTTCAAGGAAGGAGGAAGAGTTAAAAAGCTTATGTCTTTTGGTTGAGGAAAAGGCATCTGTAAAAGGTGTTCATAAAAAGACAAAATGAGCTGATGTTGGCAGAGCTGAATGGGGACAGATTTAAAAGCCTTGAATGTGTGTTATAAGGTTTGGATTAATTAAACTTATCTGTAAGTGAAATGAGGGTTATTTTTTATAGTTATGTATATTTACTGTTTATTCAACTAATAAGTGTTAGATCTGTGCTGTCCAGTATGCTATACACTTGCCACACGTGGCGATTTAAATTTAATTCAAAGTAAATAATCATTTTTTTAATTGTGGTTGGTCAGTAGCCTCATGTGGTGAGTGGACAGTGCAGCTATCAAACATTTCTATCAGTGCAGAAAGTGTTTTGGACAGCATGGCACCAGATGTTTATTTGAGGACGTATAGTAGGATTTAAGAGTTCAAGAATGGAGGAGCTCCTGGGTGGCTCAGTGGGTTAAGCATCTGACTTTGGCTCAGGTCACGATTTGTGAGTTCGAGCCCCCCATCATTGGGCTCTGTGCACTCTGTCCCCCCCTCCACCCCGCTTCCCCTCCCCTGTGTGCCTGCACTCTTTTTCTTTCAAAAATAAACATTAAAAATTAAAAAAAGTTTAAGAATGAAAACTTTTGTTTTTAGTTGTGTGTTTTTTTTAAAGAATTTTGTTTTTAATGTTAATTTATTCTTGAGGGAGAGAGAGAGAGAGGGTGTGAGTGGGGGAGGGGCAGAGAGAAGGAGAGACACAGAATCTGAAGCAGGCTCCAGGCTCCGAGCTGTCAGCACAGAGCCCAATGCGTGCCCGAACTCACGAGCCGTGAGATAATGACCTGAGCTGAAGTCAGACGCTTAACCAGCTGAGCCACCCAGGTGCCCCAGTTGTGGTTTTATAATATATTCATGCTTTGTAAAAGATAAGTAAAAAATGTAAATTAAGAAACAATTTGAATTTATTAAGAAATCTCTTTTTTATAATGATTCTAATATGAATGATCCTCTCCTAATTTGTTTTCTCCTTTTGGTTTTTTATGTGTTGTACTTTCTTGAAGGTCAGGGGACCTTCAAATTATATTAATGTTAATCCAGGGACAGGTTCTAATCTAATCTTTTTAGTTGATTTCCTGTTTAATGATTTTGATTAAATGTGCTTTTATTTATTTTTTTATTAAAAACTTTAAGTTTTTATTATTTTTTTTAACATTTATTTATTTTTGAGAGAGACTGAATATTAGCGGGGGAGGGGCAGAGAGAGGAGACACAGAATCTGAATCAGGCTCCAGGCTCTGAGCTGTCAGCACAGAGCTCGCCGTGGGGCTCAAACTCACAAACTCTGAGATCATGACCTGAGCTGAAGTTGGATGGTCAACTGACTGAGCCACCCAGGTGCCCCTGAATGTGGTTTTATACTATTATAGTGATGAGTTTTGAATCTCAGTAAACCATGGTTTTAAAATTAGAAGACCTTATTGTCAACTAACTGCTTTTTCAATGTTGGTTATTCTAGGTATTTCCTTTAAATTGAATGAAACATCAGAATGAAGAAAACAAGGCTCTGCAAAGTTGAATAAAATTACAGAATCAATAGAGGTGACCGGACTAGTTTATTAATTTATATGTGTTTCTTTTCAAGGTCTACAACTCCAGGAGAAACAAAACTGCTGGCTTCTGAAATTTATGACATTCTCCAGTCTTCCAGTATGGCAGATGGTGATAGTTACAATGAAATGAATTCACGTAGAAGGAAAGCTCAGTTTTTCCTGGGAACTACAAACAAACGTGCCAAAACAGTGGTTTTGCACATAGATGGTCTTGATGATACGGTAAGACTTTTATAAACACGTGGTTCATAAGGTAGGGTCAGGAAGCAGATGATCCTTCTGACAGATCATCAGAAGGTTGTAGTAGCCTAAGGCTATGTAACAATCCCTATGTCATTTACTTTACTTCATCTCATCACATAGACATTTTATTACCTCACATCATCACAAGAAGAAGGTGAATATAGTATGATATTTTGAGAGAGATCACATTCATATAACTTGTTACAATGTATTGTTACAATTGTTCTATTATTTATCTCTTACTCTGCCTAATTTATTTATTTTTTAAATGTTTATTTTAGAGAGAGAGAGAGTGAGTGACCATGAGTAGGGGAGGGGACAGAGGATCTGAAGTGGTCTCTGCACTGACAGCAGATACCCCCGAACTCATGAACCACAAGATCATGACTTGAGCTGAAGTTGGACATTCAACTGACTGAGCTGCCCAGCACCCCTGTGTCTAATTTATAAGTAAACTTATCATATGAATGTGCAGGAAAAGAACATAGTATGTATAGGTTTGGGTACTTTCTGCAGTTTCAGGCATCCCCTGGGGGCCTTGGAACAGATCTCCTATGGATAAGGTATGGGTGGGGTGGGGAACTACTGTAAATAGTTTCTTCACTGACACCAGTGATCTTTTTTTTTTTTTTTTAAATTTTTTTTAATGTTTATTCATTTTTGAGAGACAGAGACAGAGCATGAGTGGGGAAGGGGCAGAGAGAGAAGGAGACACAGAATCGGAAGCAGGCTCCAGGCTCCGAGCTGTCAGCACAGAGCCCGACACGGGGCTCGAACTCCCAGACCGTGAGGTCATGACCTGAGCCGAAGTCGGATGCTCAACTGACTGAGCCACCCAGGCATCCCACCAGCGATCTTTTTATTTTTATTTATTTATATTTTTTTTCAGCAGTCTTGAAGAATAAATTCCAGAGGGGCATTTTGTTCTAAAGGTGTCAGTTAATCAGAGGATGTAACAAGAAGAAATAGACACATCCACAAGTAGAGCTGGAGATTTCAACACCACTCTCAATTAATAGAACAAGTATACAGAAAATCAGTTAAGGATATAGAAGACTCAAATAGTACTAACAACCACCTTAACCTCATCGGCATTTATGGAACACCCTCCAGCCACAAGGTAGTATCCATTCTTTTCACATACACACGGAACATTTACCAAGGTAGACCTTATTGTGGGTCATAAAACAAGTCTTAATAAATTTAAAAGAACTATGCAAAGTATGTTCTCTGAGCACAATGAAAAGCAAGTTAGAAATCAATAACAGGTATTTGGAAAATCCCCCAAATATTTTGGAAACTAAATAATTTATTTCTAAAATAATCCCTGAGTCATGGGGGTGCCTGGGTGGTTCAGTCAGTTAAGCGTCCGCCTCTTGATTTCAGCTCAGGTCATGATCTCACGGTTCCATGAGTTCAAGTCCCACATCAGGCTCTGCACTGACAACTTGGAGCCTGGAGCCTGCTTCGGATTCTGGGTCTCCCTCTCTCTCCGCCCCTGCCCTGCTCATGCTCACTCGCTCGCTCACTCTCTCTCTCTCTCAAAAATAAACATTAAACAAATTAAAAAAAATAATCCCTAAGTCAATGAGGAAATCAGAAGAGAAATGATAAACATTTTGAATTGAATAAAAAGGAAAATGTAGTATCAAAATTTGTGGGAAGCCACCAAAGCAGTGTTTAGAGGGTAATTCATTAGCACCAAACGTCTAATTATTTATATATAAGAGAGATAAGGTCTCAGTGACTTAAGTTTCTACCTTAAGAAACTAGATAAAAAAAAGAAAAAGCAAATTAAATCTAACTTAAGCAGAAGAGTGAATGAACAAATCAGTGAAATGAAAAATGGAGAAAAACTAATGAAATCAAAAGCTGATTCTTTGACATGATCAATAAAATTGATAAATTTGTAGCCAAACTGATCATGAATAAAAGAAGTCACAAATTATTGATACCAGAAATAAGAGAGAGAAAACATCGCTATAGATCCTGTAGACACTAAAAAGAAAATAAATGGGAGCGCCTGGGTGGCTCAGTCAATTAAGCATCCTACTCTTGATTTTGGCTCAGGCCATGATCTCTGGGTTTGAGAGTTCAAGCCCCCTATTGGACTCTGTGCTGCCGGTGTGGAACCTGCTTGGGATTCTCTCTCTCTTTCTCACTCTTTACCCCCTCCCCTGCTTGCTGTCTCTCTCTCTCAAAATAAATAAAGAGACTTTAAAAAAAATCTAAAAAGAAGCGCACCTGGCTGGCTCAGTTGGTTAAGTGTCTGACTTCAGCTCAGGTCATGATCTCATGGATCCTGAGTTTGAGCCCCACATTGGGCTCTGTGATGACAGCTCAGAGCCTGGAGCCTGCTTCCGATTCTGTGTCTCCTCTGTCTGCCCTTCTCCTGCTCACACACTCTCTCAAAACTAAATAAACATTAAAATAAAAAAATAAAAAATTTAAAAAGAAAATAAATATTTTAAATAACTTTATGCCAATAAATTTGGTAATGTAGATGAAACAGGAAAATGTTTTTAAAAACACAGATTGCCAAGGTTTATTCAAGAAGAAATGGATAACATGAATAGCTCAATATGTATTAAAGAAATTGAATTTGTAATTAAAAACCTTTCCATAAAGAAAACTTCTGTCCTAGATAGCTTCACTGGTGAATATATTCAATGTATTCTAATATAGACTATTTTAATAATAGAATACTGTAATACTCCTACAGGGTAGTTTCTTCTGAACTCATTCTACGTTGTCTGCTTTTAATATTAGCTACTTCTGCTTGCTTCTGATTAGTGTGTCTTCTGTTTGTGTCTGTATTTCAAGTAGATTTCTTACAGGCACCATATAGTAGGGCCTTGCCTTTTTATCCATTCTGAAAATTTCTGCCTTTTAACTGGAGTGTTGGAGTTATCTTTAATATGATTATTTGTATGGTTGTGTTTAAAACAACCATCTTGCTAATTCCTTTCTTTCTTTCTTTTTTTTTTAAGTTTATTTATTTAACTAATCTCTGCATCCAGCTTGGGGTTTGAACTCACGACCCTGAGATCGTTTGGACACTCCTGTGACTGAACTAGCCAGGCACCGTGCCCTTGCAAATTACTATTTGTCCAATCAGTTCTTTGTTCCCTTTTCCTGCCTTTTGGACTATTGGATGTTTTTTATGATTTCATTTTATTTACTTTGTTGGCTTATTAGGTACAGTTCTTCCTTTCTTTTTGTTGGTTGATGTAGGGTTTATTTTATGTATCCTTTTTTTTTTTTTTTTTTAATGTTTTTATTTATTTTGGAGAGAGAGACAGAGCACCAGCAGAGCATGAGAGAGAGAGAGGGAGAGGGAGACAACAGAATCTGAAGCAGGTTGCAGGCTCTGAGCTGTCAGTACAGAGCCCGACATAGGGCTCGAACATAGGGATTGAACAAGTTCGATCAGGTCAGGCTAGATCATGACCTGCGCGGAAGTCGGATGCCTACCTGACTGAGCCACCCAGGCGCTGCCCCTATTTTATATATCTTTAACTTACTATAGTGCAGCTTCAATTAATATATCACTTCATGCATAGTATAGGACACTTAAAACATTATACTTCCATTTCTCCTTTCTCTGCCTCTATGCAGTTGTTAACATGTTTTGCTTCCACATATGTCATAAACCCCAAATACATTGTTATTACTTTAAATAGTCTTTATTTTTTTTATTGTGGTAAAATACACATAGCATGAAATTTACTGTCTTTTTAAAAATTTTTTAAAATTTTTTTGATGTTTATTTTTGAGAGAGAGAGAGCGCCAGAGAGAGCACATGAGCGGGATAGGGGCAGAGAGTGAGGGAGACACAGAACTTGGAACAGGCTCCAGGCTCTGAGCTGTCAGCACAGAACCCGACGCGGGGCTTGAACCCACGAACTGTGACATCATGACCTCAGCCAAAGTCAGACGCTCAACCAACTGAGTCACCCAGGTGCCCCCAAATTTACGGTCTTAACCATCGTTAGGTATATAGTTTGGTGGTATTAAATACATTCATAATGTTGTGTAACCATCACCTCTATACTTCTTATGAATGTACAACTTTTTTGTTTTGTAAAACTGAAACTCTGTACTCATTAAACAGTCACTCTGCTTTCTTCCTTTCCCCCAGCCCCTGGCAACCACTGTTTTACTTTCTGTCTCTATGATTTTGAAAAGTCAGTTTCTTTTAAGACATTTAAAAATAAAAAAAGTATTTTCTGTCTATTTACATTTTTGCCGTTTCCAGGGTTCTTTTTCCTTTGTGTAAATACTGTATTTTTCATCTGATACTATTTTCCTTCTGTCTCAAGGACTTCTTTTTTTTTTCTTTTTTAAATTTTTTTACTGTTTATTTTTGAGAGAGATAGAGACAGAGTGCGAGCAGGGGAGGAGCGCAGAGAGAGAGGGAGACACAGAATCTGAAGCAGGCTCCATGCTCTGAGCTGTCAGCACAGAGCCCGACATGGGGCTCAAACCCAGGAGCCGTGATATCATGACCTGAGCTGAAGTTGGACACCCAACCGACTGAGCCACCCAGGCGCCCCCGTCTCAAGGACTTCTGTTGACGTTTTCTTATAGCAGTACAAGTCTGCTGAAGTTGAATTCTTTCAGGTTTTTTTTTTTTAATTGAAATAGAATTCACATACTATAAATTTGCCATTTTAAAGTGTTCAATTCAGTGCTTTTAGTATATTTATAGGGTTGTGCAGCCATCACCATTGTCTAATTCCTGAACATTTCATCACCCCAAAAGGAAGCCTCATACCCATTAGCAGTCACTAATGGGTTGCCCGTGACAACCACTAATTTACTGTCTGTGGATTTGCCTCTTCTGGACATTACACATAAATGGAATCATAGGATATGTTACCTTTCATGTCTAGCTTTCACTTTGCATAATGTTTTCATAGTTCATCCCTATTGTAGTGTGTATCAGTACATCATCACTTTTTATAATATTCCATTGTATGGATTTACTATATTTGTTTATTCATTTATCAGTTGATGGACATTTGGGTTGTTTCCACTTTTTGGCTATTATGTATAATTCTGTGAAGATTTGTGTATAAGTTTTTGTGTGGATGTATGTTCTCAGTTCTTTCGAATATGTTACTAGGGGTAGAGCTGCTGGGTGATACAGTAACTTTGTTTAGCTTTTTGAGCAACTGCTAGAGTGTTTTCTACAGTGGCTGCATCATTTTATATTCCATCAGCAGCAGATGTGGGGTCTGGTTTCTCCACAGCATTGTCAACATACATTTCTGTTGTTGTTTGTGTGTTTGTTTGTTTTTATAATTTAACTTTATTTTTTATTTTTTAAAATTTACATCCAAATTAGATAGTATATAGTGAAGCAATGATTTCAGGAGTAGATTCCTCAATGCCCCTTACCCATTTAGCCCATCTCCCCTCCCACAACCCCTCCAGCAACCCTGTTTGTTCTCCATATTTATGAGTCTCTTTTGTTTTGTCCCCCTCCCTGTTTTTATATTATTTTTGTTTCCCTTCCCTTATGTTCATCTGTTTTGTCTCTTAAAGTTCTCATGAGTGAAGTCATATGATTTTTGTCTTTCTCTGACTGACTAATTTCACTTGGCATAATACCTTCCACTTCCATCCATGTAGTTGCAAATGGCAAGATTTCATTCTTTTTGATTGCCTGAAATGATTTGATACTCCTGAAATGATTGCCGAGTAATACTCCATTGTATATATATATACCACTTCTTTATCCATTCATCCATTGATGGACATTTGGGCTCTTTCCATACTTTGGCTATTGTTGATGGTGCTGCTATAAACATGGGGGTGCATGTGTCCTTCGAAACAGCACACCTGTATCCCTTGGATAAATGCCTAGTAGTGCAATTGCTGGGTCGTAGGGTAGTTCTATTTTTAGTTTTTTGAGGAACCTCCATACTGTTTTCCCGAGTGGCTGCACCAGCTTGCATTCCCACCAACAGTGCAAAAGAGATCCTCTTTCTCTGCATGCTCGCCAACATCTGTTGTGGCATCTCATTGTGGTTTTGATTTGTATTTCCCTGATGATGAGTGATGTTGAGTATTTTTTCATGTGTCGGTTGGCCATCTGGATGTCTTCTTTGGAGAAGTGTCTATTCATGTCTTTTGCCCATTTCTTCACTGGATTATTTGTTTTTTGGGTGTTGACTTTGAGAAGTTCTTTATAGATTTTGGATACTAACCCTTTATCTGATATGTTGTTTGCAAATATCTTCTCCCATTCTGTCGGTTGCCTTTTAGTTTTGCTGATGGTTTCCTTCGCTGTGCAAAAGCTTTTTATTTTGATGAGGTCCCAGTAGTTCATTTTTGCTTTTGTTTCCCCTGCCTCTGGAGACGTTTTGAGTAAGAAATTGCTGGGGCCAAAATCAGAGAGGTTTTTGCCTGCTTTCTCCTCGAGGATTTTGATGGCTTCCTGTCTTACATTGAGGTCTTTCATCCATTTTGAGTTTATTTTTGTGTATGGTGTATGTAAGAAAGTGGTTCAGGTGAATTCTTCTGCATGTCGCTGTCCAGTTTTCCCAGCACCATTTGCTGAAGAGACTGTCTTTATTCCATTGGAGATTCT